>NC_056434.1:59211685-59567788 GCF_018296145.1 Oncorhynchus tshawytscha | reverse complement strand
CAAGACATGTGTTGACTTATAGCTTCCTGTGCCAACCGGAAGTGCCTTTAATTGGGTCACACTGTCTGTTTTGAAGGGTTAGAAAAGTCACATCTCTCCAAAACTTCATATGTGTGACTAGGTAACCCTCCTAAACTGTAAATCAGTCATTTCAACCCAGGAGATGTCAAAGAAAAGCTCTCATACACACACACAGCAAGGATGGAGTGACAAAGTGCGGTGCTTAAAGACACAGAGAGCAGGCAATGGCATTACCATAATCCCTAGGCCGTGCCGAGTTCAACGAGATATCCCGCTTGACCGTAGCTCGCTTGCATTTTACAACCATATTTTTATTTTTGGGTTACCAGGTGCCTATTTTAAACAGTCCATAAAGCACTCAGGGCGGCCCCCATGGATAGAGGGTCGTAGTAGGGTACTCCCATAGCGGGCATGGACAATAGGAGTCCCGGTAAATGCATTTACAACCATATTTTTATTTTTTGGGTTACCAGTTGCACAACAACGCACGTGCATTTGCAATATGATTCTATAGTGAAAAAACACCACCAAATGGACATGATGAAATCAACACAACGAGTGATGGAAAGGAACAACTATCACTGCTCGGCCATCCTGTGTTCATCAGGCCAGTCAATTTTGCATTTTTGAGCATGTCAAATTTCATATGGTAAATGCCCATTGAACCATATTGCAAATGCACTTGCAATATGATTGTATGTGAAAAGACATCACAAAATGGACAGGATGAAGTCAACACAACAAGCGATGGAAAGGAGCAACTATCACTGCCAGGCCATCCCGAGTTCATCTGGCCAGTCAATTTTACATTTCTGCATGATTTTTGAGCATGTCAAATTTCATATGGTAAATGCCCATTGAACCATATTGCAAATGCACGTGCACTTGCAATATGATTGTATGTGAAAAGACATCACAAAATGGACAGGATGAAGTCAACACAACGAGCGATGGAAAGGAGCAACTATCACTGCCAGGCCATCCCGAGTTCATCTGGCCAGTCAATTTTGCATTTCTGCATGATTTTTGAGCATGTCAAATTTCATATGGTAAATGCCCATTGAACCATATTGCAAATGCACGTGCACTTGCAATATGATTGTATGTGAAAAGACATCACCAAATGGACATGATGAAATCAACACAACGAGTGATGGAAAGGAACAACTATCACTGCTCGGCCATCCTGTGTTCATCGGGGCAATCAATTTCACATTCCTGCAGCATTTTTATAGCATGACAAATTCGTGATGGTACCTGCCCATTGAACCATATTGCAAATGCACAGTGACTTTGCAAAAGTAAGAAAACATAAACAAATGGACATAATGAAATCACCATATTTTTATTTTTGGGTTACCAGTTGCACAACAATGCACGTGCATTTGCAATATGATTCTATAGTGAAAAACACCACCAAATGGACATGATGAAATCAACACAAAAGTGATGGAAAGGAACAACTATCACTGCTCGGCCATCCCGAGTTCATCTGGCCAGTCAATTTTGCATTTCTGCATTTTTGAGCATGTCAATTTTCATATGGTAAATGCCCATTGAACCATATTGCAAATGCACGTGCACTTGCAATATGATTGTATGTGAAAAGACATCACCAAATGGACATGATGAAGTCAACACAACGAGCCTTGGAAAAGAAGCAAAAAGTATCACTGCCAGGCCATCCCGAATTCATCTGGCCAGTCAATTTTGCATTTCTGCATGATTTTTGAGCATGTCATGTCAGTCAAGACATGTGTTGACTTATAGCTTCCTGTGCCAACCGGAAGTGCCTTTAATTGGGTCACACTGTCTGTTTTGAAGGGTTAGAAAAGTCACATCTCTCCAAAACTTCATATGTGTGACTAGGTAACCCTCCTAAACTGTAAATCAGTCATTTCCCCAGGAGATGTCAAAGAAAAGCTCTCATACACACACACAGCAAGGATGGAGTGACAAAGTGCGGTGCTTAAAGACACAGAGAGCAGGCAATGGCATTACCATAATCCCTAGGCCGTGCCGAGTTCAACGAGATATCCCGCTTGACCGTAGCTCGCTTGCATTTTACAACCATATTTTTATTTTTGGGTTACCAGGTGCCTATTTTAAACAGTCCATAAAGCACTCAGGGCGGCCCCCATGGATAGAGGGTCGTAGTAGGGTACTCCCATAGCGGGCATGGACAATAGGAGTCCCGGTAAATGCATTTACAACCATATTTTTATTTTTGGGTTACCAGTTGCACAACAATGCACGTGCATTTGCAATATGATTCTATAGTGAAAAAACACCACCAAATGGACATGATGAAATCAACACAACGAGTGATGGAAAGGAACAACTATCACTGCCCGGCCATCCCGAGTTCATCTGGCCAGTCAATTTTGCATTTCTGCAGGATTTTTGAGCATGTCAATTTTCATATGGTAAATGCCCATTGAACCATATTGCAAATGCACGTGCACTTGCAATATGATTGTATGTGAAAAGACATCACCAAATGGACATGATGAAATCAACACAACGAGTGATGGAAAGGAACAACTATCACTGCTCGGCCATCCTGTGTTCATCAGGCCAGTCAATTTTGCATTTTTGAGCATGTCAAATTTCATATGGTAAATGCCCATTGAACCATATTGCAAATGCACGTGCACTTGCAATATGATTGTATGTGAAAAGACATCACAAAATGGACAGGATGAAGTCAACACAACGAGCGATGGAAAGGAGCAACTATCACTGCCAGGCCATCCCGAGTTCATCTGGCCAGTCAATTTTGCATTTCTGCAGGATTTTTGAGCATGTCAAATTTCATATGGTAAATGCCCATTGAACCATATTGCAAATGCACGTGCACTTGCAATATGATTGTATGTGAAAAGACATCACCAAATGGACATGATGAAATCAACACAACGAGTGATGGAAAGGAACAACTATCACTGCTCGGCCATCCTGTGTTCATCAGGCCAGTCAATTTTGCATTTTTGAGCATGTCAAATTTCATATGGTAAATGCCCATTGAACCATTTGCAAATGCATGATTGCAATATGATTGTAAAAAGACATCACAAAATGGACAGGATGAAGTCAACACAACGAGCGATGGAAAGGAGCAACTATCACTGCCAGGCCATCCCGAGTTCATCTGGCCAGTCAATTTTGCATTTCTGCAGGATTTTTGAGCATGTCAAATTTCATATGGTAAATGCCCATTGAACCATATTGCAAATGCACGTGCACTTGCAATATGATTGTATGTGAAAAGACATCACCAAATGGACATGATGAAATCAACACAACGAGTGATGGAAAGGAACAACTATCACTGCTCGGCCATCCTGTGTTCATCAGGCCAGTCAATTTTGCATTTTTGAGAATGTCAAATTTCATATGGTAGAATACAACTAAAGTATGTTGATACAGTTCTTATACGTGTGTAATTGACACAAAATTACAAAAAACGGTCCAGAAAGCACTTTTTAAGGGTGTGTGAAGTTTTTACAAAATTTTGACATTTTTGACTTTTGACTTTTGACTTCCTATGAAATCATATTGAAAGTGGACAAAACATATTACTTATGCCCATGTAAAAAAAAAAAAAAAAAAAAAATATGATGATAAAATTGGACAAAAGTATATTCATACAGTTCTTACACATGTGTAATTGACAAAAAAATCGAAAGAATTTCGAAAAACGGTCCAGAAAGCACTTTTTTAAGGGGTGATAAGTTTTTGACAAAAAATCATTTTTTCAAAATTTTGCTTTTGGATGTTGACTTGGGTGCCATTTTCCAATATGAAAAACCATGGTGGAGCGAATTCGCCACCTGTTGAATTTTTAAAGTGTTACAATAGGCAATCGCCATATGGCAGTTGCAATACACTTTGCACGAATTAACGCCGAATTGGGTGGTATTGGCCAATGTGTATATGGTTTGTCCGATGCCAATGACTTCCCATCCATTTTTGTCCACTTCAGGGGGGTATTCCCTTACATATCTAAGGATCAACAGGAAAGATGCTCATTACATTTTATACCTATTATTGAAAAAAACAAAAAGAAGTTGAACCATTGGTTGCAGAGGGATTTATCCTTGAAAGGTAGAGTATTGCTTTCTAAAGCTGAAGGTATCTCCAGACTTACTTATGCAGCCCAGTCCCTGTATCTTGACAAAAAAATTGGTAAAGAGGTTGACCAGGTGTTTTTCAACTTAATCAACTTACATATTATATTAGGAAATCTGTCATTATGAACTCATATGAATATGGTGGACTCAGTTTTTTAGATTTTACTAATTTGCATTCCTGCTGGCTGTGGTAGACTATGCTTTGAGTATCAACTAACTGACAGGCAGACAGACACACACACACACTCACATTTGAATTGACCTTATATTGACAGCACTCAACTCACAGGTACCCCCCTCTCCTTTCCCATTTATCTCCCTTTCTACACCCTAGGTTCTATGAGGTCTCCCATCTCCTTCATAGTGGCCTCAGCTAGACCCCACCACATAACCTCTTGGTCTAGCCAGGTGAATCAAGAGATTCGAGAGAGATCCCTCTCCCCATTTTTCAATGAACTAAGTAGACCAGTTTTTCGTTTCCACTATCAACATGAACAGGTTGTGTGAGGTATAATGTAAATAACGTTGATACCATTAGTTCATCGATTTGTCATGCCCAATCTGAACATCTAAACCATCACAAGTTAATGATATATCCACTGTACCCTTGGGGACCTTTGATGGAGAAATTGTCCTGAAGTTTAAAGTCATTCTTCTCCTAAAAAAAGCACTGGTGTTCAAGAAACAGGTTACAATTTGTATGAGTAGGGCGCAGGTTTCCGTGAATATGGTTTACAACATAATATGGACAGAACTTCACTAAAGAGCAAGTACATGTTTGTATTGTAATTCTATTTACAGAATACATTACTGGACATATGACTATGTAACACCTGCCGCCTATATGGTTGCCTAAAATGGCACTGTCAGACTATGGCAGCTCCTTTTTACTGAGGGAGAACACTAGTTCGTGAAAGGCCACCTACAGTATATTGAGTTGGATTATGAGTTCTGAGCATTATCATGGACCAGACAACACTTGATCAAAAGTTTCGCTTTAACCTCTTGAAGCTAGTGGGCACTATTTTTATGTTTGGAAAAATAATGTTCCCAAAGTAAACGGCCTATCTCTCAGGACCAGATGCTAGAATATGCATATATACATACAGATTAGAATACACTCTAAAGTTTCCAAAACTGTCAAAATATTGTCTGTGAGTATAACAGAACTGATATTGTAGGATTTTTCTCAGGGTTTTGCCTGCAAAGTATTAACTTAAGGGGGCTGAATAATTTTGCACGACCAATTTTTCAGTTTTTGATTTGTTAAAAAAGTTTGAAATATCCAATAAATGTCGTTCCACTTCATGATTGTGTCCCACTTGTTGTTGATTCTTCACAAAAAATACAGTTTTATATCTTTATGTTTGAAGCCTGAAATGTGGCAAAAGGTCGCAAAGTTCATGGGGGCCGAATACTTTCGCAAGGCACTGTATTATCGATTATATATTTTAAAAACAACCTGAGGATTGATAATAAAAAAACGTTTGACATGTTTCTGTGGACATTACGGATATTATTTGGAATTTGTCTGCGTTGTTGTGACCGCTCTTTCCTGTGGAATTCTGAACATAATGCGCCAAACAAATGGAGGTATTTTGGCATCATGAGGTAGGGAAAGTATGTGGATATATTGGAGCAACATCTCAAGACGTTAAAGCTTGGTCGCAAATGGACAATGACCCCAAGCATACTTCCAAAGTTGTGGCAAAATGGCTAAGGACAACAAAGTCAAGGTATTGGAGTGGCCATCACAAAGCCCTGACCTCAATCCTCTGGAAACTTTGTGGGCAGAACAAACCAGACATATCAGCGCTGTCAGGAGGATTGGGCCAAAATTCACCGAACTTATTGTGGGAAGCTACCCGAAAAGTTTGACCCAAGTTAATTTAAAGGCAATGCAAACTTCTGTGATGATGTGATGAAAGAAATAAAAGCTTTAATAAATCATTCTCTCTACTATTATTCTGACATTTCACATTCTTAAAATAAAGTGGTGATTCTAACTGACCTAAGACAGGGAATTTTTACTAGGATTAAATGTCAGGAATTGTGAAAAACTGAGTTTAAATGTATTTGGCTAAGGTGTATGTAAGCTTCCGACTTCAACTGTATGTGAGAATTCTATTCATTGAGTACAGCTCAGTGTTCAACACCAACACCCTTAAAGCTCATCAATAAGCTAAGGACCCTGGGACTAAATACCTCCCTCTGCAACTGGGTCCTGGTCTTCCTAACGGGCCGGCTCCCAGGTGGTAAGAGTAGTTAACATCACATCCGCCATGTTGATACTCAACACAGGGGCCCTCGGAGGTGCGTGCCCAGTCCCCTCCTGTACTCCCTGTTCACTTAGGCACGACTCCAACACCACTAAGTTTTCCGATGACACAACAGTGGTAGGCCTGATCACCGACAATTACGAGAAAGCCTATAGGGTGGAGGTCAGAGACCTGGCCGTGTGGTGCCAGGACAACAACCGCTCCCTCAACGTGATGAAGACTAAGGAGATGATTATGGACTACAGGAAAAGGAAGATCGAGCACACCCAAATTCTCATCAACTTGGTTATAGTGGAGCAGGTTGAGATGCCAACCAACTGTCCACACCACCAACCAATTAACATGGTCCAAGCACACCAAGATAGTCACGACAAAACCTATTCTCCCTCAGGAGACTGAAAAGATTTGGCAATGGTCCTCAGATCCTCAAAAGGTTCTACAGCAATGGCAACTGCTGAGCCCCTGACCGCAAGTCACTAGTGTAGTGCGTACGGCCCAGTACATCACTGAGGCCAAGCTTCCAGGACCTATATACCAGGTGATGTCAGAGGAAGGCCATAAAGACGTGTCAAAGACTCCAGCCACTGTAGTCAGACTGTTCTCTCTGCTACCGCACGGCAAGCGGTACCACAGCGCCAAGTCTAGGTCCAAGAGGCTTCTTAACAGCTTATACCCCCAAGCCATAAGACTCCTGAACATCTAATAAAATGGCTACCCAGACTATTTGCATTGTGAGGTCTACAACTGTTGTATTCGGTGTATGATGTGACTAATAAAATGTGATTTGATTAGAAGAAGACAAAAATGTATGTTAGCAATTGAATGACATCTATTGCAGGATAAATCAATGTTAAAGTTTATATAGCTGGCCATATATGGATGTTAGATTTTACTTTATGTAGGCATCTTCAAACCCATCGCTTTCTACTACATATAATACGATTAAATTATATTTACATTAAAAACCAAACTATAGTCATTCCAATACATTTTATACCCCTTGATCTTCAAAAATATATATTTCCAAGTCCTAAGTATAGATTAGCCAAATTGTTTAACCTGAGCATGACCCAAAAACTAAGGATTTATTAGCCAGCCATACTCTGTTCTTTATGATTTTGTCGTCATTGAGCACTGATTGGGCTCATTGATTCAAATAAATTCTGCGCTCATAAAATGCTATGCTTTGAGCACTACTGAAGAACAAAAAAAAGCCCCACTTGTATTCCATCGGCTTGGATCCGCACTGTGCATCTGTTGCAAGAGTGCATTCTTCACTGGCTGTCCACTGGTTTCAAAAACATTGATTGATAGGCAGCTTAAACTTCTTGAATTCAACCTTTATTGGGTTCAAATACACTTATTTGTGAACAACCATCCACAACAACCACAATCCTTAAGGCGCACATAGATAAATGTGAGCAGCAGTGTGAGTCACATCAATGCGCTATGTAGATATCAATAAGTGATATCCGTATCGTCGTAGACTAAACCACTGCTGTCTGTCATCCTTAACTCCAAGAGTTTATTCAAGTTGGATACTCTTTGGATGCACCATTGGAAGACGTAGGCTACAGTCCAAGCTATAAAAGCCTATTCCTGCTCTTTTCCCGCGATCCAGCAAACACATTTTGTGTGTCATCATAGTGGTCTCTGACTTATCTTCAGACTCGCGCCTTTTTTCAATGCCAATTTGAATGTCAATTGAGAAAACAGAAGTCTCAGATTTTTTTTCGCAAACATCCTTTCTGAATTTAAAAGAAATACTCTAAGTAATTATCGTTTTTTTAAAAAGTATCTGTAATCTGATTACAATATTTTTGCTGGTAATGTAACAGATTACAGTTACTGTTTTTTGTAATCCATTACTCCCCAACCCTGCCTACAGTGAGATGCAGCATTGCACAGCAGTCTTGCCAAATAACTAGGCCTTTGGGCCCAGTTCAAATATGGAAAATCATGCAGCTCACGAGTTCAACAACACGATATGGCACAATACACTTCTGTGGATCAAATTCAACACACCCACCTAATCAATTAAGCAATTCTGGCCTACAATAAACATTCCCAATACATTCCATTTGTAACCACAAAAAGCAATAGGCTTCCAAGAAAACAGAAATATATAACCTCCATTCTATTTAATATGATGAAACATACCGACATGTAGATATTCCCAGAAGCGTAATTTGGGTTAATAATTATATTGAATTCTGCTTATATCACGCTATACCTCAATAAACAAAAGTTCAAATGCAGAGACCATTGAGTGCTTTTGACCAAGAAGTGACAGCACCGTGGGCAGCGCCCTACATACTAAGCAAGGCCGTTTTGTCAGTAAATATATTGTCTGGCTAAATATGTCATTTTGCATTCTATTCCCTAGGTTTTTGCTGAAAATGACACCACTGGCTATACCACCAAGATGTTGATCAAAACTAACCAGCTCTATTTTGTCTTACCTTTTCATAAGAGTTGCAGCCTCATTGATATTCTGTTCAACTTCCTGAGTAATCATTCATTCCATTCTCCCCGAATTCTTGTAAGATCCCAGTGAAAAGTCATGTGGATTAGTTGAGCTTTACTTGGGTGTAGCATGCTTTGTCTGTGCGGACTAAACACGTATGTCAAAGTGGAAAATTAGTTCTTGCCATCATTAACAAGTGTTGACACCTCAGTTCCCATAGCGCCTCAAACGTGTTTTTCTTTCGACAGTGCAGTGCATTTCAAATGCTCCTTGCTTGATGCATGCCTAGCGATTCCTTTGGTTTTATCAATAGCAAGCTTCCAGTTAGAATACCCGTCTTGGGTGAAGACCTTGTATGCGTTAGCATTGGACTTGACACAAAAATGTCGACACGGGAACCAAAATGCCACATCTGCAGTAACCGACTATTTCAGCTAACTCTTCGTATGAAGCAGTTGCTATTAAATTAACATCTTTGGACAGCTTCTAGTCTACTTAGGCTGGCTCCTCTGTTCCAAGATTGACAAGAACAGTCGGTAGTGTAAGGGGCTGTGGAGCCATTATCCTAGCAGCGCTTGAAGGGGGTGCAGGCTCTTCACGCCAGAGCAAGCTGGAGCTCGGCAGCGGCATCTATGGTTTTAACTTCTGATATCTGCCACGATGGATTAGCTGGTTAGAGCTAAATAGGCTAATAACACTAGCGCATTTCATAACTACCTAAAACGGTAACTAAACTCTGTAGTGGTGAGGCTAGGAGCAGAGCTGAGCAGCTTTAACTGAAGTCAAATTGACCCCGTCCGAATACAGTATTACAGGTGGAGGCTTATAACGTTAATTACGTAACCAACCACAGATGTGCAGCGTTTTTTCACAGTTTATGGAAACCCAAAAGACTCTTTCTAAAAATAAAAGTTAAAGAATAGGATTACACCAGAGGCTCACATGGAACTATGCAAGAATTAGATACAAATGTTGATATTTGGTTGCATTTTTCAACCTAATGCAGTTTAATATGACTGTTGTAATACAGTAAATAACCTTCACTTTAGGCTATCTCACAAACTAACATCACCATTTGTGTTCAGCCTTTTGGTTCTCTTTGTCAGATCTGTGCCTCGACATAATCCTGTCTCGAAGCTCAACAGACAATTCCTTCAATTTCATGGCTTGGTTTTTGCTCTGACATGCAATGCCAACTGTGGGACCTTATATAGACAGGTGTGTGCCTTTCCAAATCATGTCCAATCAATTTAATTTACCACAGGTGGACTCCATTCAAGTTGTACAAACATTTCAAGGATGATCAATGGAAAAAGGATGCACCTGAGCTCAATTTATGCACCTGAGCTCAAAGTCTCATAGCAAAAGGGCCTGAAAACGTATGTAAATGTACAAACATTTCTGAAAACCTGTTTTCGCTTTGTCATTATAGGGTATTGTGTTTAGATTGATTAGGGGGATTTAAAAAAAAAAAAATAAATAAGGATGTAAAGTAATAAAATGTGGGAAAAGTCAAGGAGTCTGAGTACTTTCCAAATGCACTGTACTCATAGAATGAGTGCATGTTCAAGATAGCATGCACATGTTGCAGGTCTGTGGAGATCTTCACAATATAAATATCTGTGCAGAATCTCAAACCGCATTAATAATTTGCACTATGTACTTTTAATGTCATCTCGACTACATTCCAGGTCATTTGGTTGTGCTATTAGATTATGCACAATGATGAAACATTAAATTGTTGTATAAATTCAAAATATCTGACATTGTAATCCCATTTCAACTTTTTTTATTTCACCTTTATTAAACAGGTAGGCCAGTTGAGAACAAGTTCTCATTTACAACTGCAACCTGGCCAAGTTAAAGCAAAGCAGTACGACAGAAACAACAACACAGAGTAACACATAAACAAACACAGTCAATAACACAGACAAAAATGTACAGTGTGTGCAAATGTAGAAGAGTAGGGAAGTAAGGCAATTAATAGGCAATGGAGGCTAAATAATTTCAATTTAGCATTAACACTGGAGTATTATATGTGCAGATGATGATGTGTAAGTAGAGATACTGGGGTGTAAAAGAGCAAGAGGATAAGTAACAATATGGGGATGAGGTAGTTGGGTGTGCAGTTTACAGATTGGCTGTGTACAGGTACAGTGATCGGTGAGCTGCTCTGACAGCTGATGCTTAAAGTTAGAGAGGGAGATATAATTTTAACAATTCGTTCCAGTCATTGGCAGCAGAGAACTGGAAGGAAAGGCGGCCAAAGGAAGTATTGGCTTTGGGGGTGACCGGTGAAATATACCTGCTGGAGCGTGTGCTAAGGGTTGGTGATGTTATGGTGACCAGTGAGCTGAGATAAGGCGGGGCTTTACCTAGCATAGACTTATAGATGACCTGGAGCCAGTGGGTTTGGCGACAAATATGTAGTGAGGGCCAGCCAACGAGAGCATACAGGTCGCAGTGGTGGGTAGTATATGGGGCTTTGGTGAAAAAACGGATGGCACTGTGATAGACTACATCCAGTTTGCTGAGAAGAGTGTTGGAGGTTATTTTGTAAATGACATCACCGAAGTCAAGGATCAGTAGGATAGTCAGTTTTACAAGGGTATGTTTGGCAGCATGACTGAAGGAGGCTTTGTTGCGAAATAGGAAGACGATTCTAGATTTAATTCTGGATTGGAGATGCTTAATGTGAGTCTGGAAGGAGAGTTACAGTCTAACCAGACACCTAGTTATTTGTAGTAATTCCACATATTCTAAGTCAGAACCATCCAGAGTAGTGATGCTAGTCAGGCGGGAGGGTGCGGGCAACAATCGGTTGAAGAGTATGCACTTAGTTTTACTTGCATTTAAAAGCAGTTGGAAGCCTCAGAAGGAGTGTTGTATGACATTGAAGCTCATTTGGAGGTTTGTTTGCACAATGTCCAAAGAAGGGCCAGATGTATACAGAAGGGTGTCGTCTGCGTAGAGGTGGATCAGAGAATCACCAGCAGAAAGAACAACATCAATGAACTATACAGAGAAAAGAGTCAGCCTGATAATTGAAACCTGTGGCACCCCCATAGAGACTGCCAGAGGTCCGGACAACAGGCCCTTCGATTTGACACACTGAACTCTATCTGAGAAGTAGTTGGTGAAACAAGCGAGGCAGTCATTTGAGAAGCCAAGGCTATTGAGTCTGCTGATAAGATTGCGTTGATTGACGTAGTCGAAAGCCTTGGCCAGGTTGATGAAGACGGCAGCACAGTACTGTATTTTATTGATGGCCGTTATGATATTGTTTAGGACCTTGAGCGTGGCTGAGGCGCACCCATGACCAGCTTGGAAACCAGATTGCATAGTGGAGAAGTTGGGGTGGTGGGCAGCTGGAAGGAGGTGCTCTTATTCTCCATGGACTTTACAGAGTCCCAAAACGTTTTGGAATTAGTGCTACAGGATGCAAATTTCTGTTTGATAAAGCTAGCCTTAGCTTTCCTAACTGACTGAGTACATTGGTTCCTGACTTCCCTGTAAAGTTGCATATTCCGGGGGCTATTCGATGCTAATGCAGAACACTACAGGATGTTTTTGTGCTGGTCAAGGGCAGTCAAGTCTGGGGTGAACCAAGGGCTGTATCTGTTCTTAGTTGAATGGGGCATGCTTATTTAAGATGCTGAGGAAAGCACTTTTAAAGAGCAACCAGGCATCCTCTACTGACGGGATGAGGTCAATATCCTTCCAGGATACCCGGGCCAGGTCGATTAGAAAGGCCTGCTCGCTGAAGTGTTTTAGGTAGCATTTGACAGTGATGAGAGGTGGTTGTTTGACCATGGACCCATTACGCATGCAGGCAATGAGGCAATGATCACTGAGATCCTGGTTGAAGACAGCAGAGGTGTATTTAGAGGGAAAGTTGGTCAGGATGATATCTAAGAGGGTGCCCATGGTTTACGGATTTAGGGTTGCACCTCAAATCAAATCAAATCAAATTTATTTATATAGCCCTTCGTACATCAGCTGATATCTCAAAGTGCTGTACAGAAACCCAGCCTAAAACCCCAAACAGCAAGCAATGCAGGTGTAGAAGCACGGTGGCTTGGAAAAACTCCATAGAAAGGCCAAAACCTAGGAAGAAACCTAGAGAGGAACCAGGCTATGTGGGGTGGCCAGTCCTCTTCTGGCTGTGCCGGGTGGAGATTATAACAGAACATGGCCAAGATGTTCAAATGTTCATAAATGACCAGCATGGTCGAATAATAATAAGGCAGAACAGTTGAAACTGGAGCAGCAGCACGGCCAGGTGGACTGGGGACAGCAAGGAGTCATCATGTCAGGTAGTCCTGGGGCATGGTCCTAGGGCTCAGGTCCTCCTCCGAGAGAGAGAGAGAGAGAGAGAAAGAGTGAATTAGAGAACGCACACTTAGATTCACACAGGACACTGAATAGGACAGGAGAGGTACTCCAGATATAACAAACTGACCCTAGCCCCCCGACACATTAACTACTGCAGCATAAATACTGGAGGCTGAGACAGGAGGGGTCAGGAGACACTGTGGCCCCATCCGAGGACACCCCCAGACAGGGCCAAACAGGAAGGATATAACCCCACCCACTTTGCCAAAGCACAGCCCCCACACCACTAGAGGGATATCTTCAACCACCAACTTACCATCCTGAGACAAGGCTGAGTATAGCCCACAAAGAACTCCGCCATGGCACAACCCAAGGGGGCGCCATCCCAGACAGGATGACCACATCAGTGAATCAACCCACTCAGGTGACGCACCCCTTCCAGGGACGGCAAGAGAGAGCCCCAGTAAGCCAGTGACTCAGCCCCTGTAATAGGGTTAGAGGCAGAGAATCCCAGTGGGAAGAGGGGAACCGGCCAGGCAGAGACAGCAAGGGCGGTTCGTTGCTCCAGAGCCTTTCCGTTCACCTTCCCATTCCTGGGCCAGACTACACTCAATCATATGACCCACTGAAGAGATAAGTCTTCAGTAAGGACTTAAAGGTTGAGACCGAGTTTGCGTCTCTGACATGGGTAGGCAGACCGTTCCATAAAAATGGAGCTCTATAGGAGAAAGCCCTGCCTCCAGCTGTTTGCTTAGAAATTCTAGGGACAATTAGGAGGCCTGCGTCTTGTGACCGTAGCGTACGTGTAGGTATGTACGGAACCTGGTAGGTTCCTTGATCATTTGTGTGAGATTGAGGGCATCTATCTTATATTGTAAGACTACTGGGGTGTTAAGCATTTCCCAGTTTAGATCAGCTAACATGACCAACTCTGAAGATAGATGGGGGGCAATCAATTCACTTCTGATGTCCAGGGCATAGCTGGGCACCAGCTATCGGCAGTTCTATCTTGTTGGAAAATGTTCTAGTTAGGGATGGAAATGTCAGTATTTTTGGTGGCCTTCCCAAGCCATGATTCAGACACGGCTAGGACATCCAGGTTGACAGTGTGTGCTAAAGCTGTGAATAAAACAACTTAGGGAGGAGGCTTCTAATGTTAACATGCATGAAACCAAGGCTTTTACGGTTAGAGAAGTCAACAAATGAGAGCTCCTGGGGAATGGGAGTGGAGGTAGGGGCTGCAGGGTTAACCTCTACATCACCAGAGGAACAGAGGAGTAGGATAAGGGTACGGCTATAAAAACTGGTCATCTAGTGAGTTCGGAACAGAGAGTGAAAGGAGCAGATTTGTACAGACAAGGGTATGGTAGGATGTGAATACTGTGGAGGTAAACCTAGGCATTGAGTGACGATAAGAGAGGTTTTGTCTCTCGAGGCACCATTTAAGCCAGGTGAGGTCACTGCATGTGTCACTAACCAAAACAGCAATAGACAAGGCACATTGACATTAGGGAGAGGCATGTGGAGCCGAGTGAACATAGGGTCCAGTGACTAGCTAGGCAAGCTAGGCAAACGATTCAGACAGCTAGTGGGCTGGGGCAAGCAGGCTAGCAGATGGGCCTTTGGGGGACGTCGCAATGGAATAGCCTGTTGAAACCCCCTCGGACGTTTACGTCGGCAGACCAGTCGTGATGGATCGGCGGGGATCCTTGTCGGCAGTAAAAGGTTTCAGGCCAATTGGCAGAATAGGTATTGTAGCCCAAGAATTGGCTGATGGAACTTTTTGGCTAGCCGGGAGATGGGCCTAGCTCCAGGCTAACTGGTGCTTGCTTTGGGACAGAGACGTTAGCCAGAAATAGCCACGATGACCTGGTGTAAAGTTTCAGAGCTTGCGGTAGGAATCCAGAGATGTGGAGGAGAAAAATCAGTCCAATATGCTCTGGGTTGATATCGCGCTGTGCAGAATGGCAGGAATTGACCGGGCTGAGGCTGACTAATGTCTGAGTTAATGGTGATGACCGCCAGCAGCGGCTGACTACTAGCTAGTAGCTAGTTAGCTGGCTAGCTCCTGATGGGGGTTCCGGTTCTAAAGTGTAAACAATAGCAGATCCGTACCACATTGGGTAAGGCGGGTTACAGGAGAGTATGTATAGTCCGTAGATGGATTTTAAAATGGTTGAAAGTGCAATGATAACACAATTAGATGACAACTAAACCAAAATGTTATCATCTAATTGGAATTTGGTTGTGCTTTTAGATGGTTGAAAGCAGCATAATGATAACGCATTGGGAATTCAACACACTGTCACTTTGAGTGGGTGAATAAAGGTTGAAATCTCATTGATTAACATCACAATCAAAACTTACCCACATTTCCAGCAACTCGACTACTAATTGACCTTATCAAATGAAATCTCTGGAGACATGTCCGCAGTGTGTGGTCATTTCCTTTATATTTTACATGTGCATATTATGCTGGTAACTCTAGCCTCAAGAGGAGATTAACTGGGGAATGAGATGGTTTTGAAAGGTTGCATGATTTTGAAAGGTATGTGTGTGTGTGCCTGTGTGCGTTGGTTTGTGTGGTAATTAGGCCTACGTTTCAGAAGCAGTCTGGATAGAAGGAGTGTCATGGTCCACAGGGTTATCTTCATCTCCTCTGCTTTTAATGAAAGTACAGTAACACTTTAATTAAACGCAGTCTCAAATAGCTGCATGTCCCTTTTAATAGCAGGGCAATGGAACACATTTCAGCTTCAAATAAACGCTGGGTCTAAATGAATTGTCTTCGAGGTTACCATGAATTATTTACAAGGTTTAATGTTTGATTTGTTACATTAAATAATTCAGTAATGACCATTTTCTATCGGCAGAAAGAAACTGCTAGCCTTTGGCCGCTAACAGCTGAGATCTGCTAGCTAACCGGCAAGCACAAAAACAGTAAACAACTTCCTCATAAACCGTCCAAATGCCCTCTAGTGGCGAAAATAAGAGCTGCCAAAAATGCCCAGTCATTATTATTATTTTTTGCATACTAAGACAAAATAAATGTGACACAGTGTGTAAATGAATGAAACAATTAACTATGCAAATGAGCAAAAGCTGTGTGCAGTAAGGAAATTGACGCCTGTCTCCAATAAGCACCTGTTGTTTAAAAAGCAATGAATGAATCCCTTAGAAAAAAGTGTTTTTAGTGTCAAAATTTACTGCAAAGTGTAAATAATAATATTGGTCATAAAGTCAGTCTCATCTAAAACGGAGTTTGGAGCATCCATGCTTCACAACTGGTAAATTAAGGTTGTGTTTTGATTTGACAATGTCAATTTACCCACTACATGGGGTGAACAGCTGCGATGATTGCTCTCTATCCAATAGCATAGACAGTGAGACAGACCTGCCCAGCAGCTCCGACATTGTTTATGTAAGACAACAACAAGTTGCACATTTTTTCATTTGAAGAATACTGCACCAAACACCTTAGATGTAACATTTTGCAACTAAAACATCCTTGGCAAAAACAAAAATAACTTACAGATTTATTGAGCTATCTTAGATTCATGCTCATGAGTGGAGCATGCATCGCAGTGCTGGAGGCATCACTACATGTCCTGGGCCCTTCAAAACCGGCTGTGATCCGGAGTGCCATAGGGCGGCGCATAATTGGCTCAGTGTCTTCCAGGTTAGTTGTCACGA
This sequence comes from Oncorhynchus tshawytscha, assembly GCF_018296145.1. Classification (NCBI taxonomy): domain Eukaryota; kingdom Metazoa; phylum Chordata; class Actinopteri; order Salmoniformes; family Salmonidae; genus Oncorhynchus; species Oncorhynchus tshawytscha. Next base: position 59,550,860 of record NC_056434.1, on the reverse strand, counting down.
CTTCCGCCGAAGTCGGTCCCTCTCCTTGTTCGGGCGGCGTTCGGCGCTCAACGTCACCGGCATTCTAGCCATCGCCGATCCACTTTTCATTTTCCATTTTTTTCGTCCTTGTCTTACACACCTGGTTTCAATCCCCCAATTACTTCTTCATTATTTAACCCTCTGTACCCCCATGGTTGTTTGTGAGTGACTGTTTGTTTGTAATACGGTCCGTTATTTGTGGGCTCGATTTATGAATATTTGAGTAAATTACGTTTATTACTCATATCTGTTGTCCTGTGCCTGACTCCTCTACACCAGCTACACACAGGTACTATTACATTAGGGGAGGGTTTGGCCGGGGTAGGCAGTCATTGTAAATAAGAATTTGTTCTTAACTGAATTGCCTTGTTACATAAAGGTCAAATAAAAATTCTGGGGAATTTTAGGAAGTGAAACAGAAACAGAAAATCCTTAACCAAACACGGAATGGGTCAGGAAACACACTTCCAAGACTGAAATCCTGTTTTTCTAATGAGCAACAAAAAAAACACTTGCCAATCGGAGTGATCAGTCTTTCTTTAAGCAAATAAATGCCCGGTCTATTAATACAATTTTTACTATACTTTAAGTATTTCTGGAGTGCTATTGAAGCAAGCACAGCTCGGATTGGCCCAGGCCTTTCCCACCGGGTAAAAACCGGTTGAATCAACATTGTTTCCGTTCCCCTCTGATAATAGTCAAAGGCCACAAAAACTAACATTATATAAAGTAACTTTTACTTTCCATCCACCGCTCTCCTTCTCAATCTTGTCTTATCTCTGAGCTTAACACATGGCTAAGCATGGCAGCTTCATTAAATACACTCAAAAATGTAGAATTACTTATAAAAACATTTAGAATAAATGTTCCCTGAAATGGAAATGATGTAATAGTCTAAAATATGAATACGGAAAACTCATCGGCTGAATGACACAACTGTGTGTGTGTGCTGCTCCCTGCTCCCCTCTTCTTGTTTGAATAGTTGTTGTTTTTTACACAGCGTGACAAGTCCTCTTTCTGCGGCAATTACTGTGCTTCTGAATTGCTGAAATCACAAGTATTTAAGTTTGTTGGTTATGAAAATGGGTAAAGAGCATAATTTGTTTTCCCAGAATGGGTTAGAAAAACGTACAGGGATGTAGTTTAGACCTACTTAGTGCCTTTTGGTCAAACTATGTTTCTCACTGATCTATATTTCCCCAAAAAAGCAGAGACATTTTACTGCCCCATTCGTTTTCACAACACACATTTCCACTTTGACATTCAGCACTTCTGTTGGACAGGCATTTGTTCAATATTTTATCTTACATTACCCACAACTGGGTGGTGTTCATTAGGGCATGCAGGGAAACATAAATATCATATAAATTAACATTTCTTATTGGACCAGGTCCTTAATTGAGTCAGTCAATTTTTATTCCATTTGCCTAATGGTGCCTAATGAACACGACCCGGTTTCATTAGATATCAATGGATATGGCCACAGATTTTTACGAGTTACTCTTGTCTGTGAGTTTTGCAGACTACTGAGCGAGAGAGGGGATGAGAGAGAAAGGCGGAGGGAGAAAGACAACAAGAGATGCAGACGGCGGAGGAGAGCCGTAGGGCAGCAGACTGATCTCTGAGGGACACGATTAATTACTCTCACAGTGGGACAGAACAGAGAATGAGAGGAAGAGAAGAAGAGAAAAAGTAGAGGGGGGAGACTGGAAGGAAGAGAGAGAAGTGTAAGAAAGAAAGGAATAAGGAGAAGAAGAGCGAGGGATATAGGGAAAGAGGAACATAATACAATATGTTTCCATTAACTTGTCCAGTGATGTTTCTTTTTAAATTTACAAAGTTTGCATAGAATAATATATGTGACATTTGCCTACTAGGGTGTGTTCCCATTTCACCCCTAAGAGTCTATGCGTCAATCTAATTAACATAATACAACAATCCCCATCAAACTTCAAACATTTAAACTACAGATATAAGCGCTGTTTGTCAGATGAGGAGAAATTCCGAATATTGGTCTTCTCATGAAAACATTTGTAGTGTCCGAACGGTTTCGCCTACAAACAATATACTGAACAAAATTATAAGCGCAACATGTTAAGTGTTGGTCCCATGTTTCATAAGCTGAAATAAAAGATCCATGAATTTTTCATACGCACAAAAAATATATTTCCCTCAAATGTTGTGCACAAACTTGTTTACATCCCTGTTATTGAGCGTTTCTTCTTTGCCAAGATAATCCATCCACCTGACAGGTGTGGCATATCAAGAAGCTGATTAAACAGCATGGTGTTACACAGGTGCTCCTTGTGCTGGGGACAATACAAGGCTTTGTCACGCAACACAATGCCACAGATGTTTCAAGTTTTGAGGGAGTGTGCATTTGACATGCTGACTACAGGAATGTCCACCAGAGTTGGATCCAAATAATTAATGTAAATTTCTCTACCATAAGCCTCCTCCAATGTTGTTTTAAATCATTTGGCAGTATGTCCAAACGGCCTCACAACCACGCCAGACCAGGACCTCCATATCCGCCTTCTTCACCTGCGGGATTGTCTGAGACAAGCCAACCATACAGCTGATGAAACTGAAGAGTATTGATTTTTGTATTTTTTATTTATTTTTTATTTAACTAGGCAAGTCAATTAAGAACAGATTCTTATTTTCAATGACGGCCTAGAAAGCTGCGCCCTTGCCCAGTCATATGAAATCCATAGATTAGGGCCTAATTCATTTGTATACATTGACTTGATTTCCTTATATGAACTGTAACCTAGTAAAATCATTGAAATTGTTGCATGTTGCATTTATATTTTTGTTGAGTATAATGTGACGCCACTATGGAAAGGAGAAACACTGTGTTCTCTGTTTTGCTTTACGACCCCCACAAGTGTCATGGGACTCATCTGAAGGTAACCCGGTTTTAAAAAATGATGGAAGTATGGAAGTAGTTTTGTGCAAACAAAAAAAGGGAACGCATTCATGCCTTATTCCACATTTTGTTGTGTTACAGTCTGAATTCAAAATGGATTCAATACTTTTTTCTCTCACTGATCTACACACAATACCCCAGAATGAAAAAGTGAAAACATGTTTTTCGAAATGTTTGCTAATTTATTGAAAATGGATTACATAAATATCTCATTTGCATAGGTTTTCACACCCCTGAGTCAATACTTTGTAGAAGCACCTTTGGAAGCAATTACAACTGTGAGTCTTTCTGGGTCTTTCTAAGCGTTTTCCACACCTGGATTGTGCAACATTTGCCAATTATTCTTTTCAACATTCTTCAAGCTCTGTCAAATTGATTGTTGATCATTGCTAGACAAACAATTTCAGATCTTGTCAGATCTTGTAACTCGGCCACTCAGGAACTGTGTTCTTGGTAAGCAACCTAATTGTAGATTTGACCTTGGGTTTTAGGTTGTTGGCCTGCTGAAAGTATCTGGTGGAATGCAGAGGGAATACAGATTTTCCCCTAAGATTTTGCCTGTGCTCAGCTCCATTACGTACATGTTTTATCCTGAAAAACTCCCCAGTCCTCAATGATTGCAAGCATAACCATAACATGATGCAGTCACCACTATGTTTGAAAATATGGAGAGTGGCACTCAAAGTATTGTATTGGATTTGCCCCAAACATAACACTTTACTTTAGTGCCTTGTTGCAAACGGGAATATTTTAATTCTGTACAGGCTTCCTTCTTTTCACTCTGTCAATTAAGTTATTATTATGGAGGAACTACAATGTTGTTGATCCATCCTCAGTTTTCTCCTATCACAGCCATTAAACTCTGTAACTGCCTCATTGTGAAATCCCTGAGTGGTTTCTTTCCTCTCCGGCAACTGAGTTAGGAAGGATGCCTGTATCTTTGCAGTGACTGTTTATATTGATACACCATCCAAAGTGTAATTAATAACTTCACCATGCTCATATTTTTACCCATCTACCAATAGGTGCCCTTCTTTGCGAGGCATGGGAAAAACCTCCCTGCTCTCCCTGCTCTCTATGATTTAATCTGTGTTCTAAATTCACTGCTCAACTGAGGGACCTTACAGATAATTGTATGAGTGGGGTACAGAGATGAGGTAGCCATTCAAAAATCATGTTACACACTATTATTGTACACAGAGACATATCCGCTTTTACATTTGAATCAATATGGAGACATTTCGAAAAACAGAATTCCACTTTGACATTATGGGGTATTGTGTGTAGGCCAGTGACAAAATATCTCTAATTAATCCATTTTAAATTCAGGCTGTAACACAACAAAATGTGGAAAAAGTCAAGAGGTGTGAATACTTTCTGAAGGCACTGTATGTGTCCCCCAAAAAAGTATATATTTCCTATACTTTCTGTACTTTATCAAATACTTTTTTAAAGATGTATTTTTTTTATACCTACAGAGGTCCTAAAATTCTAAATCAAATCGCTAAATGATCCATGGTATGACAATTTGAAAACATTTCTATATGTTAGCTTGGTGGAACTTTGCACTCCTGTAGATCTGAAGTAATTGGATGGTGAAACTTGCCAGCCAATCAGAAAATCCAAGCGAAGCATTTCAGGCATCCTTGTCCTGCAAAGAAACATTAATTGTATAGTTGAGAAAATTGATTTTACAAGCAGTAGACATTTATAATTAAACGCTTTACAGTTCCGCAGTGACATCACGTGCCTCTTGTACCTTCAAAATGATTTGGCAATCACCATTTATTCGCCAAACACCGTTCCATCATAATTGGTCACAATAAAGAAAGTTAGACAAAAGAAAAATCTACCCCTGTCGATCTTTAGAAAATGTCTCCTATATCTGCCGTTTACATTACACATGTCGCAATGATATTTGTTGTGACATTGTTTTTTTCCGTAATAAACCTGGGTCAATGGAAACCTGCCTAGTAAGGAGGAGAAGAAGTGAACAAAGGATTGGACGAAGAGAGATTGTTTCTATCCATACTGTGTGTATCGCTAAGAGGGATATCAACTAAATTCATATACAAATGCTAGGTTTCCAAACACTCCATCTAAAAATTGGAATTTCAACTCCTGCTTGTCATACTGTACTGTACTTCTCAGTGGATTTTGGGGAAAATTTGAACGTCAACGTCTGTTACCTCAAAAAGCTCCAGGCGGTCTATATTTAGTCAGAGTCATGAATATATAGCTAGCTCATATGTACAGTGGGGCAAAAAAGTATTTAGTCAGCCACCAATTGTGCAAGTTCTCCCACTTAAAAAGATGAGAGGCCTGTAATTTTCATCACAGGTGCACTTCAACTATGACAGACAAAATGAGAAACAAAATCCAGAAAATCACATTGTAGGATTTTTAATGAATTTATTTGCAAATTACGATGTAACAAAAGTTTCTCAATACTTTGTTATATACCCTTTGTTGGCAATGACAGAGGTCAAACGTTTTCTGTAAGTCTTCACAAGGTTTTCACACACTGTTGCTGGTATTTTGGCCCATTCCTCCATGCAGATCTCCTCTAGAGCAGTGATGTTTTGGGGCTGTTGCTGGGCAACACGGACTTTCAACTCCCTCCAAAGATTTTCTATGGGGTTGAGATCTGGAGTTTGGCTAGGCCACTCCAGGACCTTGAAATGCTTCTTACGAAGCCACTCCTTCGTTGCCCGGGCGGTGTGTTTGGGATCATTGTCATGCTGAAAGACCCAGCCACGTTTCATCTTCAATGCCCTTGCTGATGGATGGAGGTTTTCACTCAAAATTTCACGATACATGGCCCCATTCATTCTTTCCTTTACACGAATCAGTCGTCCTGGTCCCTTTGCAGAAAAACAGCCCCAAAGCATGATGTTTCCACCCACATGCTTCACAGTAGGTATCTTTGTCCTCCTAACACGACGAGTTGAGTTTTTACCAAAAAGTTCTATTTTGGTTTCATCTGACCATATGACATTCTCCCAATCTTCTTCTGGATCATCCAAATGCTCTCTAGCAAACTTCAGACGGGCCTGGACATGTACTGGCTTAAGCAGGGGGACACGTCTGGCACTGCAGGATTTGATTCCCTGACGGCGTAGTGTGTTACTGATGGTAGGCTTTGTTACTTTGGTCCCAGCTCTCTGCAGGTCATTCACTAGGTCCCTCCGTGTGGTTCTGGAATTTTTGCTCACCGTTCTTGTGATCATTTTGACCCCACGGGGTGAGATCTTGCGTGGAGCCCCAGATCGAGGGAGATTGTCAGTGGTCTTGTATGTCTTCCATTTCCTAATAATTGCTCCCACAGTTGATTTCTTCAAACCAAGCTGCTTACCTATTGCAGATTCAGTCTTCCCAGCCTGGTGCAGGTCTACAATTTAGTTTCTGGTGTCCTTTGACAGCTCTTTGGTCTTGGCCATAGTGGAGTTTGGAGTGTGACTGTTTGAGGTCGTGGACAGGTGTCTTTTATACTGATAACAAGTTCAAACAGGTGCCATTAATACAGGTAATGAGTGGAGGACAGAGGAGCCTCTTAAAGAAGAAGTTACAGGTCTGTGAGAGCCAGAAATCTTGCTTGTTTGTAGGTGACCAAATACTTATTTTCCACCATAATTTGCAAATAAATTCATAAAAAATCCTGGATTTTTTTGTTCTAATTTTGTCTGTCATAGTTGAAGTGTACCTATGATGAAAATTACAGGCCTCTCTCATATTTTTAAGTGGGAGAACATGAACAATTGGTGGCTGAATTGGTGCCACTGTAGGTCTAAGATGAATTCTCTGGGGAAAGGGTTTTGTACTTTTATTAGACATGATTACATGTCTACAGTGGTTCTAGTGTGACAGAAGGCTATATTACACACAAACACACACAAGGGAGTGGCGTGAAAGTGTTCTGTAATAGTGTTCACCTACAGCCACACACACATCCAGAGAAAATCTAATCAGCCAACAATAACCAGACGGGGATCACAGAACCTATTAATAGGACCTTCTGCTGCTGCTGCTGCTGCTTCTGAGAGAGAGAGAGAGAGATCTAGTTATTCACACCTCTCTCTCAGTGCATTATATAGGGAATAGGTTGCCCTGGTTTTTCATGGGTGAAAACCCAGGACGTAAAAGAGTGCACAGACTGCTAAATCCCAGACAGATACATCATGCCTTCCAGACATAATGCAGTATTTCAATCCCCCAGGTACATATTTCACTGGCTCACTGAGTGTCCCGAGGTATTCTATGTTGACACAACGCTCAGAGAAGAATATCAGTGCTGCTGACGCTCACACTGTCTCTCTCTCTGCATGCAATCATGCACATATTGGAGGGCAATGAAAGGTGATAGGAATAAAATGGTTGTTTATTGTTAAAAAAACACATTTCTGCCTCATAACCTTCATCGCTGTATCGACTTTAATTTATTCTCCAATATTTGCTGAATATCTGTCACACACCCTGCCTGTTTCTTTATTCATCCACTTGACTGAGAGGAAGTCACATTGCAATGTTTTCTATTTAGCGAAACTACAGATTTGCAGAGCCATTAAAGGGAGAGTGAAATTGTAATTTGGCTGAACGTTCCCTTTTAAGGTCCCGAACAGTAATTCTGATGTAAAATAGTGACTAAAATATCACACACAATATTTTTGAGCAATGCTCAAAAGAGAAATATTTCTATCATGGCTAACTACCAGGAAGTTTGAAAAGACAGGCTGAGTAGGCAGGGAGTTTATATTCATGAATTCGCCTTGACTGACAGCTCTTTGAAACGCCTATGTCAAGAAACTTGGAACACGGACTACAGGAAGAAACCCAGCCCAGTCACGGACCAGGATGTCTTGCTCCCAGGCAGACTAAATAACTTTTTTGCCCGCTTTGAGGACAATACAGTGCCACTGACACGGCCTGCAACGAAAACATGCGGTCTCTCCTTCACTGGAGCCGAAGTGAGTAAGACATTTAAACGTGTTAACCCTCGCAAGGCTGCAGGCCCAGACGGCATCCCCAGCCGCGCCCTCAGAGCATGCGCAGACCAGCTGGCCGGTGTGTTTACGGACATATTCAACCAATCCCTATACCAGTCTGCTGTTCCCACATGCTTCAAGAGGGCCACCATTGTTCCTGTTCCCAAGAAAGCTAAGGTAACTGAGCTAAACGACTACCGCCCTGTAGCACTCACATCCGTCATCATGAAGTGCTTTGAGAGACTAGTCAAGGACCATATCACCTCCACCCTACCTGACACCCTTGACCCACTCCAATTTGCTTACCGCCCAAATAGGTCCACAGACGATGCAATCTCAACCACACTGCACACTGCCCTAACCCATCTGGACAAGAGGAATACCTATGTGAGAATGCTGTTCATCGACTACAGCTCGGCATTCAACACCATAGTACCCATCAAGCTCGAGACCCTGGGTCTCGACCCCGCCCTGTGCAACTGGGTACTGGACTTCCTGACGGGCCGCCCCAGGTGGTGAGGGTAGGCAATAACATCTCCTCCCCGCTGATCCTCAACACTGGGGCCCCACAAGGGTGCGTTCTGAGCCCTCTCCTGTACTCCCTGTTCACCCACGACTGCGTGGCCACGCACGCCTCCAACTCAATCATCAAGTTTGCGGACGACACAACAGTGGTAGGCTTGATTACCAACAACGACGAGACGGCCTACAGGGAGGAGGTGAGGGCCCTCGGAGTGTGGTGTCAGGAAAATAACCTCACACTCAACGTCAACAAAACTAAGGAGATGATTGTGGACTTCAGGAAACAGCAGAGGGAACACCCCCATCCACATCGATGGAACAGTAGTGGAGAGGGTAGCAAGTTTTAAGTTCCTCGGCATACACATCACAGACAAACTGAATTGGTCCACTCACACAGACAGCATCGTGAGGAAGGCGCAGCAGCGCCTCTTCAACCTCAGGAGGCTGAAGAAATTCGGCTTGTCACCAAAAGCACTCACAAACTTCTACAGATGCACAATCGAGAGCATCCTGGCGGGCTGTATCACCGCCTGGTATGGCAACTGCACCGCCCTCAACCGTAAGGCTCTCCAGAGGGTAGTGAGGTCTGCACAACGCATCACCGGGGGCAAACTACCTGCCCTCCAGGACACCTACACCACCCGATGTCACAGGAAGGCCATAAAGAGCATCAAGGACAACAACCACCCGAGCCACTGCCTGTTCACCCCGCTATCATCCAGAAGGCGAGGTCAGTACAGGTGCATCAAAGCTGGGACCGAGAGACTGAAAAACAGCTTCTATCTCAAGGCCATCAGACTGTTAAACAGCCACCACTAACATTGAGTGGCTGCTGCCAACACACTGACTCAACTCCAGCCACTTTAATAATGGGAATAGATGGGAATTGATGTAAAATATATCACTAGCCACTTTAAACAATGCTACTTAATATAATGTTTACATACCCTACATTATTCATCTCATATGTATACGTATATACTGTACTCTATCATCTACTGCATCTTTATGTAATACATGTATCACTAGCCACTTTAAACTATGCCACTTTGTTTACATACTCATCTCATATATATATACCTTACTCGATACCATCTACTGCATCTTGCCTATGCCGCTCTGTACCATCACTCATTCATATATCTTTATGTACATATTCTTTATCCCTTTACACTTGTGTGTATAAGGTAGTAGTTTTGGAATTGTTAGTTAGATTACTCATTGGTTATTACAGCATTGTCGGAACTAGAAGCACAAGCATTTCGCTACACTCGCATTAACAGCTGCTAACCATGTGTATGTGACAAATAAATTTGATTTGATTTGATTTGCATAGTTAGGAGCCATAGGATATCCCATAGCAGTACCCTTTGTCAGGATAAAGAAAGAATTTAGAAAAATATAATAGTTATGTGTGAGTACTATTTCAGTCATTGCAATAATACATGCACTGGAAGGTAGTTCATTAGGGTCACGTTGCAGAAGAAAATTTTCCATGGCTTCTATACAGCCCTTGTGTGGAATATTTTTGAATAACAACTCAAAAAGTAACTAACAATGTATTCTCAGGGAGAGGATCAAGAGATTCAATGATAGAGATCATACTGCTGGTGGCCTTTACAAAGGAGGGGAGCTGTTCTGTGAGTGTTCTAATAAAGGAGTCAACTAAAGTCGATAAAGGGGTTGTTCCTGCAACAGTGCCTGCTACAATAAGGCACCCTGGAGGTTTTGTAACGTTCTTGTGTAACTTCGGCAAAGTAAAGACAGTGACAATTTTAGGGTGTTGAATTGCCAAAAAGTCATTATTTCATGGTTGTTTGAGCAGAACTTACATTTCTATCTATGACAGTAAAGATAGTATTCTGAAATAAGGAAGTGAGGTCACTTCTGAGTTTCCTGTAAAAGATGTTGTCAAGCAGTTGTCTATGACACGAATTTACATAAACTGTCCTATCCATGAGTACAACCGGACCAGCCTTATCAGCAGGGAGGGTAAGGACTGATGTATCGGATTGTAAATCAAGCAAAGCTTGTTTTTCATCCCTAGGTGAAAGATGTGGAACAAACATTATTACCAACATCTTTCATCAAGGATCTCTCTGTACTTTGCTTCATTCATCTTTCCCTCAAACCTGACTACTCTCCCAGTCCCTGCAGCATGATGCTGGCACAACAATTCTTCACCGTAGGGATGGCATTGGCCAGGTGATGAGGCCAGACATTTCCTAGAGCTGGCCGCTCGGCCAAACTGAGTCGGGGGGGAAAGGGCCTTGGTCAGGAAGGTGTTCAAGAACCCAATGGTCACTCTGACAGAGCTCCAGAGTTCCTCTGTGGAGATGGGAGAACCTTCCAGAAGGACAACCATCTCTGCAGCACTCCAACAAACCCTCCTCAGTAAATGGCACATGACAGCCACCTTGGAGTTTGCCAAAAGACACCTAAAATACTTTTAGACCATGAGAAACGATATTGTCTGGTCTGATGAACCCAAGATTGAAATCTTTGGCCTGAATGCCAAACATCACGTCTGGAGGAAACCTGGCACGATCGCTACACTGAAGCATGGTGGTGGCAGCATCATGCTGTGGGCATGTTTTTCAGCGGCAAGGAGTGGGAGACTAGTCAGGATCGAGGGAAAGATGAATGGAGCAAAGTACAGAGATATCCTTGATGAAAACCTGCTCCAGAGCCCTATGATCTCAGACTGGGGCGAAGGTTCACCTTCCAAAAGGACAACAACCCTAAGCACACAGCCAATACTACGCATGAGTGGCTTCTGGACAAGTCTCTGAATGTCCTTGAGTGGCCCAGCCAGAGCCCGAACTTGAACTCGATCAAATATCTCTGGAGAGACCTGAAAATAGCTGTGCAGCAACGCTCCCCATCCAACCTTCCAGAGCTTGAGAGGATCTGCAGAGAAGAATGGAAGAAACTCCCCAAATACAGATGTGCCAAGCTTGTAGCGTCATACCCAAAGCTGTAATCGTTGCCCACAGGTGCTTCAACAAAGTACTGAGTAAAGGGTCTGAATACTTATGTAAATTTGATGTTTCAGATTTTACTAGTAATATATTAAAAAATACATGAAAAAAACTGTTTTTGCATTGTCAGTATTGGGTATTGTGTATAGATTGATGAGGGGAAAAACATTTTATCCATTTTAGAATAAAGCTGTAATGTAACAAAATGTGGAAAAAGTCAAGGGGTTTGAATACTTTCCGATTGCACTATATATGGGACGGCCCATTAAACATGCACGCACGCACGCACACCCTCACACACACACACACACACACACACACACACACACACACACAACACAGACACACACAATGACACACACAATGAACACACACAAGGCTGACAGCTTTGTGGACAAACAGGCACGCACACACACACACACTTCTGGACAGCTGGCAGTGATAACTCACACTTTACTTCTGTTCTGATAGAATGAATGCAGCAGTCTCCCAGCTCATCATCCCTGTTGATAGCCAGGTCCAAAAAACAGAGCCATCCACTTTACTAATTACCACGGCAATACATAGACATGCTGCCACTTTAGAACGGGTTATATTTATAATGGGACAGGCCATTAAACATGCACTCACGCACGCACGCACACATACAGACACACACAATGTGAACCCATTCCCGGCTGACAGCCTTGTGCACAAACAAACACACGCACGCACACATGTCAACAGCTGGCAGTGATTGCTCACACTTTACTTGTAATTCTGATAGAATAGCTGAAGAGTCTCCTAGTTCATCTTCCGTAATAGGCTGACACGCACACACGCATTCACACACACACAAGCACACCAAGCTGACAGCCTTCATCAGCCAAATGTCCAACAAGCTCTCACAGTCTCACGTCAGAATTAGACGTTCATCCCTGCTTCTCAATCATCACATTTCAAAGTTGTTCCAAACGTAACATTTTGAAGGGTTTAAGTTCATTTCAGGCATTAATTCTGCATTTTTAAGGTTAGGGTTAAGTTTAGGCATTAACTCTGAAAGGTTAAGGTAAGGGTTAAGGTTTGGGATAGGCTTAAAAAAATAATAATTCTATAGCTGGATTCAAACATTTTGCACAAAGAGGCAGCTGCTTATGACCAGCCTCCATCCATCTCCACAACACCCTAGCAAAACCAAAACCTACTTGAAGTTAACTGTGCTCACTGTTGCCCCTAGTGGCCAGTTTCCACGTCATCTCGCAACCTCAGACATGGATGGACGTCTAATGCTGACTTGTATTACGGGTGACCTAGCTGAAATGTCCCCAATGTCAACCTTCACTAAACAGACAGATTGGCTGACGCCAGGGAGGGAGCATACACCCAGCACCCCCAACACCCACACACACACATTTTCACTGGAATAAAGACCTTCTCCATTCCTGTCATTATTGAAAGAGATTGTGATATCTCACATCTCAAAATAGGGCTACTTAATGTTAGATCCCTAATTTCCAAGGCAGTAATAGTCAATGAACTAATCACTGATTATAATCTTGATGTGATTGGCCTGACTTAAACATGGATTAAGCCTGATGAATTTACTGTGAGGCCTCTCCTCCTGGTTACACCAGTGCCCATATCCCCCGCACATCCTGTAAAGGCGGAGGTGTTGCTAACATTTACGATAGCAAATTTCAACATGCAAAAAAAAGACTGCATTTTTGTCTTTTGAGCATCTAGTTATGACATCTACACAGCCTACTCATTCACTTTTTATAGCTACTTACAGGCCTCCTGGGCCATATTCGGCGTTCCTCACTGAGTTCCCTGATTTCCTATCGGACCTTGTAGTCATGGCAGATAATATTCACATTTTTGGTGACTAATATTCACAAGTGCACAGACCCACACCAAAAGGCTTTCGGAGCCATCATCGACTCAATGGGTTTTGTCCAACATGTCTCCGGACCTACTGACAGACATACTCTGGACCTAGATTTGTGGATCTTAATGTTCTTCCTCATAATCCTGGACTATCGGACCACCAATGTATTACGTTTGCAATCGTAACAAATCATCTGCTTAGACCCTAACCAAGGATCATCAAAAACCGTGCTAGAAATTCTTGGACAACCCAAAGATTCCTAGATGCCCTTCCAGACTTCCTCCACCCACCCAAAGATGTTAGAGTACAAAAATTCTAACTGAGGACTAAATTTAACCTTGTGTAATATCCTAGATGCAGTCTCACCCCTAAAAACAAAAAAACATTTGTCATAAGAAACTAGCTCCCTGGTATACAGAAAATACCCAAGTCCCTGAAGCAAGCTTCCAGAAAATTGTAATTGAAATGGCGCTCCACCAAACGAAGTCTTTCGACTAGCTTGGAAAGACTGTACCGTACAATATTGAAGAGTCTGCCATTCCTCTCAACATTTTTAGAAAAGATTTTGCACAGCAACTCACTGCCTTCCTGAAGACAGACAATGTATACGGAACGCTTCAGTCTGTGTTTTAGACACCATCATAGCACTGAGACTGCACCCGTGAAGGTGGTAAATGACCTTTTGATGGCATCAAACCAAGGCTCTGCATCTGTCCTCGTGCTCCTAGACCTTAGTGCTGCTTTTGACACCATCGACCACCACCTTCATTTGGAGAGATTGGATACCCAAATTGTTCTACACTGACAAGTTCTGGCCTGGTATTGATGTTATCTGTCAGAAAGATATCAGTTTGTCTCTGTGCATGGTCAACTGTACAATTTGGTGTTGTTCCTCAAGGCTCCGTTTTAGGACCACTTGTTTTTACTATATGTTTTACCTCTTGGTGATGTCATTCAGAAACATAATGTTAACTGTCCCTGCTATGCAGACGATACACAGCTGTACATTTCAATGAAACACGGTGAAGCCCCAAAATTGCCTTCCCTGGAAGCCTGTGTTTCAGACATAAGGAAGTGGATGGCGGAAATGTTTTTACTTTTAAACTCAGAAAAAATAGAGATGCTAGTTCGAGGTTCCAAGAAACAAAGAGATCTTCTGCTGGATCTGACAATTAATCTTGATGGTTGTACAATCGCCCCAAATAAAACTGTGAAGGACCTTGGCGTTACTCTGGACCCTGATCTCTCTTTTGATGAACATATCAAGACTATTTCAAGGACAGCTTTTTTCCATCATCGTAATATTGCAAAAATCAGAAACGTTCTGTCCAAAAATGATGCAGAAAATAAGTTAATCCATGCTTTTGTCACTTCTAGATTAGACTACTGCAATGCTCTACTTCCCGGCTACCCGGAAAAAGCACTAAATAAACTTCAGTTAGTGCTAAACATGGCTGCTAGATTGTTGACGAGAACCAAAACATTCGATCATATTACTCCAGTGCTATCCTCTCTACACTGGCTTCCTGTAAAGGCTAGGGCGATCAAGGTTTTACTGTTAACCTACAAAGCATTAAATGGACTTGCTCCTACCTATCTCTTCGGTACCTACACATATGCTAGACGTAGGCCTCCTTACTGTCCCTAGAATTTCTAAGCAAACAGCGGGAGGCATGGCTTTCTCCTATAGAGCTCAATTTTTATGGAATTGTCTGCCTATCCATGTGAGAGACGCAGATTCGGTCTCAACCTTTAAATCTTTATTGAAGACTCATCTCTTCAGTAGTGCTTGAGTGTAGTCTGGCCTAGGGGTGTGTGAAGGTGAACGGAAAGGCACTGGAGCAACGAATCACCCTTTCGGTCTCTGCCTGGCCGGTTCTCCTCTTTCCACCGGGATTCTCTGCCTCTAATCCTATTCGGGGGCTGAGTCACTGGCTTACTGATGCTCTTCCATCACGTCCCTAAGAGGGGTGCGTCACTTGAGTGAGTTGAGTCACTAAGTGATCTTCCTGTCCGGGTTTGGCGCCCCCCTCGGGTTCGTGCTGTGGCGGAGATCTTCGTGGACTATACTCAGTCTTGTCTAAGGGTAGTAAGTTGATGGTTTGAAGATATCCTAGTGTGGGGGCTGTGCTTTGGCATAGGCCACGGTGTCTCCCGACCCCTCCTGTCTCAGCCTCCAATATTTATGCTGCAATAGTTTGTGTCAGTGGGCTAGGGTCAGTCTATTACGTCTAGAGTATTTTTCCTGTCTTATCCAGTGTCTTGTGTGAATTTAAGTATGCTCCTCTCTAATTCTCTCTCTCCCTCCCCTTCCAGAGGACCTGAGCCCTGGGACCATAACTCAGGACTACCTGGCCTGATGACTCCTTGCTGTCCCCAATCCACCTGGTCGTGCTGCTGCTCCAATTTTAACAGTTCTACCTGAGGCTATGGAACCTGATGTTTTTGACTCTCTCTCTCTCTCTCTCTACCGCACCTGTTGTCTCTTAACTCTGAATGCTCGGATATGAAAATACAACTTACATTTACTCATGAGGTGCTGACCTGTTGCACCCTCTACAACAACTGTGATTATTTTTGTTATTTGACCCTGCCGGTCATCTATGAACGTTTGAACATCTTGCCCATGTACTGTTAGAATCTCAACCTGGCGAAGAGGACTGGCCACCCCTCAGAGCCTGGTTCCTCTCTAAGTTTCTTCCTAGGTTCCTGCCTTTCTAGGGAGTTTTCCCTAGCCACCGTGCTTCTACATCTGCATTGCTTGCTTTTTGGGGTTTTAGGCTGGGTTTCTGTATAGCACTTTGTAACATCGGCTGATGTAAAAAGGGCTTTATAAATACATTTGCTTGATTGATTGATACGTACACATGCACACACACACACACACACACACACACGCAATAGTTAATGATGTTATGATGTCACTCTTCACAGTCCTGAACATGAAGGGGTGAAATGTCTTAAACATTTGTAAAACATTATGAAGATGCTATTTCCCAAAATCTGATTTACATGGAATGTTTCTTTGCAACCTAATTCTATGCAAGCATATGGTGATTTCTCCTTCATGTGAATTTACTACTTCAATCCCCCAAAATAATACGTTGTAAGTTGTCTGGGGTTAATTAAACCAGCACGTAAGGCATGCACAGGTGGTAAAAAGTATACAAAGGAAGAATCTGTGAGGATACATTTGGGTTCAGAGCAAAACACATGAATGTATTATACAACTCAAACCATAATTTGAAAACTGATATAATTGGTAGCAATTCGACTCATCATCACTACAAATGAGACGCCAGTCTGCTGCATAGGATACAGGGTTTCACCCTTTAAAAAAAAGATAATAGACTAACATGTTGGAAAATTCTCAAAGATGACATCCTTGTATAATCTGCATCTGCTTGGGCCTCTCCAGTTGTTGTCGTGCCAAAGCTAGATGGAACACGGCGGTTTCGCTCCGGTTACAGGGGTGTCAACTCCAAAATCTTGGATGATGCCTACTGGTGCATGAGATCCTAGAGTCGCTACACGGCGTCTTTTGCTTCATCTCCCTAGACGTAAGTCTGGATATTGGCATGTAGCCATGTCGGCTGAAAGCAAGTAGAAGACTGCTGTGATCACCCCTAGTGGTCTATATCAGTTTCGGTCAATGCCACATTCCAAAGCCTGATGGAGAGGGTGCTGGGCGAGTTGAAAGGTCAAACATGCTTTTTGTACCATTCGATGACATCATCGTTTTCCCCTCCTGTCTGGAAAAACATCTGGAGGATCTCAGGGCTTTGTGTGCCAAGTTGCAGGCAGCCAACTTAACACTAAACTTAGACATGCAACTTCATTCAGTCCCAACTTGAATTATTGGGTCGTGTCAGGAGAAGGTGTACAAATCGATCCAAAGAAGGCTACTGCCGAGGTCGTCTGTGCTCCTCCCAATGACCTAAAGGCACTGAAGTACTTCATGTCTAACTTTGACGATATTGCAGCTCCCCTTAATAACCAGAATGTCAACAGACCATGGACAAGTTGAAGCAAGCCCTACTAAGCCCCCCAGTCTTGGCTCAACTCGACCGTTCTCTCTCCTCCCAGGTGCCACTGATGCCAGTTACATTGAGCTAGGCGTTGTCCTTGTCCAGGTCCATCAAGAATCATCGCTTTTGCCTCCAGACAATGACAGAGCACCGGGAGTTTTCCCGGTGGGCCGCTTGACAACTGGGGCCGGTGCAATGCAAAATATAAATAGCCCCAGCCCCCGCTTAAATAAAAATAACCAAGTGCTGTGTGTCTGACTGGCCCAGGCGAGTGGGCTAACGGGCCCACTGCCACTGCGGTTGGGCATTACATCTGTCAGCCTCTCTCTCTCATCCAATTACTTTTGGTCCAGTCCATTCTAACTTTACCTGGGCCCCGACCCTTTCCCATCTCTGTTAAGTGGTGACATTTGGATAAATAGTGGAGTGGAGCAAGATGGACAAACAAAAAGAGAAAAAACATGAAGGTGGTGCTGAAAAGCAGAGAGAGAAGAGGTTGAAGTCCCTTGAGGCTGATGCAGCCAAATGTTTTAAAATAACAAATGATTCATTTGTTGCCATTACCAGTCAATCATATCAGCCTAGTGAGCCTGAAGGCACTGGCAGCAGAGAGGAGAGAGAGAGCAGAGAGAGCAGCCCATTAAGCCCAGCGATACCAGTACAACTGTTAGTCAAGGTTTTGCTGCTGAAGTGGTTAGACAGAAGACAATATGGATAAGATAAGCAATGTTTGGGTTTGGATAGCTGGCTGTTTAGCTGTATCAGGTGCCTTTTGTTGAAACAAGCGCTTGTCAATGTCACTTTTCGTGAACCGGCCAATCACAGCCTGGATGGGGCGGGACATTAAAAAAAGGTTGATGTGCTTCAGCAAACTTTCTAAATGTTTAACTCATTGTTATCCATGAATGGTTATGATTATTGACAAGTTAGTACTTAACATTAAGAAATTAGAGACTAACCACCAATGTAGACCATTTTTCTTGTACAAGGATTTAATGATGGCACAAAACCTACAAAAATGATAAATGTGGGTTGTTTATTTCTTAAACTGCTGTATTGTCCAATTGGAATGGATATTATGCTAGTGGTATATAGTATACTATGAATATACAAACATTATATAATTAATATATTAATATTATACTAACATTATACTATTATATTATCATTGTACTTTTTATTTCATTTTATAATATTATACTAATATAATAATGTATACTAATTACTCATCCAGGTTGGTAGTGCATATGCAGTGAACAGATATAGATTGAGCCAGAGCCAGGAATGCCACCCCAATTTTTTATTATTTTAAGAGGCCCGAAGTCATGGGACCTAAATATGTTTTTTTAGTTTCCACCCCCAACAAAAGTATGAAAAGTCTGTGGTGCAGAAGGTTTTCTTTTGTAAAGATGGGACCAACACGAAGTGGCTGTCATACAGTGAAGAGAACCATGCTTTATTCTGC
This sequence comes from Oncorhynchus tshawytscha, assembly GCF_018296145.1. Lineage (NCBI taxonomy): Eukaryota > Metazoa > Chordata > Actinopteri > Salmoniformes > Salmonidae > Oncorhynchus > Oncorhynchus tshawytscha. Next base: position 59,532,062 of record NC_056434.1, on the reverse strand, counting down.
TTCATGTGGATGGCATTTGCAAAGCCCACAGAGAACAGCCCTTTCATGAATGGAATGGCAGACTGGAAGCAGATCCATCAGAGAGTGGAAGAGCATAAGAAGAGCATTATGCATAGAGGTTATGCCTACTTTCTAAGGTCCTCCAAAGGTAACATTGAGAGCCTGCACATTGGCAGTCAGATGTCTGCTCATAGAGAGCAAGTGAGCAGAACAAGGCAAGTGCTAGAGCGCATTATAGATGTTGTTAAAGTCATAGGCAAGAGGGGTTTGAGCTACAGAGGCATGCAGTCTGAAGCAGCTTATACGCTCGATGACAGAAGCATTGACCATGGCAACCTTTTAGAGATTATCATTCTGCTGGGTAAGAACGACCTGTGTATGACAAAGCATCTCACTGCCTGTAATAGAGAAAACCCAGAAACTGCTTGAGTCTGGGTCAAGAGGGGGCAGAGGCTCTCTAATCACTCTATTATCAAAGATTACCATCGATAACGTCATTACCACCATCCAACACACAATGCAGGCCACCATAGCAAGTGAAATCCAGGAAGCTGGTATGATTTCAGTTCAGATTGACACTACGCAGGACATTACAACACAAGATCAATGCTCTGTCACAGTCAGATATGTGACGAACGTCATCCATGAGAAGCTTGTGGCTGTGGTGAAATGCGAGGCATCTACTGGACAATACTTTGTCCAGGAACTGAGTGAAGTACTGGAAAATATGAAGCTTGACATCAGCAAGTGCATTGGCAATTCGAATGATGGAGCCTCCAGTATGCAAGGCCAGTATAAAGGCTTCTCTCTGCAAAGTCCACCACTCAAGTGCATGTGTGGTGCTATGCACACATTTTGAACCTGTTTTGACAGACACAACAGAGAGTGCCTTGGCAAGTGGGTCACTTTTTTTCTATCATTAACAACATAGATGTGTTCTTCTGTGAATCCAACCAGAGGATGAACATTTGGGAAAAGGAGAGCAAGGACTCAAGACACAAACGTTTTGCTCCATTTGGAGAGATACGCTGGTGGGCTAAAGACAGAAATCCAGATGAGGGTCTGTATGTTGATGTCCTTCTCACTCTTTCAACCATACAAGATCAGAAAAAACATCAACACTACTGCACGGGTCAAGGCACAAGAACACATTGAGGGGTTGCTGAAGTATGAAACAATACTTACAGCTCAGGTATTCCTCAGTATATTTCACGCCACCTCACCAGTCTAAAAATATCTTCAAACAAGTGGAATTGACATTCTGTCTGCACATCGTATGGTTGTATTTACAGAGGAGCAGCTGAAAGGAACGGCAGGAGATTTTGAAAAAGTCAAGGCAGCTGCAGACACGTTTGTTCAGTGGGCCAACAGGAAGTTGCAGGAAAGGGATGAGGAAACAGAGCCGGAGTTAGAGACCACTCTGCCACCGAAAAGGACCTGAAAGAAGAAATCCATGCCTGGAGAGATGGCAAGAGATGAGACTTTTACTGGGGCAGAGAGTGCATACAGGATTGGGGTCCATAATCCAAAATTATGGATACAGTTATAGATAGCATCCATTGGCAATTTCTGAGAAATGGCACTTTATATACCGACATGGCTCTTCTGGACCCTAAAAAGTTTAGTCAGCTAACATCCAGTGCCAGTCGCCTTCCACAGACAGCCCTTCAAGAACTAAGCAAATGTTTGATCAAATTTGACAGCAGAGCAACGGTGGACAATGTACAGAGTGAGCTCATGAGTCTGGCAGAACAGTGGATTAGGTTAAAACAATCGGGATTTGAAGAATACACAACAAGGACTATGGAGGATAATGGACCTGAAGGATTAAGATGAAGGTGGAGATGGTGAACAAGAGCTGTTCATCTAGCAAGGGCTGTCCACTGTGTTGCTACCGTAATCTTAGTCAGTGCAACCTATTGACCGACGCATACCGCCTTACAAGTTCCTACTTACCCTGTCAGTAACCCAGGTAGCTTGCGAGCAGTGCTTCTCTACTCTGAAATTCATCAAGAGTAGGCTCAGGAGCGTTCTATCTCAACAGCACCTCAAGGCTTTTATGCTCATGGCTACTGAGTGAGATGTTTTAATGGCCCTGGACAGTGACCTGGTTATAGATGGCTTTGCTGAGAGAAGTGAGCTGCTGCAGAAATGGCTAATTTAAGGAGGTAGGAAATATGTTTATTTGAATTTTATTCTTTGACTTGCCTACTCACCAGTCTTTTCACCAACAAATTTCTTCCTGTATTATCTATTCTACTGGTCAGATGGTTGCAGAGATTTTTGCCACCTTGCTGCCAGTGCCATTGTGCCAATATGTTCTCCTTCTAGCCAGCCTCCTCCTAAGAGCAACACCTTCCCCTTGTTCTATTTTACATCTATTTTACTAAAATTATTGTTATTAATATTGCTCAGTAATCTTGTTTACATAATGTGTGGCGTGGGTTGTGTATCGCTGGGGGGGTTTTGGTGGGCCGGTCTGAGTCAAAAAGGGCCATTTTTCATTCCCAGTCTGTCCCTGCCTCCAGAGCCCTCAAGGGGGCAGAGCTCATCTATTCAACATCAGAGAAAGAGTGCCTGGATGTTTTCTGGTCTTTTAAGAAGTGGAGACACTAACTGGAGTGCGAACGTTGCAATGTTTTCGCTGATCACAATGCTCTTACCTGGTCATTGCTCTTACCTGGTCGAAGACTTCATTGAGATTGTTGGACCCTGCATTTACAGCAGTTCGACTTCAAGGTGCACTATCGCAAAGGATGTCAACATTGTCCTAGGTGCATTGTCTCAAGCCTTTCCTGCACTCACAGTAGTAGACTGTGTGGTTGCCTCAAAGAGACGTTGGTTGGACCTTCCAAGCGCACTCCCTGAGATCACAACAGTTCAATCCACTGATGACATCCTAAGTTGTGTATTTACAGTATTTTATGTATTGCATTGTCAACAACTTGAATTCAAATGCTAGACTGAACATATTTGCTAAATATGTTTGCAATCCACATTGTTCTTATGAATAATGGATATACATTGTTAAACAGGCTATAACAATCACACTGATATAGGTTTATGCCTTATACATTCAAGTCTGTAAACGGACATGCTAAACTCCCGAGTGATGCAGCGGTCTAAGGCACTGCATCTCAGTGCTAGAGGCGTCACTACAGACCCTGGGTCGATTCCAGGCTGTTTCACAACCTGGCCGTGACACATATATACATAAACATACCTATATAGACATACATACTTTTTTAAAAGAATATACCTTTATTATTATTCCCCGCAAACCCTACCACCGATCCCTCAACTGGAGTAAACTAATAAACACTTCGGCTTTTACCTTCAATTTATACATCTTATACACATTTTACAGACACAGTCAATTTTACAATAGTTTGTTTGTTTTTAGTCCTTCCTCTTTTTCTGATGTCCATCCAGTTTGATTTCTATTTGTAACTGTGCTATTTCACAAAGGTTCTGAACCTATATACATTTTACAGATCCCGTATGTTTTACATGGTTTATCTTGCTATTAGTCCTACCCTTCAGCTCCATTCAATCTCTCAACATCATCCATTTTGGATTTCTATTTGCCATATATTTTTGAACTGTGCTATGATGCTTCACAAACTAATTGAAACTTTCTATTCACATAGCTTCTACAGATTGTAAATTAAAAATAAACATTTTTGCTAAAATAATTATTATATTGACGATGGCTTTTCAAATCACCCAGTATTGCAACAGTATTGCTACAGTATTGCAGTATTATCTACATATGGACAATACCAAAATAAATGATCTGATGACTCTGCCTCCTCACAGCAGAATCTGCAGAGCTGGGAAGATTGTATCCCCCATATATATAACATTCTATTAGTTGCAAGAATTTTGTATAGTAATTTAAATTTAAAAAATTGAAGTTTGTTTTGCGTATCAATTCATAAACCATGTGCCATGGAATGGGTATATCGAAAATCTCTTCCCAACTATTTTGCAATTTATATGGCACAGCTGTCAGTTTTTTGGTCCTTAAATGAAATTGGTATATGTTTTTATTTATCACACTTTTCTTAACCATTTATATTCTTTAATAGAGGGCCGCCATACAAGTTCCTTACTTTTTTCCCCTTCTACTTACCTCTTCCATTTTTGTGGTAATGCTGCAATTAATTGGTTGTAATTTTGGGTAGAGTAGACATTTCCATATGTTTGTGTTAGCTGCATGTGTGACATAACTCCACCAGTCCTATTTATGATATCATAAAAATTATTCCTTTTTTAAAAATTTATTTGAAAAATACCGTTTTTTTTAATCAATTAGTATATTTGAATTTAACCACAATATTTGTTCTGTCTTTTCAGGTGGATTAACCAGAAATTGCAACCAACTTTCTAAGGCTTGTTTAAAAAAGAAAGATATTTTGGAGATTATTTCCTTTTCAAACAACCGAAACTGGGCCGATGTAATCTGAATAAAAGGGGGAAAGGCCCTTCTTGAACATAGGATGAAACATTCGTACCAATTTACTAGAGAACCAGTTTGGATTTAAGTATAACTTTTGTATGACTGATGCCTTTAGTGAGAGGTCTAATGCTTTAATATTTAATCATTTCTGCCCTCTGAATTCATATTCGTTATATAAATAGGCCCTTTTAATTTCATCTGGCTTGCCGTTCCAAATAAAATTGAATATTTTATGTTCATATAATTTAAAAAGCAGGTCACTAGGTGTAGGCAAAAACCATAAGCAAATAGGTAAACTGTGATTTGACTAAAGAGTTAATCAGGGTGATTTTTCCACAAATTGACAGGTATTTTCCTTTCCATGGTAGCAAGATCTTATCTATTTTTGCTAACTTTCTATAAAAATGTATTGAAGTGAGATCATTTCTTTCTTTTGGGATTTGTATACCGAGTATGTCCACTCCGTCAGACCATTTATTGGTAAACTACATGGTAATGTAAAATGTGCATTTTTTAGTGTCATTTTTATGATATCATAAATAGGACTGGTGGAGTTATGTCACACATGCAGCTAACACAAACATATGGAAATGTCTACTCTACCCAAAATTACAACCAATTAATTGCAGCATTACCGCACTTCCGGCGCCGACAGAGATGGCCGCCTCGCTTCGCGTTCCTAGGAAACTATGCAGTGTTTCGTTTTTTTACGTGTTATTTCTTACATTAGTACCCCAGGTCATCTTAGGTTTCATTACATACAGTCGAGAAGAACTACTGAATATAAGATCAGCGTCAACTCACCATCAGTACGACCAAGAATATGTTTTTCGCGACGCGGATCCTGTGTTCTGCCTTTCAACTGGGACAACAGAATGGATCCTATGCGGCGACCCAAAAAAACGACTCCAAAAAAAGAGGGAGTCTTCTGGTCAGACTCCGGAGACGGGCACATCGTGCACCACTCCCTAGCATTCTTCTCGCCAATGTCCAGTCTCTTGACAACAAGGTTGATGAAATCCGAGCAAGGGTAGCATTCCAGAGGGACATCAGAGACTGTAACGTTCTTTGCTTCACGGAAACATGGCTCACTGGAGAGACGCTATCCGAGGCGGTGCAGCCAGCGGGTTTCTCCACGCATCGCGCCGACAGAAACAAGCATCTTTCTGGTAAGAAGAGGGGCGGGGCGTATGCCTTATGGCTAACGAGACATGATGTGACGAAAGAAACATACAGGAACTCAAATCCTTCTGTTCACCTGATTTAGAATTCCTCACAATCAAATGTAGACCGCATTATCTACCAAGAGAATTCTCTTTAATTATAATCACAGCCGTATATATCCCCCCAAGCAGACACATCGATGGCTCTGAACAAACTTTATTTGACTCTTTGCAAACTGGAATCCATTTATCTGGAGGCTGCATTCATTGTAGCTGGGGATTTTAACAAGGCTAATCTGAAAACAAGACTCCCTAAATTTTATCAGCATATCGATTGCGCAACCAGGGGTGGAAAAACCTTGGATCATTGTTACTCTAACTTCCGCGACGCATATAAGGCCTTGCCCCGCCCTCCTTTCGGAAAAGCTGACCACGACTCCATTTTGTTGATCCCTGCCTACAGACAGAAACTAAAACAAGAAGCTCCCACGCTGAGGTCTGTCCAACGCTGGTCCGACCAAGCTGACTCCACACTCCAAGACTGCTTCCATCACGTGGACTGGGATATGTTTCGTATTGCGTCAGATAACAATATTGACGAATATGCTGATTCGGTGTGCGTTGAAGACGTCGTTCCCATAGCAACGATTAAAACATTCCCTAACCAGAAACCGTGGATTGATGGCAGCATTTGCGTGAAACTGAAAGCGCGAACCACTGCTTTTAATCAGGGCAAGGTGACTGGTAACATGACCGAATACAAACAGTGCAGCTATTCCCTCCGCAAGGCTATCAAACAAGCTAAGCGTCAGTACAGAGACAAAGTAGAATCTCAATTCAACGGCTCAGACACAAGAGGCATGTGGCAGGGTCTACAGTCAATCACGGACTACAAGAAGAAATCCAGCCCAGTCACGGAACAGGATGTCTTGCTCCCAGGCAGACTAAATAACTTTTTGCCCGCTTTGAGGACAATACAGTGCCACTGACACGGCCTGCAACGAAAACATGCGGACTCTCCTTCACTGCAGCCGAGGTGAGTAAGACATTTAAACGTGTTAACCCTCGCAAGGCTGCAGGCCCAGACGGCATCCCCAGCCGCGCCCTCAGAGCATGCGCAGACCAGCTGGCCGGTGTGTTTACGGACATATTCAATCAATCCCTATACCAGTCTGCTGTTCCCACATGCTTCAAGAGGGCCACCATTGTTCCTGTTCCCAAGAAAGCTAAGGTAACTGAGCTATTTTTTTTATTTTTATTTTACCTTTATTTAACTAGGCAAGTCAGTTAAGAACAAATTCTTATTTTCAATGACGGCCTAGGAACAGTGGGTTAACTGCCTGTTCAGGGGCAGAACGACAGATTTGTACCTTGTCAGCTCGGGGTTTGAACTTGCAACTTTCCGGTTACTAGTCCAACGCTCTAACCACTAGGCTACCCTGCCGCCCCGTAGCACTCACTTCCGTCATCATGAAGTGCTTTGAGAGACTAGTCAAGGACCATATCACCTCCACCCTACCTGACACCCTAGACCCACTCCAATTTGCTTACCGCCCAAATAGGTCCACAGACGATGCAATCTCAACCACACTGCACACTGCCCTAACCCATCTGGACAAGAGGAATACCTATGTGAGAATGCTGTTCATCGACTACAGCTCGGCATTCAACACCATAGTACCCTCCAAGCTCGTCATCAAGCTCGAGACCCTGGGTCTCGACCCCGCCCTGTGCAACTGGGTACTGGACTTCCTGACGGGCCGCCCCCAGGTGGTGAGGGTAGGCAACAACATCTCCACCCCGCTGATCCTCAACACTGGGGCCCCACAAGGGTGCGTTCTGAGCCCTCTCCTGTACTCCCTGTTCACCCACGACTGCGTGGCCACGCACGCCTCCAACTCAATCATCAAGTTTGCGGACGACACAACAGTGGTAGGCTTGATTACCAACAACGACGAGACGGCCTACAGGGAGGAGGTGAGGGCCCTCGGAGTGTGGTGTCAGGAAAATAACCTCACACTCAACGTCAACAAAACTAAGGAGATGATTGTGGACTTCAGGAAACAGCAGAGGGAACACCCCCTATCCACATTGATGGAACCGTAGTGGAGAGGGTAGCAAGTTTTAAGTTCCTCGGCATACACATCACAGACAAACTGAACTGGTCCACTCACACAGACAGCATCGCGAGGAAGGCGCAGCAGCGCCTCTTCAACCTCAGGAGGCTGAAGAAATTCGGCTTGTCACCAAAAGCACTCACAAACTTCTACAGATGCACAATCAAGAGCATCCTGGCGGGCTGTATCACCGCCTGGTACGGCAACTGCTCCGCCCACAACCGTAAGGCTCTCCAGAGGGTAGTGAGGTCTGCACAACGCATCACCGGGGTCAAACTACCTGCCCTCCAGGACACCTACACCACCCGATGTTACGATGTTACAGGAAGGCCATAAAGATCATCAAGGACATCAACCACCCGAGCCACTGCCTGTTCACCCCGCTATCATCCAGAAGGCGAGGTCAGTACAGGTGCATCAAAGCTGGGACCGAGAGACTGAAAAACAGCTTCTATCTCAAGGCCATCAGACTGTTAAACAGCCACCACTAACATTGAGTGGCTGCTGCCAACACACTGACACTGACTCAACTCCAGCCACTTTAATAATGGGAATTGATGGGAAATGTAAATATATCACTAGCCACTTTAAACAATGCTACCTTATATAATGTTACTTACCCTACATTATTCATCTCATATGCATACGTATATACTGTACTCTATATCAGACTGCATCCTTATGTAATACATGTATCACTAGCCACTTTAACTATGCCACTTTGTTTACATACTCATCTCATATGTATATACTGTACCCGATACCATCTACTGTATCTTGCCTATGCTCCTCTGTACCATCACTCATTCATATATCCTTATGTACCTATTCTTTATCCCCTTATACTGTGTATAAGACAGTAGTTTTGGAATTGTTGGTTATTACTGCATTGTCGGAACTAGAAGCACAAGCATTTCACTACACTCGCATTAACATCTGCTAACCATGTGTATGTGACAAATAAAATTTGATTTGATTTGATCCAATACGTAATATTTGGTTTTTATCCAGAGAGAATAGCAAAAGTATCTAGATCTTCTATGAGGCCGTGGAGACAATAATTGTGGTTTTAAAAGAAAACATGAATCATCAGCGTACAATGACACCTTAGTTTTTAAGCCACGGATTTCTAATCCCTTAATATTATTGTTTGATCTAATCTTAACAGCTAACATTTTGATGGCAATAATAAATAGATATGCCGATAGTGGACAACCTTGTTTTACTCCTCTAGAGAGTTTAAAACTTTCTGAGATGTAGCCATTATGGACTATTTTACACCTAGGGTTACTATACATAACTTTAACCCATTTTATAAGAAATTCCCCAAAATTGAAATATTCTAGGCATTTATATATCAACTTTATCAAAAGCCTTTTCAAAATCAGCTATGAAAACCAGGCCTGGTGTCCCCGATATTTCATAGTATTCTATTGTTCCCAGTACTTGTCTTATATTATCTCCAATTGAAATTATATTCCTTCTCTTTTAGCCAGGTAAATACGGATCGTCTTTTCTTATTATCTGCTAGGCCATTACAATTGTAACTGGCTACACTTATTTAATGAGACACAACTTTCAAATCTACACTGCTCAAAAAAATAAAGGGAACACTAAAATAACACATCCTAGATCTGAATGAATGAAATATTCTTAATTCATATTCTTATTAAATACTTTTTTCTTTACATAGTTAAATGTGCTAACAACAAAATCACACAAAAATTATCAATGGAAATCAGATTTATCAAACCATGGAGGTCTGGATTTGGAGTCACACAAGTCAAAATGAGGCTCAGTAGTGTGTGTGGCCTCCATGACCTCCCTACAACGCCTGGGCATGCTCCTGATGAGGTGGCGGATGGTCTCCTGAGGGATCTCCTCCCAGACCTGAACTAAAGCCTCCGCCAACTCCTGGACAGTCTGTGGTGCAATGTGGCGTTGGTTGATGGAGCGAGACATGATGTCCCAGATGTGCTCAATTGGATTCAGGTCTGGGGAACGGGCGGGCCACTCCATAGCATCAATGCCTTCCTCTTGCAGGAACTGCTGACACACTCCAGCCACATGAGGTCTAGCATTGTCTTGCATTAGGAGGAACCCAGGGCCAACCGCACCAGCATATGGTCTCACAAGGGGTCTGAGGATCTCATCTCGGTACCTAATGGCAGTCAGGCTACCTCTGGCGAGCACATGGAGGGCTGTGCGGCCCCCCAAAGAAATGCCACCCCACACCATGACTGACCCAATGCCAAACCGGTCATGCTGGAGGATGTTGCAGGCAGCAGAACGTTCTCCACGGCATCTCCAGACTCTGTCACGTCTGTCACATGTGCTCAGTGTGAACCTGCTTTCATCTGTGAAGAGCACAGTGCGCCAGTGGCGAATTTGCCAATCTTGGTGTTCTCTGGCAAATGCCAAACGTCCTGCACGGTGTTGGGCTGTAAGCATAACCCCCACCTGTGGATGTGCCATCCTGGATGAGCTGCACTACCTGAGCCACTTGTGTGGGTTGTAGACTCCGTCTCATGCTACCACTAGAGTGAAAGCACCGCCAGCATTCAAAAGTGACCAAAACATCAGCCAGGAAGCATAGGAACTGAGAAGTGGTCTGTGGTCACCACCTGCAGAACCAGTCCTTTATTGGGGGTGTCTTGCTAATTGCCTATAATTTCCACCTGTTGTCTATTCCATTTGCACAACAGCATGTGCGATTTATTGTCAATCAGTGTTGCTTCCTAAGTGGACAGTTTGATTTCACAGAAGTATGATTGACTTGGAGTTACATTGTGTTGTTTAAGTGTTTCCTTTATTTTTTGGACCAGTGTATTTATCAAAATATATGTCTGTAAACATACCATTGAAAAGTAACACGATGATTGAGTGTCTATATAGCTGTAACATGATATTTGCATTGCTACTAAGTAAACCTCCAATTGGTCCCTACTATTCCACCCGCTAAAAGCCCTCCTCATCCCGAGTTGGGTTGTCATCCCAATGCCCGACAGACCACCTCCGACCTCCCGTATCCCATAGCCCTGAACAGACTGGGATGCATCCTTCGAAAAGAGCACACAGTGCCATTTACCGAATTGAAGTAGATCAACTGCCAAATGCATTTTCATCGCCCTCACCTCGATTTGTATTATATATGGCTTTGGATCATCCTCTATTGTCCCTAACATCTTTTACTCCTTCGCAACAGTTTTGGGATACACACATACAACCCTTTCCCCCCACACAACCATCAACTCACATGCTCAACAGTTGCACCATCCCAGAGCCCAACTCAAGAAAGGTCTTAATTTACAAATGCACTTAGTTCAAGCTGCATGAGAAGGCCTGCAAGACTGTGCAAAAAAATGGGCATAAATTGAGAGATTTTATTAACCATTGTCACATCCTAGATGATGGAGGTCAAATGTACACCTTTTCCCTGAAACACCCACAATACGGTCACCCATATTGACCATATTCCCAAGCATCTCCATGCAGTCAGACTTTTGATTTTGTGCCACCAGGGTCACAATATTATACCCCCTCTCTGAATGTCCGAGTGTGACCCCCCCCCCATGGGTTACTGCAGCTAGTGTTGCCAACACTGCCACTGCCAAGTACAAGGTCGTCAAGGTTCTCATTAGCAGATTTGAGAAATTCCTTGTGTAGTATGTTCTCCCTTTAGGGGGCCTAAATGTCTTTATGCATAACATTTGTACATCCCCAAAAAATACTAGGCTCCTGTCAATTGTATGGTTGTTTACATGCAAGGCAGATTTTTTTTTAAATCCACCTTTATAGTTTGGAGGAGCGTCTCTTTTGTAATCGGACAATGGCCGCTCTTTGAAATGGGGATGGATAGCTTACTTGATCAAGCGAAATGCAGGTTTGTGAATAATAAAAAAGAATGAGGGACAAAACCTGCAGTACTTCAAATCACTCTCCCATTTAAAACCACTTTTTTCATAGGCTTATGGCTAGGATAAAAAGACACACCTATGCGATGCTACTAAACCAGCCTTGATTAAGGGGAGGGCAGGCTATGCTTGATTTCTAATCAAATATAAGGAAATGGTGTTTTTATATTTCTAAATACGAGATTCACCGGCACATATCTCCTTACATGGGCACTGTGCGTCATGGCTGGATAGGCTGTGCTTCCGCTCTCAAATTCATGTAATTATCAACTGTGTTATCGTTAAGACCTGCTTTTTGTGGGTCTACACTTTCCATTAGAGCTACATAAAATTGTCAGTTATAGGCTTGTTTGATCTGTAATTGTTATACATTTTTACTCAGTCTTGTACAGTAAAATGTCATTTCTTCCTGAGAAAACCAGAGTTTAAAAAAACTCATAACCATCTGCTTCCTGATGCCCTGTGTCTACGTTGCAGAATACTGCCCCAGAAATTATGTAAGCAGCAGATGATTACACCATCTTCCAGACAGTCAAGGAACAGGGTCATCTACTCCACCAACACCACAGCCAGCTGGCTCTACTGGGTAGGACCATGAAGGAGGTCCTCTGCATTCTCCACCACCTCAACACCACCAGCGAGGTTCTCTATACCTCTGACGGAAGGCCTCCTACCACGGGTAGTCACTGTAAGCCAGCCCCCCAGTCTACCCAGCCGTCCCCCAGGTCAGTGATGCCCTGCTTTCCCTTCTGGAAGAAGGGTGATAGTACTCCATAGAAATGCCGTGGCTTCCTATCAGACAGGAGCACCGAGATGTCCATGGTTGCCACAGTCATTACCCTGCTGACCGGACGACTTTGGTGTGTCAGCAGATGTTAATGCGAGTGTAGAGAAATGCTTGTGCGGAATGCTTGCGCTTCTAGTTCCGACCGTGCAGAAATATCTAACAAGTAATCTAACAATTTCACGACAACTACCTTTGACACACAAGTGCAAAGGAATGAATAAGAATATGTACATGAGCGATGGCCTAACAGCATAGGCAAGATGCAATAGATGGTACAGAGTACAGTATATACATATGAGATGAGTAATGTAGGGTATGTAAACATTATATAAAGTGGCATTGTTTAAAGTGACTAGTGATACATTTATTATGTCCGATTTTTAATTATTACAGTTGCTCGGGATTTGAGTCAGTATGTTGGCAGCAGCCACTCAATGTTAGTGATGGCTGTTTAACAGTCTGATGGCCTTGAGATAGAAGCTGTTTTTCAGACTCTCGGCCCCAGTTTTGATGCACCTGTACTGACCTCACCTTCTGGATGATAGCGGGGTGAACAGGCAGTGGCTCGGGTGATTGTTGTCCTTGATGATCTTTTTGGTCTTCCTGTGACATTGTGTGCTGTAGGTGTTTCCTGTAATGGTATGTTAGTCTTATGGCCTTTTTACAAAGGATAGATTTTTCAATCAGTTTGGCTTTAGGTGAAGCCAACTTGCTGGAGAATATATTAACCTTTTTATATCTTTGGAAAATCTTTCTTTATCGCAAATGTGATGTCTCACCCTGGTGTCTTTGAGCTGATAGGACACAAACTGTTTCCTAGACCTATCTATTTGTAGCTGTGTGTGTTGGCGTGTGTGTCATGCATCACAGGTGCTGTGTAAGGCAAGGAACACAGAGACACACTGGGAGCAAGGGATCAGGAGATAATTGCACACAGACTGGGAGAAGCACAGAGGATGAAAGAAAGAGAAGAGAGCAGTGGAGGCTCCTCAGAGGAGCAAAGTGAGGACCATCCTCAGTGAAGTTCATAAAAAAACTGAAACTTTTAAAAAGTTATCCTTTTTAGATTAAAAAACTAAATATATTCAAATCACCAAATAATTGATTAAAACACACTGTTTAGCAATGAAGGTCTACAATAGCCTCTGCAGCACTCAAAGGTAGTATATGGTGTAGTTGGAGGACAGCTAGCTGCTGTCCTTGTAACGTTTTTTTTAGGTGAAGTAGAGGCGGACCAAAATGCAGCGTGGTTGTTATTAATTGTACTTTAATAAAGAAACTGTACACGAATAAACTAACAAAACAACAAACGTGCGAAAACCTAAAACAGTCCTATCTGGTGCAAAACACAGAGACAGGAACAATCACTCACAAACACACAGTGAAACCCAGGCTACCTAAATATGGTTCCCAATCAGAGACAAAGACTAACACCTGCCTCTGATTGAGAACCATATCAGGCCAGACATAGAATTAGACAAACAAGACATCCAACATAGAATGCCCACTCAGATCACACCCTGACCAACCAAAACATAGAAACATACAAAGCAAACTATGGTCAGGGTGTGACAGTCCTCCTCTGGTTAAATTCATTTCAATGAAAAACCTAGGAGGCTCATGGTTCTCACCCCCGTCCTTAGACTTAGACAGTAATTATGACAACTTCCGGAGGACGTCCTTCAACCTGTCTGAGCTCTTGCAGCACAAACTGACATGTTGTCCACACAATCAAAGGATCAGAGAATGAATCTAGTACTCAAGACATAACATACAGCTAGCTAGCACTACAGTGCATAACATGTGGTGAGGAGCTGACTTAAAGAGAGAGAAAGACAATTTAAAAGTTTAAAAATAAATTAATTTCTTCCAAAATTAAGGAGACGCGAGAGAGAGATAGCTACAGTATATTTGGTTATGTATTTTTTTTAACTTTAACTTTTTCTTAGCTAGTTAGTTTATCCAACTCAAAAACCCGACTCAAACAGAGAGGGATGACATGTTCACTATGATGTGACAATGATGTAGGCTGTGTGTAGTGGTTAGCTATCATTAAATAAAGGTGGTCACAGACGTCTGATGTGTTGTGCACTAAAGCCCACAAGCGAAGGGGAAAAGGAGCGAGGAGGAGAGTGCATGGATAGTTGAGAGATGGAATAATATATACAACGAGTAAGTATGCTGTTTTGTGGCCGCTATGAAAGTGAACTGTGTTTGCGTATGAACAGGAGTGAATTCATTTAGCAGATTCTGTAGAAAAACGTTTCTTAAATGTAGTATTTGTTATTAAGATCCCCATTAGCTGTTGCAAAAGCAGCAGCTACTCTTCCTGGGGTCCACAAAAACATGACATAATACAGAACATTAATAGTGTCACGTTCTGACCATAGTTCTGTTATTTTATCTTTTTTTTTAGTATGGTCAGGGCGTGAGTTGGGTGGGCAGTCTATGTTTGGTTTTCTATGTTGGTTTTTGAGTTCAGCCTAGTATGGTTCTCAATCAGAGGCAGCTGTCAATTGTTGTCCCTGATTGAGAATCATACTTACTGTTACGGTTTTCTAGTGGTGATGAAGGAGAGTCGGACCAAACTGCAACGTGTCGATTTAGATTCATGTTTAATCAAACGAAGAAACACGAACACTACACAAAACAATAAACGAAACCGAAACAGCCTATCTAGTGCAAACTAACCGAGAGTACACATAGGACACTAAGGACAATCACCCACGACAAACTCAAAGAATATGGCTGCCTAAATATGGTTCCCAATCAGAGACAACGATAAGCATCTGCCTCTGATTGAGAACCACTCCAGACAGCCATAGACTTTGCTAGATAACCCACTAAGCTACAATCCCAATACCACCACCAAAACCCCAAGACAAACACACCACAATTACAAAAACCCCATGCCACACCCTGGCCTGACCAAATACATAAAGATAAACACAAAATACTTTGACCAGGGCGTGACAGAACCCCCCCCCCTAAGGTGCGGACTCCTGAACGCACAACCTAAACCTGTAGGGGAGGGTCTGGGTGGGCATCTGTCCGCGGTGGCGGCTCTGGTGCTGGACGTGGATCCCACCCCATAATTGTCTTAGTCCACCTCCTTAGTGTCCCTTGAGTGGCGACCCTCGCCGCTAACCTTGGCCTAGGAAACCTAACAACGGGCCCCACTGGACTGAGGTAGCTCGGGACCGAGGGGAAGCTCGGGACCGAGGGGAAGCTCAGGAGTGAGAGGAAGCTAGGGAGTGAGAGGAAGGTCAGGAGTGAGAGGAAGCTCAGGAGTGAGAGGAAGCTCAGGCAGGTTGATGGATCTACCAGATCCTGGCTGGCTGGTGGTTCCGGCAGATCCTGGTTGACTGGTGGATCCTGGCTGACTGGCGGATCCTGGCAGACTGGCGGATCCTGGCAGACTGGCGGATCCTGGCTGAATGGAGGATCTAACTGATCCTGGCAGACTGGCGGATCCTGGCCGACTGGCAGATCCTGGCCGACTGGCAGATCCTGGCCGACTGGAAGTTCTGGCGGATCCTGGCAGACTGGCGGATCCTGGCCGACTGGCAGTTCTGGCGGATCCTGGCAGACTGGCGGATCCTGGCCGACTGGTGGATCCTGGCTGACTGGCGGATCCTGGCCGACTGGCGGATCCTGGCCGACTGGCACTTCTGGCGGATCCTGGCAGACTGGCGGATCCTGGCAGACTGGCGGATCCTGGCAGACTGGCGGATCCTGGCAGACTGGCGGATCCTGGCAGACTGGCAGATCCTGGCTGAATGGCGGATCTAACTGATCCTGGCAGACTGGCGGATCCTGGCTGACTGGCAGATCCTGGCCGACTGGCAGATCCTGGCCGACTGGCAGACCCTGGCCGACTGGCAGTTCTGGCGGATCCTGGCCGACTGGCAGTTCTGGCGGATCCTGGCCGACTGGCGGATCCTGGTCGACTGGCGGATCCTGGTCGACTGGCAGTTCTGGCAGATCCCGGCTGACTGGCGGATCTGGAAGAGTCTGATTGACTGGCAGATCTGGAAGAGTCTGGTTGACTGGCAGATCTGGAAGAGTCTGGTTGACTGGCAGATCTGGCGGCGCTGGGCAGACTGGCGGCGCTGGGCAGACTGGCGGCGCTGGACAAACTGGCGATGCTGGGCAGACTGGCGGCGCTGGACAGACTGGCGGCGCTGGGCAGACTGGCGGTGCAGACTGGGCAGACTGGTGGCGCTGGGCAGACTGACGACGCTGGGCAGACTGACGACGCTGGGCAGACTGGCGATGCAGGGCAGACTGGCGACGCTGGGCAGACTGGCGGCGCTGGGCAGACTGGCGGCGCTGGGCAGACTGGCGGCGCTGGGCAGACTGACGACGCTGGGCAGACTGACGACGCTGGGCAGACTGGCGGTGCTGGGCCGACTGGCGATGCTGGGCAGACTGGGGGCACTGGCGGCGCTGGGCAGACTGGGGGCACTGGCGGCGCTGGGCAAACTGGCGGCACTAGCTGCTCCATATAGGCTGACAGCTCTGGCGGCTTCTTACAGACTGACCGCTCTGGCGGCTCCGTGCTGACTGGCAGCTCCTTGCAGACTGGCAGCTCCTTACAGACTGACAGCTCCTTGCAGACTGACAGCTCCTTGCAGACTGACAGCTCCTTGCAGACTGACAGCTCCTTGCAGACTGACAGCTCCGTGCAGACTGACAGCTCCTTGCAGACTGGCAGCTCCTTGCAGACTGGCAGCTCCTTGCAGACTTGCAGCTCCTTGCAGACTGGCAGCTCCATGCAGACTGGCTGCTCTATGCAGACTGACAGCTCTGGCTGCTTCATGCAGACTGACAGCTCTGGCTGCTCCATGTAGACTGGCTGCTTCATGCAGACTGGCAGCTCGGGCTGCTTCATGTAGACTGGCTGCTTCATGCAGACTGACAGCTCTGGCTGCTTCATGCAGACTGGCAGCTCTGGCTGCGCTGAACAGGCGGGAGACTCCTGCAGCGCTGTGTCGGAGGAAGGCTCTGGCTGCGCTGAACAGGCGGGAGGCTCCGGCAGCGCTGTAGAGGAGAAAGGCTCTGGCTGCGCTAAACAGGCGGGAGACTCCAGCAGCGCAGGAGAGGAGAAAAGCGCTGGCTGCGCTGAACAGGCGAGGCACACTGAAGGCCTGGTGCGTGGTGCTGGAACTGGTGGTACTGGATCGAGGACATGCACAGGAAGCCTGGTGCGGGGAGCTGCTACCGGAGGACTGGAGTGTGAAGGTGGCACAGGATGGGCTAGACCGTGAAGGCGTACTGGAGATCTTGAGAGCAGTGTTGGCACAGGACGTGCAAGGCTAGGGATGTGCACAGGAGGCCTGGTGCGTGAGGCTGGCACCAACTTCACCAGCCGACTAACACGCACCTCAGGAAGAGTATGGAGCGCTAACCCAGGTGCCATCAAATCCCCAACACGTTCCGTCTGGCGAATTCCATGCAAAAAGCACCAACACAGCAACTCCCTCATTTCTCTCTCCTCCAATTTCCCCATTAACTCCTTCACAGTCTCTGTTTCGCTCACCTCCAACACCGGATCTGGTTCTGGTCTCCTCCTTGGCTCCTCACGATAAACAGGGAGAGTTGGCTCAGGTCTGACTCCTGACTCTGCCACACTCTCCCTGAGCCCCCCCCCCCAAGAAATTTTTGGGGCTGATTCTCAGGCTTCCATCCGCTACGCCGTGCTGCCTCCTCATATCTGCGCCTCTCAGCTTTCGCCGCCTCCAGTTCTTCCTTGGAGCGGCGATATTCTCCAGGCTGATCCCAGGGTCCTTTACCGTCCAGTTCTTCCTCCCATGTCCATTTCTCCAGGTGGTGCAGCCTCTCCCACTGCAGCTGCTGCTGCTCCTGCTGCTGCTGCCTCTGTTGCCTCTCCTGTGGCTCCTGCCTGTTAACACGCTGCTTGGTCCGTTGGTGGTGGGTGATTCTGTTACGGTTTTCTAGTGGTGATGAAGGAGAGTCGGACCAAACTGCAACGTGTCGATTTAGATTCATGTTTAATCAAACGAAGAAACACGAACACTACACAAAACAATAAACGAAACCGAAACAGCCTATCTAGTGCAAACTAACCGAGAGTACACATAGGACACTAAGGACAATCACCCACGACAAACTCAAAGAATATGGCTGCCTAAATATGGTTCCCAATCAGAGACAACGATAAGCATCTACCTCTGATTGAGAACCACTCCAGACAGCCATAGACTTTGCTAGATAACCCACTAAGCTACAATCCCAATACCACCACCAAAACCCCAAGACAAACACACCAAAATTACAAAAACCCCATGCCACACCCTGGCCTGACCAAATACATAAAGATAAACACAAAATACTTTGACCAGGGCGTGACACTTACAGTGCCTTGCGAAAGTATTCGGCCCCCTTGAACTTTGCGACCTTTTGCCACATTTCAGGCTTCAAACATAAAGATATAAAACTGTATTTTTTTGTGAAGAATCAACAACAAGTGGAACGACATTTATTGGATATTTCAAACTTTTTTAACAAATCAAAAACTGAAAAATTGGGCGTGCAAAATTATTCAGCCCCCTTAAGTTAATACTTTGTAGCGCCACCTTTTGCTGCGATTACAGCTGTAAGTCGCTTGGGGTATGTCTCTATCAGTTTTGCACATCGAGAGACTGAAATTATTTCCCATTCCTCCTTGCAAAACAGCTTGAGCTCAGTGGAGGTTGGATGGAGAGCATTTGTGAACAGCAATTTTCAGTTCTTTCCACAGATTCTCAATTGGATTCAGGTCTGGACTTTGACTTGGCCATTCTAACACCTGGATATGTTTATTTTTGAACCATTCCATTGTAGATTTTGCTTTATGTTTTGGATCATTGTCTTGTTGGAAGACAAATCTCCGTCCCAGTCTCAGGTCTTTTGCAGACTCCATCAGGTTTTCTTCCAGAATGGTCCTGTATTTGGCTCCATCCATCTTCCCATCAATTTTAACCATCTTCCCTGTCCCTGCTGAAGAAAAGCAGGCCCAAACCATGATGCTGCCACCACCATGTTTGACAGTGGGGATGGTGTGTTCAGGGTGATGAGCTGTGTTGCTTTTACGCCAAACATAACGTTTTGCATTGTTGCCAAAAAGTTCAATTTTGGTTTCATCTGACCAGAGCACCTTCTTCCACATGTTTGATGTGTCTCCCAGGTGGCTTGTGGCAAACTTTAAATGACACTTTTTATGGATATCTTTAAGAAATGGCTTTCTTCTTGCCACTCTTCCATAAAGGCCAGATTTGTGCAATATACGACTGATTGTTGTCCTATGGACAGAGTCTCCCACCTCAGCTGTAGATCTCTGCAGTTCATCCAGAGTGATCATGGGCCTCTTGGCGGCATCTCTGATCAGTCTTCTCCTTGTATGAGCTGAAAGTTTAGAGGGACGGCCAGGCCTTGGTAGATTTGCAGTGGTCTGATACTCCTTCCATTTCAATATTATCGCTTGCACAGTGCTCCTTGGGATGTTTAAAGCTTGGGAAATCTTTTTGTATCCAAATCCGGCTTTAAACTTCTTCACAACAGTATCTCGGACCTGCCTGGTGTGTTCCTTGTTCTTCATGATGCTCTCTGCGCTTTTAACGGACCTCTGAGACTATCACAGTGCAGGTGCATTTATACGGAGACTTGATTACACACAGGTGGATTGTATTTATCATCATTAGTCATTTAGGTCAACATTGGATCATTCAGAGATCCTCACTGAACTTCTGGAGAGAGTTTGCTGCACTGAAAGTAAAGGGGCTGAATAATTTTGCACGCCCAATTTTTCAGTTTTTGATTTGTTAAAAAAGTTTGAAATATCCAATAAATGTCGTTCCACTTCATGATTGTGTCCCACTTGTTGTTGATTCTTCACAAAAAAATACAGTTTTATATCTTTATGTTTGAAGCCTGACATGTGGCAAAAGGTCACAAAGTTCAAGGGGGCCGAATACTTTCGCAAGGCATTGTAGGTAGCCTGGGTTTCACTTTTGGGTTGTGTGTGTTTGTCTTCCGTGTTAGTGTTCGTACCACACGGGACTGTTTCGTTCATTTCATGTTTATTGTTTTGTATTTCGTAGTGTTCAGTTTATGTATTAAAATAAACATGATGGACACTTACCACGCTGCAAATTGGTCCTCCGATCCTTCTCGCTACTCCTCCTCAGAAGAGGAGGACGAGGTTCGTCACAAATAGACAGTTCAAGGACAAAATTACACACACATAATTTTTTTTTTTAAAGGCACACGTAGCCTACATATCAATACATACACACAAACTATCTAGGTCAAATAGGGGAGAAGCGTTGTGCCGTGAGGTGTTGTTTTATCTGTTTTTTTAAACCAGGTTTACTGTTCACTTGAGCAATCTGAGATGGAATGCAATAATGGCTCTATATAATACTGTACGCTTTCTTGAATTTGTTCTGGATTTAGGGACTGTGAAAAAAACCTGGGGGCATGTCTGGTGGGGTAAGTGTGTGTGTCAGAGCTGTGTGTAATTTGACTATGCAAAAATGTTGTTTCTTATAAAAAGATGTAACGCAGTCAGTCTCTCCTCAACTCTTAACCAAGAGAGACTGGCATGGATAGTATTATATCAGTCCTCTGATTACAATGAAGAGCAAGATGTGCCACTCTGTTCTGGGACAGCTGCAGCTTAACTAGGTCTTTCCTTGCAGCACTCGACCACATGACTGGATAATAAACAAAATAAGACAAAAATAGAGCCCGCAGGACTTGCTTTTTGGAGTGTGGTCAAAAAAGCAGGGCATCTCTCTATTACAGACAGACCTCTCTCCATCTTTACAACCATTGAATCTATATGTTTTGACCATGACAGTTTACAATCTAAGGTAAAGACAAGTCATTTAGTCTCCTCAACTTGTTCAACAGCCACACCATTCATTACCAAATTCAGCTGAGGTTGAGAACTTAGGGAAGGATTTGTACCAAAGACAATGCTCTTAGTTTTAAAGATGTTCAGGAACAGTTTATTACTGGCCACCCATTCCAAAACAGACTGCAACTCTTTGTTAAGGGTTTCAGTGACTTCATTAGCTGTGGTTGCTGATGCGTGTATGGTTGAATCATCAGCATACATGGACACACATGCTCTGTTTAATTATGTTAATAACATCAAATGATATTACTAATGTCTTAGATAATAGAAAGTACTGTGCTGCCTTGTTCATAGATTTGTCTAAAGCTTTTGACAATGTAGACCATGCATTAATTTTGGGTAAGCTGTCGTTAATAGGACTGGGATTGGATGCCTATCGGTGGTTTCATGACTATCTAAAGGATAGAAGTCAGGCTGTTAGAGTCGACGGCATCCAGTCGGAGCCATTGGAGTTGGTTAAAGGGGTCCCACAAAGTTCGATACTTGGTCCATTACTGTTTACTCTCTACATAAAAAATATCGGAGATAAGAAAGTGTGAAATTCATTTATATGCTGATGACACTGTTATGTACTCTCTCTTCAACGGCTGACCAAGCATTATTACTATTGGAGACAGATTTTAAGATATTACAAGGGTATTTTATACAGCCAAAATTTGTTTTAAATGCAAAGAAAACACATTTTGGTTGAAAATACACTTGCACTTACGAGCTTAGTTGGCTCTCGAATGAATCAGGTCTCTGCATATGTCACAGTCGTCTAAGGTGGAAACATTGGACCAAGGTGCAGCGTGGGGACCGTACATACTTCTGTATTTTAACCTTTTGCGTGTAGGGGGCAGTATTTTCATTTTTGGCTAAAAAACGTACCCATTTGAAACAGCCTATTTCTCAGCCCCAGAAACTAGAATA
The DNA here is from genome assembly GCF_018296145.1 of Oncorhynchus tshawytscha. Classification (NCBI taxonomy): domain Eukaryota; kingdom Metazoa; phylum Chordata; class Actinopteri; order Salmoniformes; family Salmonidae; genus Oncorhynchus; species Oncorhynchus tshawytscha. Next base: position 59,509,784 of record NC_056434.1, on the reverse strand, counting down.
TGCGTATAATTCAGATTAGGATAGAAAACACTCTAAAGTTTCCAAAACTGTAAAAATATTGTCTGTGAGTATAACAGAAGTGATATTGCAGGCGAAAATCCAATCAGGAAGTGCCTCTTATTTTGAAACCTCTCTGTTCCTATGCATGCCTATCCTCCATTTAAAGGGATATCAACCAGATTTTTTTCTATGGCTTCCCTAAGGTGTCAACAGTCTTTAGACATAGTTTCAGGCTTTTATTTTGAAAAATGACCGAGAAAGATCACATTGCGTAAGTGGATAGGTGGGGGCTCTCAGAGTGAGATTTGTGCAACAGAGTAAAGCGGCCATTGTTTCTCCTGGTCCTATTGAAAAAGTTACATACCCGGTTGATATATTATTGAATATATATTTTAAAAACAACCTGAGGATTGATTATAAAAAACGTTTGACATGTTTCTGTGGACATTATGGATATTATTTGGAATTTTCTAAACTTAAACTTGAGACTCTTGTCCCCCTTGCCCATTTAAACAGTTATTGGAGGATTTATATTTTTTGCATTGCTTGTAACTGTTTCGGGTAATGCAAGTTCTTGTGCTGTTAGAGGAATAACCTATGTGTAAATGTTACAATCTGCTGCTGTATTTTTTGTGTTATCTGTGATCGTTTTGTTTGTCTTGTGTAGTTTCTTAATCACTGTACCTAAACTGTATGTGTAAACATGTATACGCAGGGACCAGCTGTAAAAGAGACCTTGGTCTCAGTCTGTGTTCCTTGTTGGAATAAATGTATAATAATAATAATGCTAGTGGCAGGTCATTGGTAAAAATAGAAAACAGTACAGGGCCTAGAGAGCTGCCTGCGGTACACCACACTTTACATGTTTGACATTCGAGAAGCTTCCATTAAATACAACTCTTTGAGTTCTATTAGATAGATAGCTCTGAATCCACAATATGGCAGAGGTTGAAAAGCCATAACACACACTTTTTTCATCAGGTTATGGTCAATAATATCAAAGGCTACACTGACACCTAACAGTACAGCTCCCACAATCTTATGATCAATCTCTTCCAACCAATCATCAGTTATTTGTGTCAGTGCAGTACATGTTGAGTGCCCTTCTTTATAAGCATGCTGAAAGTCTGTTGTTAATTTGTTTACTGAGAAATATCACTTTATGTGGTCAAACACATTTTTTTTAAACAGTTTGCTAAGAGCTGGCAGCAAGCTTGTAGGTCTGCTGTTAGAACCAGTAAATGCCGCTTTACCATTCTTGGGTAGCGGAATTATTTTGGCTTCCCTCCAGGCCTGATGACAAAGACTCTACTCTAGGCTCAGATTGAAATGTGACAGATAGGAGTGGCTATATGGTCAGCTATAGTCCACAGTATAGTCCACTTTCCATCTAAGTTGTCAATGCCAGGAGGTTTGTCATTATTGATCGATAACAATTATTTTCCCACCTCTCACACACAAATTGTTCAAAATTCAAACTTGCAATGCTTTTAATTCATTTTTAGTTTATTATGCATGAATATGATGACTCACTGTTCATTGGTGGCATTTCCTTCCTAAATTTGCCCACTTTGCTAATTAAGTAATCATTCAAATAATTGGCAACGTCAAATGGCTTCGTGATGTAATGGCTTCGTTGGTCCCCTTCGTGATGTATAAGCTCATGTGATGAAAGATTGAGTTGAATTTGTCTTTCTGCCCATAATTTCATTTAGAGTACCCCAAAGTTGTTTCTATCATTCTTTATATCATTGATATTGGCTTCATAACAGTTTTTTCTTTTTTTAATTTCTTAATTTGCAGTAAGTCAGCCAGTCAGATTTATTAGCCACTCCTTTCTCTATCAATCATGCAGTTGTAACAGTCAGTTTCTTAACAGCTGCATGTTTATCAATAATTGGAAGAAGCAATTTCATAAATGAATGAAGTTTTAGGTCTGGATGCTCCTTATTAATCACATCAGGCCATCAAAGATTTTTAACATCATCCACATAAGAGTCACAGCAAAATAATTTCTATGATCTCTTATACACTATTTTAGGGCCAGTTTATGAAACTTTGGCTTTCCTGGATATAGCCACTAAACTGTGATCACTGCATCCAATAGGTACGGATACAGCTTTAGAACAAAGTTCTACAGTATCAGTAAACATGTGATCGATACATGTGGATGATCTTGTTTCTATAGTGTTTGTAAACACCCTGGTAGGTTGATTAATAACCTGAACCAGATTACCAGCAACAGAATACAGATGAATCTGAACCAGATTACAGGCACAGAATACAGGCACTGGTTACAGTGAGAAGCTTCCTCTTAACTTCTTAGGACTGCAATCCCGTTAAGGGTATCGATATGACAACAGCCAGTGAAAGTGCAGGGCACCAAATTCAAAACAACAGAAATCTCATAATAAAAATTCCTCAAACATACATGTATCTTAAACCGTTTTAAAGGTAATATTGTTTTTAATCCCACCACAGTGTCCGATTTCAAATTGGCTTTACAGCAAAAGCACCACAAATGATTATGTTAGGTCACCACCAACTCACAGAAAAACACAGCCATTTTTCCAGCCAAAGAGAGGAGACACAAAAAGCACAAATAGAGATAAAATGAATCACTAACCTTTGATGATCTTCATCAGATGACACTCATAGGACTTTGTGTTACACAATACATGTATGTCTGGCACACCTAAAGCCCATACTTGTGGGAAGCTTGCTATAGTCCACCAAGTGCTAACTGACAGTATCTGGATAGTATGTGTGAAATGCTTGATGATGTACGTAATATATTTTCTGGGTGATTTCAATATGACTGGCTTTCATCAAGCTGCCCACTCAAGAAAACTCTTCAAACTGTAACCAGTACCTGCAACCTAGTTCAGGTTATCAGTCAACCTACCAGTGTAGTTATAAACAGCACAGGAATTAAACAATGAACATGTATTGATCACATCTTTACTAATGCTGCAGAAATTTGCTTTAAAGCAGTATCCTAATCCATCGGATGTTGTGATCACAATATAGCAGCCATATCTAGGAAAACCAAAGTTCCAAAGTCTGGGCCTAACATAGCGTATACGTCTTTTTAGTCTTAAGAGGTCATACATTATGTTTTGTAGTGATTCTTATGTTTATGATGTAAAGACGTTTTGCTGGTTTGTAATGAATGAGGAGCAACCAGATGCTGCACTTGACACATTTATGGTATTGCTTATTTCAGTTACTAATAATAAGCATGGACCCATTAAGAAATTGACTGTAAAAATGGTCAAATCCCATTGGATTGATGAGGAATTAAAACATGGTATGGTTGAGAGGGAGGAGGAAAAAGGAATGGCAAATACGTCTGGCTGCACAACCGATTGGCATACGTACTACAAATTGAGGAATCGTGTGACTAAACGGAATAAAAAGATATATTATACTATAAATAAAAGATGAATGATTTAAAGAATGATAGCAAAAAGCTTTGGAGCACCTTAAATACATTTTTGTGAAAAAAAGACAAACTCAGCTCCATCATTCATTGAATCAGATGTCTCATTCATCACAAAACCCACTGGTATTGCCAACTACACTGAATAAAAATATAAATGCAACATGTAAAGTGTTGGTCCCATGTTTCATGAGGTGAAATAAATATCCTAGAAATTTTCCATTGGCACAAAAAGCGTATTTCTTTCAAATTTGGCCCACAAATTTGTTTACACCTCTGTTAGTGAGCATTTCGCCTTTGCCAAGATAATCCATCCACCTGACAGGTGTGGCATATCAAGAAGCTGATTAATTAAACAGCATGGTAATTACACAGGTGCACCCTGTGCTGGGAATAATAAATCGCCATTCTAAAACGTGCAGTTTTGTCACACAACACAATTCCACAAGTTTTGAGGGAGCATGCAAATGGAATGCTGAATGCTGGAATGTCCACCAGAGCTGTTGCCAGAGAATATAATGTTAATTTCTCTACTATAAGCCGCCTCCAACATTTTAGAGAATTTGGCAGTACGTCCAACCGGCCTCAAAACCACAGACCATGTGTATGGCGTTGTGTGGGCAAGTGATTTGCTGCTGTAAACCGAGTGCCCCATGTGACCAACAGATGCATGTCTGTATTCCAAGTCAATGTGAAATCCGTAGATTAGGGTCTAATTTATTTATTTAAATTAACTGATTTCCTCATTGCAACTGTAACCCAGTAAAATCTTAGAAATTGTTGCATTTATATTTTGTTCAGTATATTTTAATGTTTTTTTTTTATTGGCAAGACTAGCAAACTTAGGCATGACATTCCAGCAACAAAAGTATAAATGACCAAATTATGAAAGACAAGCATTGCAATTCTGTCAAGTGAGTGTGGAAGAGGGGCAATTTTTGTTGATGTCTATCGACAATAACAAGCCATTGGGGTCTGACAACTTGGATGGAAATTACTGAGGATAATAGAGGACCATATTGCCACACCTATTTGCCATATCTTCAATGTAAGCCTACTAGAAAGTGTGTACCCTCAGGCCTGGAGGGAAACAAATGTAATTCCACTACCCAAGAATAGTAAAGCCCCCTTTACTGGCTCAAAAAGTCAATCAATCAGCTTGTTACCAACCCTTGGTAGACTTTTGGAAAAAATTGTGTTTGGCCAGATACAATGCTATTTTACAGTAAATAAATTGACAGCAGACTTCCGCACTCTTATAGGGAAGAACATTCAACACTAACACAAATGACTGATAATTGGCTGAGAGAAATTGATTATAAAAAGATTGATGGGGCTGTTCTTAGACTTTAGTGCGGCTTTTGACATTATAGATCATAGTCTGCTGCTGTACAAACATGTGTTATTGCTTTACACCCCCTGCTATATTGTGGAGAAAGAGTTAACTGTCTAACAGAACACAGATGGTGTTATTTAATAGAAGCCTCTCCAACATAATCTAGATAGAATCAGGAATTCCCCAGGGCACCTGTCTAGGCCCATTTTTTCAGTCTTTAGTAATTACATGCCACAGGCTTTGAGTAAAGCCAGTGTGTCTATGTATGCGGATGATTCAACACTATACACGTTAGCTACTACAGTGACTGAAATGACTGCAACAGTTAAAGAGCTGCAGTTAGTTTCAAAATGCGTGGCAAGGAATAAGTTTGTCCTAAATATTTCAAAAACTAAAAGATTTGTATTTGGGACAAATAATTAGCTAAATCCTAAAGCTCAACTAAATCTTGTAATGAATAGCACTATCAACAAGGCAGGTTCTATAGGCCCTAGTTTTGTCGCACCTGGACTACTGTTCAGTCTTGTGGTTCGCTGACACAAAGAGGGACATCGAAAAATTACAATTGGCTCAGAACAGCGCAGCATGGCTGGCCCTATGTACACGGAGAGCTAACATTAATAATATCCATATCAGTCTCTCATGGTTCAAAGTGGAGGAGAGATTGACTTCATCACTACTTTTTTTTGTAATAAGTGTTGACAAGCTGAATGCACCGAGCTGTCTGTTTAAACTACTAGCACACAGCTCGGACACCCATGCATAACCCACAAGACATGGCACCAGAACAGACTATGGGAAGAGCACAGTACTACATAGAGCCATGACTACATGGAAATCTATTCCACATCAGTTAACTTATGCAAGTAGTACAAACAGATTGAAAAAGACCTGATAAAAATACACTTTATGGAAGAGCTGGGATTGTGTAGAGACACACACAAACACAGGTACAGACACACATACTCACACACACGCTAGCACACACACATGTATATTGTAAAATTGTTGTATGGTGTCATATGTTTTGTATTGTAGATATGTAATGGTTTAATAATGTTATATAATGTACTGTTTTATCTTTGGTTTCATGAGTGATGTAAGTGCCTTAATGTGTTTGCACCCCAGGGAGAGTAGCTGTTGCCTTGGCGGCAGCTAATGGGGATCCCTAATAAATACCAAAAAATGAAATATAAAATATCAACATAATCAGGCCATTTGGAGCCATAGCTACAAGGTATTTTACCGTGTTGTTGGAGTAGTAATTGTTGTAGGACGCCCCTCTCGCAACCAGGTTTGTTGTTTTCTGGAGAATGCTTTCTGAGCGGCAATCACGCATTGGGATATCTCTTTTGAAGTTCCTGGACATGGTGGATAGTTTCACTTGGATAGTTTCACTTGGGAGCAATGGATCAAGCATTTCACATGTCTCTGCCATCACATCTATCCAGAAAGCTATGACATTGCTTATCACACCCTGTGACACCTTGAAAAGGTGGGCTAGATTGTCTAAGACAAGATTCAGTTTGAGTTTCATCAGTGTCATTAAGACCTGGACAACCACACTCAAAAGGCTTCAAACAGGAAACCAGAGTATTGAACTGCAAGATTGGACTCCCTGTGTAAAGGCATTGAACTAGAGTCATCTGTCAACGTGTTGGAAGCGGCTGATATCACACTGTCGTCATATTGTGGTGGTGGTAGTGGTGTTATTCTCAGGACCATTCTTTTACATAAGAGTGGTCTGCCAAGGTTGGATCCTCCCGCTGGGTCTGAGCATCGGCATGTTGGTTGCCGCCATTGCCATTACAGACACATAACATACATTAATGTTCAAATAACTTAAATTGTGCAATGTCTCTTTCATTCCATGTTTCTCACTCACACACTTTACAATTTCATATTGACTTTCATTTAGATAAAAATAGTTGTGCCACCAAGGGTCTCTTCAAAGTCCGCAAGTCCAGAACTCAGAGTCTGGGAAACGCACAGTACTATATGTAGCCATTACTACATGGAACTCTCTTCCACTTCAGGTAACTCAAGCAGTCAAATCTGATTGACACCTTACGGCACAACAGGGACTGTGAAGAGAGACACACACATACACACACACACACACACACACACACTCTATATTGAATTATTGTAATAATGTATATCGTAAATTTGTAAATATGGAGAAATTTAGATTTATATGAATCAGTCTTCTATGATGTATTATTTTATTTATTATGTATTGTTTTATTATGATTCATTGTTTTATTCCTGTTTAGACCCCTGGAAGAGGCAGCAGCTGATGGGGATCCTAATGAAATACTAAATACTAATACTAAGAGGCAGGCACGCACGCACGCACACACACACACACACACACACACACACACGTTCAGGAATCAGCATCAACATGTCTTGTTTATTTAAGCACTAACATTAGCTATAACATAACTACAATTACCTGTTGATCCCGATTCTGCTGGAGAGAATCTATCAGGTTTCCTACTCTTCTTCACAACAGGTCGGTCGTACCCAAGGTACATTTCCGGATAGCAGTGTTCCATGGTGGGTTGCTTGTTGAGGAAGTGGAATGAGCACACATACAAATTGCTTGGTGGCTTCTGCAGATTTAAAGCCTTCAGCCATTGCCTCTTCTCAACGTCAATCACTGGAATCTTGTGAAAAGAAAAACCCGGTGGACATGAACATTGTGCCTTGGTCTGTGACCTTTGGTGGAAGCATGTCTTGACCACTCCTGTAGGGCATAGCTAGCTACCTAGCTACCGGCTAACACTGACACAACAAAACTAACGTTAACGTTATTATCACAACATAACTACTAGCAGCTAACTTTACCGAACTTGAATTAATGAAATATCAAATTACACTTATTCACTAACACTCATACCTGACTTTTATACTCTATAATTTGACTCCTTCAAATAATTGACTTTGTCAAAATGTTTTTCAGACGCTAGGAATGTTAAGTTGGTGCACTGCAGTGGGGAAGTCAAGAGGAATTTGAATCCATGACTTACGTTGTTTGGCTGTGCCCATAGCAATGTTAGAAAATTTGGTGGTTATTCAATATTTTTGTTGGCTTCAGGAGTAGGATGACTGTGTCATACAATGGTTGCCATGGTACTGTGATGTTTCCTAGGCAGAGAGCTGCTGTACATTTTGTAAATATATATGGCTTTTTGTTTTTATACAAACTTTGTGTATTAATAATAATTAATATAGCTAATTAATGTCATTAGAATCTACAGAGTTTCAAGACTGAAGCTAGCAAGTTGTTTGTTTGTTTGGCTCGCTATCTAGCTAGTTAATGTTCTCTGGCTAGCTGGAAATTCTTTTGATTCAAATGCCAGCTAGTGTCCGGAGGTTGAGGATGGAGAAAAGTGACGAGGATCGTAGGAAACACTAAGCTACAAGTCTATGCTTGAATTATTATGTATCTGTTTATTATACCTGTTGATACAGGGCTCATATGTGAAACTATTCGAACTGAACATTTTCTTTCACAGTGACACTGACTCCGAATGGGAGTCTTATCTGGTGTCCTGTGTGAATTTAAGTATGCTCTCTCTAATTCTCTCTTTCTCTCTCTCAGAGGACCTGAGCCCTAGGACCATGCGTCAGGACTACCTGGCATGATGACTCCTTGCTGTCCCCAGTCCACCTGGCCTTGCCGCTGTTCTAGTTTCAACTGTTCTGCCTGCGGCTATGGAACCCTAAACTGTTCATTTTTACTCTTGATGTGCTGTCCTGTTGCACCCTCTACAACCACTGTGATCTCCACCCGGCACAGCCAGAAGAGGACTGGCCACCCCTCATAGCCTGGTTCCTCTCTAGGTTTCTGCCTTTCTAGGGAGTTTTTCCTAGCCACCGTGTTTCTACACCTGCATTGCTTGCTGTTTGGGGTTTTAGGCTGGGGCTATATAAATTGATTTGATTTGATAGAGGACTGAGGGTCTTCCAAATATTGAACGTGTGTAAATAGTTACCCATGTTATTTTGTAAATGTATATATATTTTTTAATCAATAATTAATTTTTTTTCATTATTCTTTTTTTTCCATTTTATTTCCTCAATTTTTTTGTAGGGGGGTGTGTTAGAATACAATTTTGGTATTTTGTATATAGTTATTTGTTTCAAAATGTATACCTTCACCAATTTGGCCACTTGGGTACATTTGGGCTACTTGTGTGGGACACCTGGGTGACTTCATGATAAATGTTATGTAGCACACTCATTTTGGAAGTTATTATTCTGAAACTTTGCACAAGTACCGTTGCCCTCTTATATTTTTCACTGAAATTGTCCCCATCATCCTATCTGAATGTTTGTTTTATCTTGTTCATTTTAAAGATGATGATATAAAAATTAAAAACGTATGTTTTTTTTCATTGTTTTATCTAAACCACTGTGTTATATTCTCCTACATTCAATTCACATGTACACAAACTTCAGAGTGTTTTCTTTCAAATGAGACCAAGAATATGCATATCCTTGGTTCTGTGCCTGTGTCACGCGGGACTAGGTGTGTGTGCAGGAATCAGACGCAGAGAGAGAGTAACAGAGTAAAGTGCTTTACTATTGCACACCAAACTGATAAGCCCAATACTATACAGGGCGCAGGACACTATACCAGACAACCCAAAACCACAGGGTGTCCAGTATAGAAAATAAAATACACCACGACCTAATATGTACACACGTAACAATAGACAATCCCGCACAAAGCAAGGGCGGATCAAACTACTACATATAGGGAAGCTAATTAAACCAAAATACACACAGGTGAAACGAATAAGACAAAACCAACAAACAAACGAAAAGGGGATCGGTAGTGCCTAGTAGGACGGTGACGATGACCGCCGTGCACCACCCGAACAGGCAGGGGAGCCAACTTCGGTGGAAGTCGTGACAGTACCCCCCCCTGACGCGCGGCTCCAGCAGCGCGCCGCCACCGGCATCGATGACGACACGGAGAACGAGGCGCCGGGGGATCCGGGTGGAGGCGGTGGAAGTCTCTCAGGAGAGAAGGGTCCAAAATGTCCCCCACCGGAACCCAGCATCTCTCCTCCGGACCGTACCCCTCCCAGTCCACGAGGTACTGTAGGCCCCTCACCCGGCGTCTCGAATCCAGAATGCCACGGACTGTGTATGCCGGGGACCCCTCGATGTCCAGAGGGGGCGGAGGGACCTCAGCCACCTCACCTTCTTGCAGGGGACCAGCCACCACCGGCCTGAGGAGAGACATGAAACGAGGGGTTAATACGGTAATACCTAGGAAGTTGTAACCTGTAACACACCTTGTTTATTCTCCTCAGGACTTTGAATGGCTCCACACATTGCGGCCCCAGCTTCCGACAGGGCAGGCGGAGGGGCAGGTTTTGGGTCGAGAGCCAGACCCTGTCCCCCGGTGCAAACACGGGGGCCTCACTGCGGTGCTGGTCAGCGCTCCTCTTCTGCCGTTCTCCCACTAACCTTAGCGAGTCCTGGACGGCTTTCCAGGTGTCCTTGGAGCGCTGTACCCATTCCTCAACCATAGGAGCCTCGGTCTGGCTCTGATGCCATGGGGCCAGGACCGGCTTGTAACCTAACACACACCCAAAAGGGGACAAGTTAGTTGAGGAGTGGCGTAGGGAGTTCTGAGCGAGCTCAGCCCAAGGAACATACCTTGCCCACTCACCAGGCCGGTCCCGGCAATAGGACCGCAGAACCCTGCCCACATCCTGGTTTACGCGCTCCACCTGCCCATTACTCTCGGGGTGAAAACCTGAGGTTAAGCTGACCGAGACCCCCAGTCTCTCCATAAACGCCCTCCACACTCTGAACGTGAATTTGGGACCCCGATCAGAAACAATGTCCTCAGGCACCCCATAGTGCCGGAAGACATGGGTAAACAAGGCCTCCGCAGTCTGCAGGGCCGTAGGGAGACCGGGCAACGGGATGAGACGACAGGACTTAGAAAACCGATCCACAACGACCAGGATTGTAGTACTTCCCTGGGATGGGGGAAGGTCGGTAAGAAAGTCCACCGATAAGTGTGTCCACGGCCGTTGTAGAACGGGGAGGGGTTGTAACTTCCCTCTAGGCAAGTGCAGAGGAGCCTTGCACTGAGCGCACACTGAGCATAAAATCTCACGTCCTTAGCCAGCGTTGGCCACCAGTATCTCCCTCTAAGACTCCGCACTGTCCTCTCGATGCCAGGATGACCAGAGGAGGGGAGCATATAAGCCTAACGGATCAGCTTATCCCGGACCCCCTTTGGCACGTACTGAGCCCCCGCTGGACAGTTTGGAGGGGCCGGCTCTAAACGTGAGGCCCTCTCTATCTCTGCGTCCACCTCCCATACTACCGGTGCCACGAGACATGAAGGTGGAATGATGGGAGTTGGCTCCTCGGTATCATAGAGGCGGGACAGCGCGTCGGCTTTAGTGTTTTGGGAGCCTGGCCAGTATGAGATGGTAAACCGAAACCTGGTGAAAAACATGGCCCATCTAGCTTGATGTGGATTTAGTCTCCTCGCTGCCCGGATATACTCGAGATTAACATGGTCAGTCCAGATGAGAAAAGGGTGCTTAGCTCCCTCAAGCCAATGTCTCCACACCTTCAGAGCCTTGACTACAGCTAACAACTCCCTGTCCCCCACGTCATAGTTTCGCTCCGCCGGACCGAGCTTCCTCGAAAAGAAGGCACAAGGGCGGAGCTTGGGTGGCACGCCCGAGCGCTGGGACAGCATGGCCCCGACCCCCGCCTTGGATGCGTCCACCTCCACTATGAACGCTAAAGAGCGGTCTGGATGCGCCAACACGGGCGCATTGGTGAACAGCTCCTTCAAACGACTGAAAGCTCTGCGGCTAGTAGGACGGTGACGACGACAGCCAAGCCCTGCCCGAACAGGCAGGGGAGCCAACTTCGGCGGAAGTCGTGACAGCCTGCACTACAGGCTGTTAGATTTGGGTATGTCTTCAGGCGGAAATTGCACAAAGTAGGGGGGGAAGCCGTAAGAGGTTAAAACTTCTTAAGGCTAGGCGTCCGGGACACCTGTCGACAACATCTAGTGAAATTGGAGGGCGCAATTCAAATAAATAATCAAAATATTAAACATTTATGAACATACAAGTATCTTATATGGTTTAAACGCTTAAATTCTTGTTAATCTAACTGCATTGTCCTATTTACAATAGGCTTTACAGCGAAAGCAAACCATGTGATTGTTTGAGGATGGCGCCCCACATCAACATATTTTTCAACCAGCACAGTCTTCACAAAATCACAAATAGCGATGAAATAAATCACTTACTTTTGAAAATCTTCCTCTGTTTGCAATCCCAGGGGTACCAGCTACAACATGAATGATCCCAAAAAGTTTGTTTAGTTGGCGCCATCGATTTCAGTAATCCACTCGTTCAACATGCAGACAAAGGAGTCTAAAAAGCTACCGATAAACTTTGTTCAAACAAGTCAAACTATGTTTCTATTTAATCCTCAGGTATCCTAAAATGTAAATAAACTATAATATTTCATATGGAAAGCAGTATGTTCAATAGAAAAAAAAATGTAAAATTAATAGACAGACCAATTTTCAACTGGGACTCTTTGTAAGAAAACTCAAAAATCTTGCTCGTTTTTGAAGAAACAAGCCTGAACCAATGAACAAAGGCTGTTGACATCTATTGCCATAGCAATTGCAATCTGGTAGCTGGAATTACATAGTACTCGTAGCTTTCCATGATAAGAGACTAGGATCTCAAAAACAAAAAATAATTTCTGGTTGTTTTTGCTTAGATTATCGCCTGCCATATCAATTGTGTTATAGTCTCATACATTATTTTAACATTTCTACAAATTTCAAAGTGTTTTTTATCCAATGCTACCAATTATATGCATGTACTGGCTTCTGGCCTGAGTACCAGGCAGTTCACTTTGGTCACATCAGTCAGGTGGAAATGGAGAATAATAGACCCTATCCCATCATTTGTTTTAAAAACAAGCCTACACCATCCAGGATCCCTATCTACCATATACCCATCCTCTGTAGATGTGAAATGAAGGGATATCTGACCTGGAATATAGTTGTTTACAGTATGAGATAACTGATTGATTTCCCCTCATGGATTGTAGAATCCCCTGCACCCAATCATTTATTTACCTTACAGAATCTGTGTGTGTGTATTTGGGGGTTTTACTGTCCTTGGGGGGAGCAGAAGTCCTCAGAAGGATACTAAAACAAGGAACATTTGGACAACTAGGGACATTGTGCCGGTACGCACAGGGAAAAATTGTATTTTAAGCTTAGGTTAGGTTTATGGTAAGGGTTACAATTAGGGTTATATTAGAATTAGAGTTAAGGGTTAAGGTTAGGTTAAGGGTTAGTTTAGGGCTTAGGGAAAATATGATTTAGATTGGAATCAATTGTTTGGTCCCCACAAGGATAGTAAAACAAACGTAATGTGTGAGTCAGTGAATCCTTTTAGACTGAGAAGAAGGTTGAATCCACTGAGCTCAGCAATGTGGGAGAACTCCTAATTAGACGGAGGTGGAACTCAGGGATTGGTTAAGTTGGGCTGGAGAAGTGATTATTCCCTTTGCACTGGATCAGATTTGATGTCTCTCTCTCTCTCTCTCTTTCTCACAGACTTCCTGGTTGGGGTCTGATGAGGAGAGGAGGAGGAGAAGTTGAGAGGAAGAGAGAAGGGCGGCTCTATCCCAGGAGACTAATTTGTGTTTTCAGAGCAAAGACCTCAGAGCCACAGTGTCTCAGACTAGCCCTGGTCTCTGATTAATGCCCAACCATTCTCCTCTTTCTCTCTCTCTGAAAGTTGCCACTCTATCTCACCCTTCTGCATGTGTACGTGTGTGTGTGTGTACGTGTGTGTGTGTGTGTGTGTGTGTGTGAGATATATGGTCAACTTTGTAATTTGTAATAATTTATTTATAGAAGAGGTGTTGTGTTGTGCTTGTTTCGGGCCAATAGAGGGGGCCGCTCGTTCCAGTGGTTGCTTCACGAGCTGTCACTCTACTGTAGTTCTTGAACTAGCCTGCGTTGTTGTCAGTTAAGTGAGTGAGAAGCCAATGGTGAACTGTGGTAAGTGAAGACAACCACGATTCTTGATTTTCAAGTTGAGTGAGTAGTCTTGTTATACTATCATTGTATTTTTTTGGTAACGTTGTGATGGTTAAAGTTCTTTGTAGAAGTCCACTAACTTGGCAAGCTCTTAAACCAGAATATAATAATAATAATAAATTATCAAATCCGGGTGTGATTTGGGGTGGGCATTCTATGTTCTTTTTTCTATGTTTTGTATTTCTTTGTTTTGGCCAGGGTATGGTTCTCAATCAGGGACAGCTGACTATCGTTGTCTCTGATTGGGAACAATACTTCCGTAGCTTTTTCACACCTATGTTTTGGGGGTAGTTGTTTTCTGTTTAGTGTTCTGCACCTGACAGGACTGGTTCTGTTTCGTTTCTCACTTTGTTATTTTGTTCTAGTGTTCAGTTTTCAATAAAATCATGAACACTTACCCCGCTGCGCTTTGGTCCGATCCTTCTTCATGCAGCGATGACTGTTACAAACAACAACAACATAATTCAGGAGAGGAAGCTCATGAGAAGGCTGGGAAAGTTCATGGCTTGAGTGGTTATCGGAGGAAGGTGGTCAACGGGGGAATAGAGCAAATATGGTCACTGAAGCAAGCCCGGGTGTTAGGCAGGCAGAAAACACAGAGTCATTAACTAGGCAAGTCAGTTAAGTACAAATTCTTATTTACAATGACAGCCTACAAGTGTACAGTGGGTTAACTGCCTTGTTCAGGGGCAGAATGACAGATTTGTACCTTGTGAGCTCAGTGATTCGATCCAGCAACCTTTCAGTTACTGGCGCAACGCTCTAACCACTAGGCTACCTGCTGTGTAGGTGAATAATGGCCAAAGGCCTGGCTCAGCAAGCAGGCCTACACTATGTGAGGCTCATATCAAAGTGGAAGCTGCTTCCAAACACTGGAGGAAGTTTGCCTCTGATGATCTATAATAGCTTATACAGGAATGTACAAACCCACACAATATATACAGCCTTGTATGGTGACAAACATTTTTTTCACCGGAGGGCTTGTGGTTGACTAATAATGAATGTGTAATGTAATGTACAATGTCTAACAGGTGGAGTAATTCACCATGCAAAGGTCACACACACACACACACACACACACACACACACACACACACACACACACACACACACACACACACACACACACACACACACACACACACACACACACACACACACACACACACACACACACACACACAAAGGTCAAAAGAGCCAAAGTCGTTTCCTCAGGAGATGCAGCTACACATTGCACAGCCAAACATTCACAGCTGCTGCACTAACGTGCGAACCTGCTCCCTGAAGCATTTTGTTCTCCCCTGTGAGGTCATATGAATGGGCCAGGCATAGCAAACCTGGAGGGAGGGTAATGTAACACTGATAAAACTTGATTTAACAGGACATGAATATTGTATATCTGTGAAAGAGTCATTTTGATCTGAAATGGTGTGTGTGTGTGTGTGTGTGTGCACGCGTGTGTTTGAGTGTGGTGGGATCAAAGGCATTAGTGCTTCACCATATTTTCTGATGAATTAACCAATCAATCCATGATTGTGATTGCAATTTAATTGAATGTTTTCTGAGACATTCAACTTGAAAGGGTCCTATGGCGCCATTGGCGCTTTCCGATATTTTCATCTTCTAAACAGAAGGATAGGATTGTGATCAGGTTTCTGTTTAGATATAGGCATGGAATTTGTGGGTGTGCATGTATTCGTGCATGTATGTAAGCAGTTATCTCCCAGGTGCGTCACAGGTGGAATCTGGGCCAGATATGACAAGTAACCATGACTACCATAAAACACACACACACACTTAGTTCCTCTGAGCTTCTGTCAAACCTGACTCAGAATTCCACAACAACACAGGAGGGCTTTTAAGTGACAACATCAAGGTGTTTCTCGGTAATAGAACCCAAAATTAGGCAAAAGGGAAGGGAGATGAGACAACAAGGAGATCTGTCTCTATTGGTGAATATTCTCCATGATCAAAGGAAGCCCTGGTTACAGCTCTGACTGTTCACTGTTAGGAGGGGAGAACTGATGTGATTTCAGAAGAGAAAAGGGGAAACTGCTTCTGAGGGTTTAGGTTCACCACAATTACCTGATCCTGAGAGATCGGGGCGGGAGGAGAGGGTTAAAAAGAGAGAGGGGAGAAATGAGAGAGAGAGAAGGGGAGGAGAAAAGAGTTGTAAAGGTGAGAGAGAAGAGAGACGGAGAGGGAGCACATCAGTAGGTACAATCTAGGGCTGGGTAATGGAGAAGCAGAGAGGTTGTTTAAACAGGAGATGGGGAAGACACTCAGATATGGCTAAATATGGTCCTTTACTCTCTGCTAGGGCCTCACACTGCAGTCTGTAAAAGGTGCTAGATGGTCAATCCAACATCTGCTTTGGCCGTGCAGCATTTACGGTGATACGGCCTCTGCAGAAAGCAGGGCATTCATACTTTTTGCTCGTGGAGCAGCACAGAGCTGTTATCAAGGAAGTGAGTTTGTGTTTATACAGGACCTCCCGCCCCCACCTACCGTCAATCAATCATGTCATTGAGGAGCTACACAGAGCCCTCCGCATTGTTAAACAATTTGGCCTGTGCATGCCTCCAAAGGTTCCGCAATTTTGTCACACCATCCATACACATTTGTTGATCAAGCATAAATTGGCTCTTAGCTTCCCACCTGTGGTTGTTCAATATACTGCAGGTCAGAGATGAAAAAGAGAGAAAGAGAGCCACATTGAGAAAGAGAAAGTGAGAGAGCGAAAGACGAAGAGAGAGAGTATAACCCCAATTACACCTTACATGTATTTACAGGACCTGGAGGTGAAAATAGACAAATTATAAATCGAGCTCACAAATGATAAAACATGCTCACGAATTACTATCCATTCCCAAATCCCAACCAACAGGAACACACAAGACAATGGCACACAACACAGACACACAACATGCAAGTGATGTTTTTCAAGGGAAGAATGTGTAGGCTATTACATTGAACTTACTGTTAATGTTATCCCGAAAGCAGTTAAGGTTCTTATTTCAAATTGACATCATCACCAACGTTAGCGAATGTTAGCTGGACTAGCTGAGGGTCTGCTAACTGGTTAGCTAGCCTTGCTAAATCGGTAGCAAAAGGGATGTTAGCAATGTGTTATTTTTGGAGGGGTAACTCTACTAGCACCTTGTGTCTTGCTTGTCCACATTGATCAATGTTAGCTAGCAGTGGAGGTTGCTGAGGGGAGGACGGCTCATAATAATGTCTGTAAAAGAGCGAATGGAATGGCATCAAACATATAGAAACCATGTTTTTGATACCATTCCACTAGCTGATGAGCTAATGTGCCGCTAACCAGATGCTATTTCTGAAGGGGTAACCAAGCCAGTTTCTTGTGTTTGATGCAATTTTGGATACGTTGTGATGTTTTTTAAAGTCATCATCACTCAACAGCAATGTGGAAGAATGGAAAACCAGTCTAGCTCAGGGGTTCTTAAACATTTTTAGCCTGGGACCCAAACTAGAAATTCTGTGTTTTCCTGGGACCCAAGCTTACAAAAACAAGCTCTTATACATAAATATCAGTACATTTCATTGCCCATGTGCCTAAAACAAATAACAATTAAATGAAATACCCATATACAGTGCATTCAGAAAGCATTCAGACCCATTGAATTTTTCTGCCTTATTCTAAAATTGATTACTAGTTTTTTCCCTCATAAATCTCATGGTATGGGATGATTTGGACCGCAGAGTGAAGGAAAAGCAGCCAACAAGTGCTCAGCATATGGGAACTACTTCAAGACTGTTGGGAAAGCATTCCTAATAAGCTGATTGGGAGAATGCCAAGAGTGAGCAAAGCTTTCATCAAGGCAAAGGGTGAATACTTTGAAGAATCTCAAATTTAAAATATATTTTGATTTAACTATTTTTTTGTTACTACATGATTCCATATGTTATTTCATAGTTTTGATGCCTTCACTATTATTCTACAATGTAGAAAATAGTACAAATAAAGAAAAACCCTGGAATGAGTAGGTGTGTCCAAACTTTTGACTGATATTTCAGTTATGCATTTTTTATAAATTAGCAAAGATTTCTAAAAACCTGTTTTGGCTTTGTCATTGTGGGGTATTGTGTGTAGATGAATGAGGGGGGAAAACTATGTAATACATTTTAGAATAAGGCTTTAATGTAACAAAATGTGGAAAAATTGAAAGGGTCTGAATTATTTTCGAATGCACTGTACATAGCATGGCTAAGCTTGAGCCCAATGATGACAGCTGTGAGTGATGTCAAGTGGGAATGACAAGTCAGGGATGACAGTGTATCTTCTGCTGCTGAAAGACACTGCTACAGAGTGTGGGACACAGAGTGATCTACAAGAAAACTGCAGAAAAAATATCTGGTAAACCGCGAAGCACACAGGCATCTCCCTCCCACTCGCACGCCGAGGCTAAACTGAGCAGAGTCAGAGACCACTGCTAAACGGAGAGCACACTGAACAGAGATCGCAGTTGCACTTGGCCAAATCAATTACAGTAATTAATTAAATCATTATACATTTACTCTGATACGTCGCGACCCACCATTTACAGGTCTGCAACCCACTTTGGGTCGCAACCCATACTTTAAGAAAGGCTCGTCTAGCTTACTACTGTAAAGTTCCCATTCATTTGCTCAACTAAGTTGAGTGTGGCAGTGGTGGCACCTTTCCATCCCTTCCATGCTCCTTCAGTAATCATGGTATAGGTCTTAGGCCTACTAGCTGGCTACATGGCTTTGTTTTGTGGTTGTGTCCATTGTGTGGCTCTCACAAACTCCTTTCTGTTGTATCCACTCAAAGGCTGTGTGTATGTCCTGTTCCCACAAACTTTACATTATGTCCAGCCAGGCATCCAGCCTAGGATGCTCCTCCATTGTTCATTCATTCATTCATTCACTCACACAAACACTCAACGTGTACATTGTCGTCCACCTGAACTCAACCCTGTTGATGCTGTCCTCTATTGATTTTAACATGCTCTTTATTGAAGCTGGGTTGTGTTCATTAAAGCACACACCATAACAAAACATGTTGCAACGGAAAAAACACAACAAGCATTTGATATTGCACAAGTTCAGACAGTATTATACCTCCCGGTTTCACTGTGTTTTCTTCCTTGTTGTGCCTTATGAACATTACCCTGTCCTTTATTGACTTCTCTGTCTAAGTCTGTAGTGGCATGTTATTGTTGAACTGACAATGTTGTCTTCTGTTGTTATTTCCCCAGGGGCCTGGTTGCATTGGGCCAGGCTATAAGGTGGTGGTGGGGGACTCTGGATGCTGGTCAAGGCTGAGAGACAGGAGGAGCCTGCAGTGGAGGAGTGCCTGTGGGTGTTGAGGTGGTGCCCATGCCAGGCCATGGCCAGGGGCCAGAGAGGGATGAGTAGGTAGCAGCTGGACTGCTCTGCCCTCTCTACAGACACTGGTAGGAGGCGGCAACAGACCCAGGAACAGTGAAGAAATGGATGGGGGGGGGACCGATACACAGTTGAAGTCGGAAGTTAATATACACTTAGATTGGAGTTATTTAAACATGTTTTTCAACCACTCCACAAATTTCTTGTTAACTAACTATAGTTTTGACAAGTCGGTTAGGACATCTACTTCATTTTTTCCCCCCAACAATTGCTTACAGACAGATTATTTCACTTATAATTGACTGTATCACAATTCCAGTGGGTCAGAAGTTTACATACACTAAGTTGACTGTGCCTTTTAAACAGTGTGGAAAATTCCAGAAAATGATGACATGGCTTTAGATGCTTCTGAAAGGCTAATTAACATAATTGGAGTCAAAAGATTATAGTCCAGTCAGCCTCAGAGAACGACATTGATCTATACGCTGACTTGGTGAGTGTGTTTATAAATAAGTGCATTGGAGATGTCGCACCCACTGTGACTATTAAAACCTACCGTAACCGTGGAAGGATGGTGGCATTCACAAAAAACTGAAAGAGTGATCCACTGCATTTAACCATGGAAAGAGGTCTGGTGATATGGCTGAATATAAACAGTGTAGTTATTCCCTCCGCAAGGCATTAAATCAAATCAAATGTATTTATATAACCCTTCGTACATCAGCTGATATCTCAAAGTGCTGTACAGAAATACAGCCTAAAACCCCAAACAGCAAGCAATGCAGGTGTAGAAGCACGGTGGCTAGGAAAAACTCCCTATAAAACAAGCGAAATGCCGGTATAGGGACAAGGTGGAGTCGCAATTCAACAGCTCAGACACGAGACGTATGTAGTAGGGTCTACAGGAATTCGTGGACTACAAAAACAAAAACAGCCACGTCACGGATACCGACGTCACGTTTCCAGACAAACTAAACACCTTCTTTGCCCGCTTTGAGGACAATACAGTGCCACTGCCGTGGCTCGCTAACTAAGACTGACCCTACCCCTCTTCTTCTTAATGGCTGATGTGAGTAAAACATTTAAACATGTTAACCCTCGCAAAGCTGCTGGCCCAGATGGCATCCCTAGTCGCGTTCTCAGAGCATGCGCAGACCAGCTGGCTGGTGTGTCTAAGGACATATTCAATCGCTCTCTATCCCAGTCTGTTGTCCCCATATGCTTCAAGATGGATACCATTGTTCCTCAGGAGGCTGAAGAAATGTGGCTTGTCACCCAAAACCCTGACAAACTTTTACAGATGCACAATCGAGAGCATCCGGTCGGGCTGTATCACAGTCTGGTACAGCAACTGCACCACCCTCAACCGCAAGGCTCTCCATAGGGTGGTGCGGTCTGCACAACGCATTAGCAGGGGCAAACTCCCTGCCCTCCATGATACCTACAGCACCTGATGTCACAGGAAGGCCAAAAATATCATCAAGGACAACAACCACCCGAGCTACTGCCTGTTCACACCGCTATCATCCAGAAGGCGAGGTCAGTACAGGTGCATCAAAGCTGGGACTGAGAGATGCCATCAGACTGCTAAACAGCAATCATTAACTCCGAGAGGCTGCTGCCCACATTGAGACCCAATCACTGGACACTTTAAAACCTCTTAGAGCTACCCCCCTACTTTTTAAAATTTCCGCCTGAAGACATACCCAAATCTAACTGCCTGTAACTCTGGCCCCGAAGCAAGGATATGCATATTCTTGGTACCATTTGAAAGAAAACACTCTGAAGTTTGTGTAAATGTGAATTGAATGTAGGAGAATATAACACAATAGATCTGGTTTAGATAATACAATATAAAAAAACATGTTTTTTCTTTTTATTGTTGTATCATCATCTTTGTAACTATTTGGAAGACCCTCAGTCCTCTATCAAATCAAATGTATTTATATAGCCCTTCGTACATCAGCTAATATCTCAAAGTGCTGTACAGAAACCCACCCTAAAACCCCAAACAGCAAGCAATGCAGGTGTAGAAGCACGGTGGCTAGGAAAAACTCCCTAGTAAGGCCAAAACCTAGGAAGAAACCTAGAGAGGAACCAGGCTATGAGGGGTGGCCAGTCCTCTTCTGGCCGTGCCGGGTGGAGATTATAACAGAACATGACCGAGATTTTCAAACATTCATAGATGACCAGCGGCGTCAAATAATAATCATCACATTAGTTGTAGAGGATGCAACAGGACAGCACCTCAAGAATAAATATGAACAGTTTAGGGTTCCATAGCTGCAGGCAGAACAGTTGAAACTGGAACAGCAGCAAGGCCAGGTGGACTGGGGAGAGCAAGGAGTCATCATGCCAGGTGGTCCTGACGCATGGTCCTAGGGCTTAGGTCCTCTGAGAGAGAGAAAGAGACAATTAGAGAGAGCATACTTAAATTCACACAGGACACCGGATAAGACAGAAGAAGTACTCCAGATATAACAAACTGACCCTAGCCCCCCGACACAAACTACTGCAGCATAAATACTGGAGGCTGAGACAGGAGGGGTCAGGAGACACTGTGGCCCCATCCGATGAGACCCCCGGACAGGGCCAAACAGGAAGGATATAACATCACCCACTTTGCCAAAGCTCTACACAATATTGTGCTGCTGAGGTAGAAAAAACAGATATATACTGTATATAGAGTAGAGGGAACATAAGGTTGAATGTATTATTATAGACCTGCTAGATCTACTGTTTCTTTTATATTATGACATTTCAGCTAGATCTACTGTCTTTATTATATTACAACAGACCAGCTGTATCTACTGTCTCCATTTCACTTTGGCCATTGTTGTGGGCCTGCCTTCCCCTCAACAGCCTCAAATAGGCTATTTCATGTGGGTTGGGGTGGGGTGGCAGACACATTGCATCCCTTTTTATTACATTTCATTACATCATTTCATTACATTTTTATATATTGCTTCTAAAATATAAAAAAATCACAAATAATATTTTATATTATTAATTTCAAACAAGGGCAATAACATGAGAACAACTTACCAGTCCAAAACGGTGACATTGTTCCTCTTCTGCAGGCACTGTTACAGATTATTCACAGTGGCTACAACGGTGTCCTCTCCTTTCAAAAAATATTCCTCCACTTGGGAATCGCTAAATTAAATCGTCCTACACCAATCTCTGTCTCACTTTTCCGATCAATTTCTTCTAAAATTGTGTACATCTGTATATCTAGACTTAGATTTATCTTTCCCTGACTTAGTCACCATACTGATTGATATATAAACAGCTGAATCTGCGCGTTTACCAAAACAATGCTGTGCGTAAAATGCGTAGCTCCTTCCGGAATAAAACTTCAATAGCAAATTACTCTTTACGCCGGAGTTTACAACATGGGTTGGTCTTCCAACACACAACCATTGCATATTGCCGTTTACCTCAGCTCATTGGCTATCTACCCAGCTAGATTTCAAGACGATCAGTGGTCATTGGGTTAAAATACAGTCAATCAACGAAACAGTGGTCATATCATTGGTGCACAGTGATGTCATTACTTGTTGTCTTCAAATCGGTTTCTTTCAGTCAATACCTCCCGCAAAATGGCCCATCATATTTGGTTGTGTTAAAAACAAACCAGTTGATTGCAATGAAACCAAACATGACTGGAAAAGTCACGTTTTGTGTGGGTTATTTACCTGGAATGTGTCGTCAAATGGAATGAGACGGAATTCACGACACAAGCGTTTCACAAAATGTTTTGTGTTAGGTTACAAAAACGTTTTTTATCAAACAAAAGATCATTCATTTTGTAACAATGAGCATTGGGATTTCTAACAGACGAAGATCGTCAAAGGTAAACGATTCATTTTAATGCAGTTTGTGATGTTGTTACGCCTGTGCTGGTTGAAATAGTTTTTTTTTTTATGGGGCTCCATCCTCAGATAATCGCATCATATTCTTTCGCAGTAAATACTTTTTTAAATCTGACAACACAGTTGGATTAGCAAGATTCTAGGCTTTCGATACATGTGAGACACTTGTATTTTCATTAATGTTCAATATGACTATTTATGTAGCGATCACAGTATGTTGTGGAATTTCAGCCCGCTACCGGGTTCCGTGCTCAGAGAGGTTAATAAATGGATCACTAGTCACTTCATACAATGCCACTCTAAATAATGACACTTTAATAATGTCTACATATCTTACATTACTCACATCACATGTATATACTGTATTGAGACCCAATCACTGGACACTTTAATAAATGCCACTTTAAACAATGCCACTAACAATGTTTACATATCTTACATTACTCATATACAGTATATACTCTATTTTATACCATCTACTACACCTTGCCTATGCCGCTCAGCCATCGCTCATCCGTATATTTATAAGTACATATTCTCATTCACCCTTTTAGATATGTTTGTATTAGGTAGGGAATTGTCAGATTACTGGTTAGATTTGTGTGTATTAAGTAGTTGTTGGGATTTGTTAGATATTACTGCACTGGTGGAACTAGAAGCACAAGCATTTCGCTACACTCGCATTAACATCTGCTAACCATGTGTATGTGAGCAATAACATTTGATTTGATTTGAAACAATGGCTTTAAGGGTATTCTCACTTTTATACAATGGGTTACCAACATATTCAACATTTTATTTTTGATGAATTTATTCATACTATTTCATCCTTCCACAAGATGAAGTAGTCCCAAAACAAATCTAGCGTTGCTAATATATATGTAACAAATATTACAACAAATATTATTGCTGAACTCAAATGTGTAGGTTGATAAAATACCTGTATTTTTAGGAAAGATGTTTGAAAAGGGTTATTTTGTTCTTAAACTCTATTGTAAATTGGAATGGTGGAGTTATAAGAATTGTACGGAAAGGTCTGCTCAATCCAAGAGTACAACCAATTGATTACAGCATTGCCCCAAAAATAGAGGCGGGTGGCAGTAGGAGGAGGTAGGGAACTGGTCTGTCTGCCCAATATAAAGGATCAAAACTGGTGGAGGAATAAAAATAGCATAAATGGGAAAGTATACCAGTTTCACTTGAGGACCAGGATGTCGACAACTGTGCCATACAGATTGCAAAATAGTTGGGAAGAGATGTTTGATGTACCGATTCCATGGTACATGGTGTATGAGTTGATATATAAAACAACGCAAGATTCAAGACTTTTTGCTTTTCAGATAAAATTATTCTATAGAATTCTTGCCACCAACAAAATGTTGAATATTTGGGGCATAAAATCATTGAAGCTCTGCAGATTTTGTTGTGAGGATACAGAATCAATTGACCATTTATTATGGTATTGCCCTCAGGTAGCCTGTTTCTGGTCTCAGGTTCAGGAATGGCTGAAAATCTAAAATTGACCCTAGAAATAGTACTGTTAGGAGATCTGGAGAGACCGGGTCAGTCAATTACTAATACTCGTAGTGAAAGTATTTATCTTCAACTCACAATCTGCGGATTCTATTAGATTAGATAGATTGAAATTGTATGTTAAACATCACAGCATAGTTGAAAGAGATATGTTACGTAGAAACCCGAAGTGGGTGGCCAGCAGAGATAGATGGGATGTGCTGAGGGAAGCTGAGGGTTGGTATGTGGAATTGGAGACAAGTGGGAGTGATAGCATGATGATCAAAGATTTTTTTTAAAGTCTAAATAAAACATTATAAAAAGTACATTTGAATGACACTTAAGTGGCAGTGTTTTTACAACTAATGCCAGTTTGCCTGAGGCTGATGCCATGTAGGTGTTTGTACACATGCATATACACACACACTCTCATTCAAATAAACACAAGAACACACACATACATGTAATAGTGCCAGACATGCACACAATGTATATTTTTTTTTTAAATGGCATTGTTGTTTGCTATTTCCCTCTGTCCTTTCCTTTTTTCTCTTTAGTTCATTCTCTTGGTTGTTGGTGCATTGGGGGGTTCTTGGGGGTGGGGAATGGAATTAATTGTATTTTTTATGGGGGGGGCTGTGGGAGAGTTTCTCGAATAGTTGAGGGACAGCTATTGGCGAACTGTGGGGGGGGATCTTGGAGGGTTCAGGTTCACGTTTTTTGGCCTCGTGGTAGATCGGCCAACATGCCCTTGAGCAGGGTATTGACCCTGGATGCTTCTGTGTGTCGCTCTGAATGGGAATCTGTTAGATGACTGGTATGATGTAGTTATTGAGCAGCTTCACTGCAAGTATATTGTATGTTTCGAATGTTCAATACATTTTTTTAAATAAAAAAATCTAGGGTTGCTACCCAAGCCGGCTGGTCGTTCATTCTATTGGTTCGATTGCCAGAGACGCTGTTCAGTCTTTTTGTTCTGTATCTATGGACGCGACCCATTGTTCAATCTAAATGTTCCATTGCCATACTGGCTGGCAACGTTCTTATCCCTTGCTTGCTAGCTAGCAATTATTATACAACGGGTGGGTCTAATCCTGAATGCTGATTGGTTAAAATGCCTATTTACTCTGTTCCATCTGACTGCTCAATCTACTGTCTCATCAGCCCAGCGAAGCAATTTATAAACTTGATCTTCACTATAAAAAACATCTAGACATTCTCAACTTTCTTTTATACTAACTTTTGGTTTTCACCAGCAGAGATTTGTATAAACTTTGCTGTCTGTCTCTCCAAAACTTGCAACATTGTTTCAATATTCAAATTCGATCTCCTGCTGTTCCATAGTAATGAACATGTCGGGAGTTGGGACGAGACAGACAGGCAGGCAGCGTTTCTCAGCCAGTCAAAATAATAATTCAGCTGGCATAATTTTTATGAATACATATATAAAGAAAATGGCAATTGAAAAAAAGTTTATTTGGATGTCACTAGAAAACAGCTTAAACAAATGCAAATGCAGCTACTTTGCTGTTATTCCCGCTGTACTTTTTGACATGGCTGTAAGTCAGCCGTAGTTGGCTAGCTAGCAAGCCAGGGATAAGAACGTTGCCAGCCAGTATGGTAATGGAACTGTCACGCGAGGCGGAACAGGTGAACCCAAGAGCAGACTCAGACGAGGAGACTGGGATGAGGTAGCGAAGGCATTTATTGAAACATGATGGGATGCAGGCCAGGGGAAGCTTGGGCGAGTTACAGGAAGCCGGAGGCTGAGGCTGAGGGGAGTTGTTTTAAGGATGAAATAGTATGACTAAATTCATCCAAATAAAGTTTTTAATTAAAATATGTCAATCATTATATGAATATGATGGTAACATGTTTTATAAAACATGCTCACCAATTACTAAAAACATGTTTTATTTAAGTGATAATGCCCTCGAAGCCGGTGTTTGGAGGATATATTGGCATGGTTTGCCGGCCCTCGACTTCATCTCTGGCCAAAAAACACCCAGTGCCAATGTGTCCTCCAAACACCGGCTTCGAGGGCATTATCACTTAAATAAAACACGTTTTTAGTCATTGGTGAGCATGTTTTATAAATCATGAACAAATTTAAAAAGAAAATCTTAGTCAATGTCACCTGCTGGGCTCTGTATGTATTCACATAACAAGAAACACATGTTAATGCCAGGTGTAAATCCAACCAATGCGCATAGTGTTCGGTATGTAGGCAGATTTGCCTGACGCCCTCCAGAGGTGGAGGAGCTCACATTGTGTTCTGATCTCAGCTCAGTGGAAATCCATTCAGGCCAGCCCGAACACATTCAGTGGGCAACATCATCAGTGCTCCGCCTAGCAATATCCCTGCATTATTCAAACTCTGCCTGTGTTCCACCAGTTGTATGTAAAATAAAGAGTGTAAGGGCAGAGCAGACCATAGGATATGCTCTTAAATATTGTACAACCTGGAAGTAAAATGTATGAGGACCAAATCATTGATTATTCCTCAAAGCACACATTGGCCCGATCCAGACCTGAGTTGAGTGCACGTGAATATAATTTTTTTTTTTATGCACTTTTCTTTCTATGTGTATTCTGACTTTGAACTTAAGCATGAGAATACCATGCTATTCAACTGCTATTCGTTCTGGATGGAGATCTAAGAAAAATTAAGGTGTGGCAGAGGTGTGCCTACAGATGAGCCGTATTCTGACCTTCCTCATAATTCCACTACCTTTACACCCGAGAAAACCATGAATATTTGGAACCTGCCAGTTCCAAATGTAGAAAACGTCTACTTTATTTTTTCTGATGGAAATAACATTATGCTCCATGCACTTCAATTTATAAATGGATAAGAGCTATTGATAAGAGAAGGGATTGTGAATACACAGAGCCCATTAAATGTTTTTCCCCCTTATGATCCCTGGCGTTGAATGTGAAACCAGCCACATCGAAGCTAACTGAAAATCATATCAACATGACATGTATTGTGGCCCCTTTTTAACAGTGAAATAGGCTACGAATAGCTCTGTTGTTATTCTGGATTTTTATAGTGTACCCTTATAATTTGCGTGGAGCTACAGGATACTGTAGGGCTGAACCTGCAGAGTTGATGTATAGTGCCTTGCAAAAGTATTCACCCCCCTTGGTGTTTTTTTCCTATTTTGTTGCATTACAACCTGTAATTTAAATTCATTTTTATTTGGATTTCATGTAATGGACAAAGACAAAATTGGTGAAATGAAATTAAAAAGAACTTGTTTCACAAATAAATTTTAAAAAATGGAAAAGTTGTGCGTGCATACAGTTGTCAGAAGTCGGAAATTTACATAAATGAGTTTTAATGACTCCAAACTAAGTGTTTCAACCACTCCACAAATTTCTTGTAAATAAACTATAGTTTTGGCAAGTCGGTTAGGACATCTACTTTGTGCATGACACAAGTACATTTTTTTTCAACAA
Source organism: Oncorhynchus tshawytscha (assembly GCF_018296145.1). Lineage (NCBI taxonomy): Eukaryota > Metazoa > Chordata > Actinopteri > Salmoniformes > Salmonidae > Oncorhynchus > Oncorhynchus tshawytscha. The sequence continues at coordinate 59,481,645 of NC_056434.1, read as the reverse complement.
TTTTGTATGTTTATGGGGGTGTATACTATCTAGGTGTTTATGTAGGTCTATGGTTGCCTAGATTGGTTCTCAATTAGAGGCAGCTGTTTATCGTTGTCTCTGATTGGGAACCACATTTAGGCAGCCATCTTTGGATATTTCGTAGGTTATTATCGATGTCTATGTGTTAGTGGCCTGTGGTCAGCACTATATTTAGCTTCACGTTCGTTTTGTTGTTTGTTTATGTTTTTTTTAAACATTTGTTTATGATATTATTTGTTTTAAATGCCTTCCTAACCATCTTAAATAAGCATGCCCCATTCAAGAAATTTAGAACCAGGAACATATAGCCCTTGGTTCTCCCCAGACCTGACTGCCCTTATCCAACACAAGAACATCCTATGGCATTCTGCATTAGCATCGAACAGCCCCCGTGATATGCAGCTGTTCAGGGAAGCTGGAAACCATTATACACAGGCAGTTAGAAAAGCCAAGGCTAGCTTTTTCAAGCAGAAATTTGCTTCCTGCAACACTAACTCAAAAAAGTTCTGGGACACTGTAAAGTCCATGGAGAATAAGAACACCTCCTCCCAGCTGCCCACTGCACTGAATATAGGAAATACTGTCACCACTGATAAATCCACTATAATTGAGAATTTCAATAAGCATTTTTCTACGGCTGGCCATGCTTTCCACCTGGCTACTCCTACCCTGGTCAACAGCACTGCACCCCCCACAGCAACTCGCCCAAGCCTTCCCCATTTCTCCTTCTCCCAAATCCAGTCAGCTGATGTTCTGAAAGAGCTGCAAAATCTGGACCCCTACAAATCAGCCGGGCTAGACAATCTAGACCCCTTCTTTCTAAAATTATCTGCCGAAATGGTTGCCACCCCTATTACTAGCCTGTTCAACCTCTCTTTCGTGTCGTCTGAGATTCCCAAAGATTGGAAAGCAGCTGCGGTCATCCCCCTCTTCAAAGGGGGGGACACTCTTGACCCAAACTGCTACAGACCTATATCTATCCTACCCTGCCTTTCTAAGGTCTTCGAAAGACAAGTCAACAAACAGATTACCGACCATTTCGAATCTCACCATACCTTCTCTGCTATGCAATCTGGTTTCAGAGCTGGTCATGGGTGCACCTCAGCCACGCTCAAGGTTATAAATGATATCTTAACCGCCATCGATAAGAAACATTGCTGTGCAGCTGTATTCATTGATCTGGCCAAGGCTTTCGACTCTGTCAATCACCACATCCTCATCGGCAGACTCGATAGCCTTGGTTTCTCAAATGATTGCCTCGCCTGGTTCACCAACTACTTCTCTGATAGAGTTCAGTGTGTCAAATCGGAGGGTCTGCTGTCCGGACCTCTGGCAGTCTCTATGGGGGTGCCACAGGGTTCAATTCTTGGACCGACTCTCTTCTCTGTATACATCAATGATGTCGCTCTTGCTGCTGGTGAGTCTCTGATCCACCTCTACGCAGACGACACCATTCTGTATACTTCTGGCCCTTCTTTGGACACTGTTAACAACCCTACAGGCAAGCTTCGATGCCATACAACTCTCCTTCCGTGGCCTCCAATTGCTCTTAAATACAAGTAAAACTCAATGCATGCTCTTCAACCGATCGCTGCCTGCACCTGCCCAACATCACTACTCTGGACGGCTCTGACTTAGAATACGTGGACAACTACAAATACCTAGGTGTCTGGTTAGACTGTAAACTCTCCTTCCAGACCCACATCAAACATCTCCAATCCAAAGTTAAATCTAGAATTGGCTTCCTATTTCACAACAAAGCATCCTTCACTCATGCTGCCAAACATACCATTGTAAAACAGACCATCCTACCAATCCTCGACTTTGGCGATGTCATTTACAAAATAGCCTCCAATACCCTACTCAACAAATTGGATGCAATCTATCACACTGCAATCCGTTTTGACACCAAAAGCCCCATATACTACCCACCATTGTGACCTGTACGCTCTCGTTGGCTGGCCCTCGCTTCATACTCGTCGCCAAACCCACTGGCTCCATGTCATCTACAAGACCCTGCTAGGTAAAGTCCCCCCTTATCTCAGCTCACTGGTCACCATAGCATCACCCACCTGTAGCACGTGCTCCAGCAGGTATATCTCTCTGGTCACCCCCAAAACCAATTATTTCTTTGGCCGCCTCTCCTTCCAGTTCTCTGCTGCCAATGACTGGAACGAACTACAAAAATCTCTGAAACTGGAAACACTTATCTCCCTCACTATCTTTGAGCACCAACTGTCAGAGCAGCTCACAGATTACTGCACCAGTACATAGCCCACCTATAATTTAGCCCAAACAACTACCTCTTTCCCTACTGTATTTATTTGTTTATTTTGCTCCTTTGCACCCCATTATTTTTATTTCTACTTTGCACATTCTTCCACTGCAAATCTACCATTCCAGTGTTTTACTTGCTATATTGTATTTACTTTGCCAACATGGCCTTTTTTTGCCTTTACCTCCCTTATCTCACTTCATTTGCTCACATCGTATATAGACTTGTTTATACTGTATTATTGACTGTATGTTGGTTTTACTCCATGTGTAACTCTCTGTCATTGTATGTGTCGAACTGCTTTGCTTTATCTTGGCCAGGTCGCAATTGTAAATGAGAACTTGTTCTCAACTTGCCTACCTGGTTAAATAAAGGTCAATTTAAAAAAATATCTTTGGTCTCTTTGCTGTCTCTCTGATTAATGCCCTCCTTGCCTGGTCCATGAGATTTTGTGGGCGGCCCTCTCTTGGCAGGTTTCTTGTGGTGCCATATTCTTTAATTTTTTTATAATAGATGTAATGATGCTCTGTGGGATGTTCAAAGTTTTGGATATTTTTTTTATAACCCAATCCTGATCTGTACTTCTCCACAACTTTTGTCATGCCCTGGTCGAAGTATTTTGTGTTTATCTTTATTTATTTGGTCAGGCCAGGGTGTGGCATGGGTTTTTGTATGTGGTGTGTATATATGGGGGATTGTAGCTAGTGGGGTGTTCTAGATAAGTCTATGGCTGTCTGAAGTGGTTCTCAATCAGAGGCAGGTGTTTATCGTTGTCTCTGATTGGGAACCATATTTAGGCAGCCATATTCTTTGAGTTTGGTGTGGGTGATTGTCCTTAGTGTCTTTGTTCCTGTCGCTGTGTTAGTTGACACAAGTATAGGCTGTTTCGGTTTTCGTTACGTTTATTGTTTTGTAGTGTTTTGTGTGTATTCGTGTTACGTTTGTTTTGATTAAACATGGATCGCAATCTACACGCTGCATTTTGGTCCGACTCTCCTTCACCACAAGAGAACCGTTACAGAATCACCCACCACAAACGGACCAAGCAGCGTGTCAACAGGCAGGAGCAGCCCAAAGAGGAGATGCGTAAGAAGGATTTCTGGACATGGGAGGTGATCCTCGACGGGAGAGGACCCTGGGCTAAACCAGGGGAGTGTAGCCGCCCAAAGGTGCAACAGGAGAAGAGGCAACAGAGGCAGCAGCCGCAGCTACAGTGGGAGAGGTTGCACCACCTGGAGAAATGGACATGGGAGGAGGAACTGGATGGTAAAGGACCCTGGGATCAGCCTGGAGATTATTGTCGCCCCAAAGCCGAGCTGGAGGCAGCAAAAGCAGAGAGGCGGCATTATGAGGAGCTTGCACGGCAGAGCGGATGGAAGCCCGGGAGTCAGCCCCAAAAAATTCTTGGGGGGGGCTCACAGGGAGTATGGCTACGCCAGGTAGGAGACCTGCGCAAACTCCCTGTGCTTACCGGGGGGCTAGAGAGACCGGGCAGGCACCGTGTTATGCAGTGGTGCGCAAGGTGTCCCCAGTGCGGGTGCATAGCCCGGTGCGGTATGTTCCAGCTCCTCGTATCGGTCGGGCTAGAGTGGGCATCGAGCCAGGTAAGGTTGGGCAGGCTCGGTGCTCGAGCTCCAGTGCGCCTGCACGGTCCGGTCTATCCAGTACCACCTCCACACCCCCCCGCACCAGGCTTCCTGTGCGTGCCCTCGGTCCAATACCACCAGCACGCATCAGGCCTACAGTGCGCCTCGCCTCTCCAGCGCTGTCGGAGCCTTTCTCCTCTCCTGCGCTGCCGGAGTCTCCCGCCTATCTAGCGCTGTTAGAGCTTTCCTCATCTCCAGCGCTTCCGGAGTCTCCCGCCTGTTCAGCGCAGCCAGAGCCTTCCTCCGACACAGCGCTGCAGGAGTCTCCCGCCTGTTCAGCGCAGCCAGAGCCTTCCTCCTCTACAGCGCTGTCGGAGTCTCCCGCCTGTTCAGCGGAGCCAGAGCTGTCAGTTTGCATGAAGCAGCCAGAGCTGTCAGTTTGCATGAAGCAGCCAGAGCTGTCAGTCTGCATGGAGCTGTCAGTCTGCATGGAGCAGCCAGAGCTGTCAGTCTGCATGGAGCAGCCAGAGCTGTCAGTCTGCATGGAGCAGCCAGAGCTGTCAGTCTGCATGGAGCAGCCAGAGCTGTCAGTCTGCATGGAGCAGCCAGAGCTGTCAGTCTGCATGGAGCAGCCAGAGCTGTCAGTCTGCAAGGAGCTGCCAGTCTGTAAGAAGCCGCCAGAGCTGTCAGCCTACATGGAGCAGCCAGAGCCGCCAGTCAGCGTGGAGCAGCCAGAGCCGCCAGTGAGCATGGAGCAGCCAGATCTTTCAGTCTGCCAGTATCCGCCAGTCAGCCAGACTCTTCCAGATCTGCCAGTCAACCAGACTCTTCCAGATCTGCCAGTCAACCAGACTCTTCCAGATCTGCCAGTCAACCAGACTCTTCCAGATCTGCCAGTCAACCAGACTCTTCCAGATCTGCCAGTCAACCAGACTCTTCCAGATCTGCCAGTCAGCCAGACTCTTCCAGAACTGCCACTCAGCCAGACTCTTCCAGATCTGCCAGTCAGCCAGACTCTTCCAGATCCGCCAGTCAGCCAGACTCTTCCAGATCCGCCAGTCAGCCAGACCCTTCCAGATCTGCTAGTCAACCAGACTCTTTCAGATTCTCCACTCAACCAGACTCTTCCAGATCCTCCACTCAACCAGACTCTTCCAGATCCTCCACTCAACCAGACTCTTCCAGATCCTCCACTCAACCAGACTCTTCCAGATCCGCCAGTCAACCAGACTCTTCCAGATCTGCCAGTCAACCAGACTCTTCCAGATCTGCCAGTCAACCAGACTCTTCCAGATCTGCCAGTCAACCAGACTCTTCCAGATCTGCTAGTCAACCAGACTCTTCCAGATCCGCCAGTCAGCCGGGATCTGCCAGAACTGCCAGTCGGCCTTGATCCGCCAGTCAGCCAGGATCTGCCAGTCAGCCGGGATCTGCCAGTCAGCCAGGATCTGCCGAAACCACCAGCCAGCCAGGATCTGGTAGATTTATCTACATGCCCGAGCTTCCTCTCACTCCTGAGCTTCCTCTCACTCCTGAGCTTCCCCACAGTCCCGAGCTGCCTCAGTCCCGAGCTGCCCCTCAGTCCCGATCTGCTCCTCAGTCCAGTGGGTGAGGACTACTAGGCCATGGTCGGCGGCGAGGGTGGACTATCCAGGGACGCGAGGAGAGGGGACTAAGACATTAATTGAGTGGGGTCCACGTCCCGCGCCGGAGCCGCCACCATGGACAGACGCCCACCCGGACCCTCCCTATTTGTTTTGAGGTGCGTTCGGGAGTCCGCACCTTGGGGGGTTCTGTCACGCCCTGGTCGAAGTATTTTGTGTTTATCTTTATTTATTTGGTCAGGCCAGGGTGTGGCATGGGTTTTTGTATGTGGTGTGTATATATGGGTGATTGTAGCTAGTGGGGTGTTCTAGATAAGTCTATGGCTGTCTGAAGTGGTTCTCAATCAGAGGCAGGTGTTTATCGTTGTCTCTGATTGGGAACCATATTTAGGCAGCCATATTCTTTGAGTTTGGTGTGGGTGATTGTCCTTAGTGTCTTTGTTCCTGTCGCTGTGTTAGTTGACACAAGTATAGGCTGTTTCGGTTTTCGTTACGTTTATTGTTTTGTAGTGTTTTGTGTGTATTCGTGTTACGTTTGTTTGATTAAACATGGATCGCAATCTACACGCTGCATTTTGGTCCGACTCTCCTTCACCACAAGAGAACCGTTACAACTTTGTCCCTGAGAGCTCCTTGGTCTTCATGGTGCCGCATGATTGGTGATGTTGAAAACTCTTGAACCTTTCAGAACAAGTGTATATATACTGAGATCATGTGACAGATCATGTGACACTTAAATAATGTCCACCTGTGTGTAATCTAATTAATTATGTGACTTCTGAAGGTAATTGGTTGCACCAGATCTTATTTAGGGGCTCCATAGCAAAGGGGGTGAATACATACTGTTGAAGTCAGAAGTTGACATATACTGTATTTAACTCAGTTTTTCCACAATTCCTGACATTTAATCCTAGTAAAATTTCCCTCTTTGGTCAGTTAGGATCACCACTTTATTTTAAGAATGTGAAATGTCAGAATAATAGTTGAGAGAATGATTTATTTCATCACATTTGCAATAGGTCAGAAGTTTACATACACTCAATTAGTATTTGGTAGCATTGCCTTTAAATTGTTTATCTTGGGTCAAACATTTTGGGTAGCCTTCCACAAGCTTCCCACAATAAGTTGGGTGCATTTTGGCCCATTCCTCCTGACATAGCTGGTGTAACTGAGTCAGGTTTTTAGGCCTTCTTGCTCGAACATGCTTTTTCAGTTCTGCCCACAAATTCTCTATGGGATTGAGGTCAGGGCTTTGTGATGGCCACTCCAATACCTTGACTTTGTTGTCCTTAAGCCATTTTGCCACAACTTTGGAAGTATGCTTGGGGTCATTTTCCATTTGGAAGACCCATTTGCGACCCATCCTTAACTTCCTGACTGATGTCGTGAGATGTTGCTTCCATATATCCACGTAATTTTCCTTTCCACATGATGCCATCTATTTTGTTAAGTGCACCAGTCCCTCCTGCAGCAAAGCACCCCCACAACATGACTCCTCCCTCCTTTTCCTCCAAACATAACAATGGTCATTATGGCCAAACAGTTCTATTTTTGTTTCATCAGACCAGAGGACATTTCTCCAAAAAGTACGATCTTTGTCCCCATGTTCAGTTGCAAACCGTAGTCTGTCTTTTTGTGGTGATTTTTGAGCAGTGGCTTCTTCCTTGCTGAGCGGCCATTCAGGTTATGTCGATATAGGACTTGTTTTACTGTGGATATAGATACTTTTGTACCTGTTTCCTCCAGCATCTTCGAAAGGTCCTTTGCTGTTGTTCTGGGATTGATTTGCACTTTTCGCAACCATGTACGTTCATCTCTACGAGACAGAACGCGTCTCTATCCTGAGAGGTATGGCGGCTGCGTGGTCCCATGGTGTTTATACTTGCATACTATTGTTTGTACAGATGAACGTGGTACCTTCAGGTGTTTGGAGATTGCTCCCAAGGATGAACCAGACTTGTGGAGGTCTACCATTTTTTTTCTGAGGTCTTTGATGATTTCTTTTGATTTTCCCATGATGTCAAGCAAAGAGGCACTGAGTTTGAAGGTAGGCCTTGAAATACAGCCACAGGTACACCTCCAATTAACTCAAATGTTGTCCATTACCTATCAGAAGCTTCTAACGCCATGACATAATTATGGAATTTCCCAAACTGTTTAAAGGCACAGTCAACTTGGTGTATGTCACGTTCATTGAATGGAGGAGACCAAGGCGCAGCGTGATATGAATACATGTTACTTTAATGACGACGAAGAAACATTTTATTTCACCTTTATTTAACCAGGTAGGCTTCTCATTTAACCAGGTAGGCTTCTCATTTACAACTGCGACTTGGCCAAGATAAAGCAAAGCAGTGTGACCACAAACAACAAAGTTACACATGGAATAAACAAAACATATAGTCAATAACACAATAGAAAAAGTCTATATACAGTGTATGCAAATGAGGTAAGATAAGGGAGGTAAGGCAATAAATAGGCTACAGTGGCGAAATAATTACAATTTAGCAATTAATCACTGGAGTGATAGAGACTGGAGTAACCCTGAAGGAGCTGCAAAGCTCCACAGTAGAGATTGGAGTATCTATCCATAGGACTACTTTAAGCCGTAGACTCCACAGAGCTGGGATTTACGGAAGAGTGGCCAGAAAAAAGCCATTGCTTAAAGAAAAAAATAAGCAAACACATTTGGTGTTTGCCAAAAGGCATGTGGGAGAAGGTACTCTGGTCAGATGAGACTAAATTTGAGCTTTTTGGCCATCAAAAAAAACATGTCTGGCACAAACCTCACATCACCCCGAGAACACAATTACCACAGTGAAGCATGGTGGTGGCAGTATCATGCTGTGAGGATGTTTTTCATCAGCAGGACTGGGAAACTGGTCAGAATTGAAGGAATGATGGATGGTGTTAAATACAGGGAAATTCTTGAAACCTGTTTCAGTCTTCCAGAGATTTGAGACTGGGACGGAGGTTCACCCTCCAGCAGGACAATGACCCTAATCATACTGCTAAAGCAACACTCGAGTGGTTTAAGGGGAAACATTTAAATGTCTTGGAACGGCCTAGTCAAAGCCCAGACCTCAATCCAATTGAGAATATGTGGTATGACTTAAAGATTGCTGTACACCAGCAGGAACCCATTCAACTTGAAGGGGCTGGAGCAGTTTTGCCTTGAAGAATGGGCAAAAATCCCAGTGGCTAGATATGCCAAGCTTATAGAGACATGTCCCAAGAGACTTGCAGCTGTAACTGCTGCAAAAGTTGGCTCTGCAAAGTATTGAACTTCGGAGGGTGAATAGTTATGTTCGCTCAAGTTCTGTTTTTTTGTCATTTCTTGTTTGTTCCACAATAAAACATATTTTTGCATCTTCAAAGTTCAAGGCATGTTGTGTAAATCAAATGATACAAACCCCCCAAAAATGTATTTTATTTCCAGGTTGTAAGGCAAGAAAATAGGAAAAATGCCAAGGGGTGAAAACCTTTGCAAGGCACTGTAAGTGCTTTACAATGTTTTTATTATAGCCTATTTCAGGGCTTTTCTCCATTTTATTTTACAATTTGTGTCATATTAAATATTAGCCACTATCAGTAATACCCACATACATTAGGGAGCCTATTTGAATCATTATGAAACTCAGACCAAACATAGCATTGTAGAGCCTGGCGCATGGTTCACGATGACTGCAATATTTCCTGGTTTGAACTTGAATATGGCAATTTTCTGGATGAATCAAACCAATGTATTTTTTATTCATCAATACATTTTGGCAAACTCCTGCTTGGAGTTTGCCAAAAGGCCCCCAAAAGACTCTCAGGTCTAATGAAACCAAGATTGAACCCTTTGGCCTGAATGCCAAGCGTCACATCTGGTGGAAACCTGCCATCTTCCCTACGGTGAAGCATGGTGGTGGAAGCATCATGCTGTGTGGATGTTTTTCAGTTTCAGGGATTGGGAGACTAGTCAGGATAGAGGGAAAGGTGAACGGAGCTAAGTACAGAGAGTTCCTTCGTGAAAACCTGCTCCAGAGCGCTCAGGACCTCAGACTGGGGGCGAAGATTCACCTTCCAACAGGACAACGACCCTAAACACACAGCCAAGACAACACAGGAGTGGCTTAGGGACAAATCTCTGAATGTCCTTGAGTGGCCCAGCCAGAGCCTGGACTTTAACCCGATCTAACATCTGTGGAGAGACCTGAAAATAGCTATGCAGCAAATCTCCCCATCCAACCTGACAGAGCTTGAGAGGATCTGCAGAGAGGAGTGGGAGAGACTCCCACTCCCACAAGCTTGTAGTGTCATAGCCAAGAAGACTCATAGCGCTGTAATCGCTGCCAAAGGTGCTTCAACAAAGTACTAAGTAAAGGGTCTGAATACTTATGTAAATGTGATATTTCAGTTTGAAATGTTTTATACATTTGCAAAAAATTCTAACAACCTGTTTTAAACCTTTGTCATTATAGGGTATTGTGTGTAGATTGATTGATGGGAAAAAAACAATTTAATCAATTTTAGAATAAGGCTGTAACGTACAAAATGTGGAAAAAGTCAAAGGGTCTGAATACTTTCCGAATGCACTGTACATTATGAGATTTATGGATAAGAGTGTTTATTATTTGTATTTGTCAAATGGCAGCCACACATCGATCATCATGTAACCAGAATAAGACCCTCAAAATGTATTGGAAAGGCGCATTAAGCTCATCACCTTGCACATTCACCATCCTGTTTATTTAGGCTGTAGCCTAATACACTGCATGCTTTCGCGAGTCGTAGTGGGAGGACCACAGAACATATCATCACTATTCGAGGTTAATTTCGATATGATGGTTATTATTTCAACATTTGCGCATAAAGGAGTTTCCACTGTCATTTCTCGCATTATACATTTTAACGACACAAAAAGATCACAGCATGGCTAACGAACAAATTGTCTGTAGGCATTTATAAAATTGGAGGAATAACTTTTTTTTTTTACTTTATTCATGCGTCAGGTAATTCATCCCCATTAAATGGTTGGATGGAAACGTGGTTCGTGTTGTGTAAATGAACCTATTAGCCCCAGCCCCAAATGAATGGAAGATTTACGCATCAAACAGGGATTGGGTGTTGATTGAGGTAAATGGCTACAAAATACACAAAATAAATTGTGTGTGATGGCATTGTCAGTGTGCCTCCATGCTTTGCACTAGTCCTCATATTCCAAATTCAAATGGTTTTTCTAACCGGTTGGGACCAACATGGTTGAGCACCTCCACTAGGCAGAGGGGCTCAGACCCTACCCATTTGTGTTGGCTCTTGGGGACTGCTCACATGTGTTTACTGTCATTAGTGGAATGGCATTGGAGCAAGGTACACTGCTTGAGGAACTTGATGTGTGCTTCAAGTCCTATTATGTGTTTGATATCAACTTTCCCACTGTGCCCCAGCATTGTAATTCCTACAGACCACAGTGTTTCAGCTGCCAGGAACAGAATCCCCCACAGTAAAACTGTTGCGAGAATATATTTTTTCCACTGAACAATAGTGGATAAGTATCTGCTCTTGTATGGAATGTGAGAAGTGACAGGAGAAAGCACAGCCCTCCGGCTGATGTGTCACTGTGAACTAATAGATCAATGCATGTATGCGCCATGAGGGTCTCAATCCAACGCTAATATGATTTTATGGAACTATTTATAGCTCTGTATAGTGGCAATTTGTAACGTTTTGGGTGACCCCGACCAAATTAACTTAGAAATGTGAGTTATAGATATTATTCTACTTGAAAGCAAGTCCAAGAAGTGGAATATATATTCTATGTGCGCTATTTCTATACTTCCCGTTCTTAAGTTTTGTTTTTGCGTCTTTTACTTTTTTTTTTCAGTTTTGAAAAATATATTTCACACAGTTTAGATGGTACAATGATTATCCACACTATACTATCTTATTTTGTCACAAACTGAAATTAGGTGAACTATTAAGAGTTTTAGCAGCAAGGAAATGGTGGAGCGATTTCTGTATAGTGCAACTTAAAATGTATTCTTAGATATTTTTTTAGTGCCTGCTTTTTGCCTACAGTACAGTATGTGGCTCATTTGTCTTCAGTTCAACTACTGCAGCCGTTCTGGTATGCTTTCATTCTGTCACAACAATTTATTTTAAATACAAATGTTACATTTTGGGGATTGTGAAGTGCTTTATGAAGGAAATACAGTTATTAAGTAATGAGACATAGTCGATGTCCTTAGTAGAGTCACCTTCAAATGCAATATTTTACACTTGTCCTTTGTGACAATGTTTTAACTCGACCCAATTGCAGAGCATTATTGTATGGCCAGTCACCTAAGATAAACAGATCTGTGTTAATATCACTTAAGACAAACAGTGTCACACACATGCATGCTTTGTTTTTCTCAAAGGTCAATCTGAGCATGCACCTCAAGTTCAACTGTGGCTTTAGTCTGATGTTTGGACTGTTTGGTTCATTAAATAATATAATACAATATAATATAATAATTATAATTATAAATATAATAATTCTAATAGTCCATCCTATCTTATGAAATCTTATCTTGTGAAACAATACATATTTAGACTATGGCTTTGTTTCAATGTGCTATACAAATGTTTTATATATTCTTGTAACGTAAACTCACTCACTTTTGTACATCGCCTTGGTCCGTACAATTGACCGTATTTTAGCGCCCCAAAAACCTAATACTTCCAGATCAACTCTAATGTCAATACCATTGTAAAGCACACTTTCTCCCCTTGCCAACAAAATAAATGACATGACCTAAACGCTGCCCGTTTCTGCATAATTCAAGCAGGCAATGAGCCCCGTCGAGTCTTTTTAAAAATGGCGGGTGGGGATGCGAAACTAATGCGTGATAGTGAGATGGAGAGATGTGTGGGAAAATTGCTTTTTTTCACTCGATCTGTCCAACTTATCACCTTATCGCCTCTCAAATGTAAATAAAACACTAAAGAGTTATGTGTCATTACATACCTATTTGAAGTTTTGTGTCGAATTTGAATCTGGTTTTTAGGGTGGTGCTAAAGTGATCTTCTTAAGTAAACCGCGGCTTTGAGAATGATGATCGCATGCAATGATGACGCAAGAAATGACTAGGTATCCCCCCCTTACCCCGTCACTGTCCATTTCTTGTTTTTAAAGGATGAGACAAGTGCAACACCTGGTGGAGAGAGATTGTAAGACAGAAATAGTTGCTTTATGCGTGCTGTACGTTACGACATGACACGTCCCGATGTAACGGAGGGTCAGTTTTTTTCAACTTTTCTCCAATACTGTAGAGCCATTACCATGTCTATCAACGCTTGAATAGAAACCTAGTTCACACCCCGATTTTGATGTCAATACATTCGCTACAGTCCCATTAGTTTTCTTTGTAGCCTCGTTTGAATGTCGCGGTTACGCACATTTGTACAGAATGGGGTGAGTTTACGTTACATTCTCTGAAGTGATGTATGTTCTGAAATGCAGGCAATATAAATTAATTACAACATTGTATCTTGATTGTGTGTGTAGGAAAGGGAGGTGATGGGATGGTAGAGAAGGCAAAAATATTCAAACAAAATTGAAATTAGGATGACAGAAAATAACTCAAGGATTACATATATTACCCAATGTGCTGGGTCTATGTCACAACCCAACACACTGGGTTCTTTTAACCCAAATATTTTGATTTACCCAGCAGTTGGGTCAAGCGCTCATCCCAAGGCACTGGGTCAGAAGCACAACCCAAACCTGCTTGCTTGAATTAACCCAATTTTGTGTTTGTCCAATATTGACCCAGCACTGGGTTGTCGAAATTACCAAAATTGGGTTATTTTTAACCCATCATTTTTTAGAGTAACAATAATTCATTTTTGAAAAATAATACATTTATGCATTGCCATATTAGGCATAACTCAATGTCTACCTTTTTAAGATTAGAAAATAGAATAAAATAAAACTGTTTTCAGTATCCTAATTGTCACGATCGTCGTAATGAGCGGACCAAGGCGCAGCATGAGTATAGTTCCACATACAAAACAATAACGAACAAACAAATCATGGTGCACACAGGCAACCAAACACAAACAATATCCCACAAAACACAGGTGGGGAAATGGCTACCTAAATAGGATCCCCAATCAGAGGCAACGATAAACAGCTGCCTCCAATTGGGAACCATAGTAGCACCAACATAGAAATAGACATACTAGATAGAACACCCCCTAGTCACGCCCTGACCTACTAAACCATAGAGAACCAAGGGCTCTCTATGGTCAGGGCGTGACACTAATTTTGTTTTGTTTTCTGGATGGTTTCAGTGCATGCATTCAACAAGCTGTGGATGAAGGACTTTTACAGGGCTGCCATCTCCAAAGTTCACTCAAAAAGGCAATAGTTCTGAACTGAGTTTGATTTAGTTTTTGTTGTTATAATTATTTTAAAAAGGTGTTTTCTTTTAAACTTCCATTGGTTAATCTATTGCTCAGTTATCACTTGGCTCGTGTAAATAATTCTGTAGTTGTCCCTTTAAACATCCTAAGGTCAACATCCCCATAGTGTTCACATTTCTTTCATGTAAATGTTGTAGCTACATAAAAATAAACAATTTGGGAAATAACCAGGCTTTGCTCTTTTCTTAATTACCATGCTGATGATTTCAAGTTGTATTTAATGACTTTTTATCTGTTAAAGACATTGAATACATTTTGTTTAGTATATTTACTACATTTAGTATGTTTAGTTGCATGTGAAAATATGAGCTTGCTGCTAATTTGTGGGAAATTGGCCAAAGGATTGCCACAATTGTTTGTCAGAAGCCTGGTTGTTTTTAAGTTTCAAGATGATGTTGATGTTGCAAGAAAATATTGTCATTTTACATAATCATACCACAAGGTAGCTACTCTATCTGCTTCATTCATGACGAGAACGAACTGGAGCTAGCTAGCTAGCTAGCCCCTAAATCATTTTGAGGGCAATTTCATTATTTGTTAGCTAGCTAGACTAGCACTTAGCTTTTGCCCCCTATCAAGCCTAGCTAGCTAGCCCTACTGGCTACTGGCAAAATTAGCGAGCGTTCCTGATTCAAGTCACTAAGATAAATAAAACATATCTCAAATTAGCTCTCTCTCCACTGTCAACATCTTTGAGGCATTTTCTGAACAGCTTCTCACTTCTTTGTTTCTCCAGATATCCGTTAGACCACATCATTTACACACTCATTTGTGGAGCCCAAATAAAAAAATGACAGAAAATACAAAATTATTTTTGGTAGGCTACCTGTTACCGTGGTTTTAACTTGCAGTTTGCGTGCGCCTTTATCTAGAGGTAATACAAAAATTATAGTGTCTGATAGAATTACATGGATTTAATATTTGTGACCCGATTCAAGGAACTAGATGGGTGTTGCAAGTCAAAAACATGGTTTTATCAAAATGTGTTTTTTGGCAGAAATGCCTTCTCGAACATGTGAACTTTCATGTGCCTTAATATCAAACTTGTATGCCATCTGTAAATACAAATACATTTTAAAAATTCCAAGCCTGGTTGGTTTAGCCACAGAAATAGTGAGCAACCTTCCCGCTAGCCATGATTGGCTGAGATAATGAGTGGGCTGGACATGCCGAGAGATGAGTTGGATTGGTCTGCCATATAGCACACGTCTGTCTATTGGAGCTGGTCAGTATGTCTAGGCAATCGTGTCGAAGCAGCTATTTAAAAAAAAAATGTATCATGTGGTAAAACTGCATAAACCTAATGTCAAGTTAGAGTACACTATTAGCTAGCTAACGTTAGATGGCTGGCTTGATAGCTAAAGTTTATACGGGTAAGATAGTCTAGCTAGATACATTTTCAGATATCACAAGTTTCTAATTTTGACAGAAAGTGGTTTCATTTCAAGTGTACTGTTAGCTAGCTAATGACGTTATGTGTATGATCTTATTCTTCGTATATCAGACACATTTGCTTTACTAGTTATAGCCATAGAACATTTTTGGTTAACTACCTGCAGATTCATGCAGAGTAGTAACATCATGAGTTGTGATTATGGTCCATTGATTAGCTAGCTAGCTACATGTCTTAACAAGACTCCTCCACTATGCAAGTATCCATTTCAATAGAATGTCACTGCAACTGTTGATAGATGTACTAGCTGGTAAACTCACACTGGCTATCTATTCCGATATCAGATCACAGGTAAGATAGTCTAGCTAGCCACATTTTCAGATATTATGCGTTTCTAATTTTGACAAAGTATTTTAATTTCAACTTAGTGTACTGTTAGCTAGCTAGCTAACGTGACATGGCTGGCTCGCTAACTAACGTTATGTCATGCGTTGGGATTCATTGTTTACCTATCTAGCTACATTTCTTAACAAAAGACTCTCGTGTTAGTGTGCCAGAGCGCAGAATTAACTGATGGATTATTGAAAGATCAACACCTGTTAAATATGTCCGGTGTCAGTAAAAGATGGCAACAAAGCCTAATTCAATTGTTGCCAGCAACACAGTTACAGTCACCAATGCTCTGTTTAACATGAAAATAGCTTAACTAGCTCTGCTAGGGTGAGTAAAATGGTCAGAGTGAGGTGTTCTCTCATTATGTGTCTGGAAGTAGCTAGCCAATGTTAGCAAGTTAGCTTGTGTGCTTGACTATCGTTGTGAGGTCAGAGCTTTCAAACAACCCTACTTATTGGCCAGAGCGTCCAGTGTGCACTCTGAACACGAAACACTCTGAATTTACGAATGGACAATTTGACAGCACAGTTGCAGTCACCAACGCACTGGATAACATACTGTAACAGCCTAACCAGCTCTGCTAGGGAGAAATCAAATCAAATCAAATTTTATTTGTCACATACACATGGTTAGCAGATGTTAATGCGAGTGTAGCAAAATGCTTGTGCTTCTAGTTCCGACAATGCAGTAATAACCAACAAGTAATCTAGCTAACAATTCCAAAACTACTACCTTATACACACAAGTGTAAGGGGATAAAGAATATGTACATAAAGATATATGAATGAGTGATGGTACAGAGCGGCATAGGCAAGATACAGTAGATGGTATTGAGTGCAGTATATACATATGAGATGAGTATGTAAACAAAGTGGCATAGTTAAAGTGGCTAGTGATACATGTATTACATAAAGATGCAGTAGATGATATAGAGTACAGTATATACATATACATATGAGATGAATAATGTAGGGTGTGTAAACATTATATTAGGTAGCATTGTTTAAAGTGGCTAGTGATACATTTCCCATCAATTCCCATTATTAAAGTGGCTGGAGTTGAGTCAGTGTGTTGGCAGCAGCCACTCAATGTTAGTGGTGGCTGTTTAACAGTCTGATGGCCTTGAGATAGAAGCTGTTTTTCAGTCTCTCGGTCCCAGCTTTGATGCACCTGTACTGACCTCGCCTTCTGGACGATAGCGGGGTGAACAGGCAGTGGCTCGGGTGGTTGTTGTCCTTGATGATCTTTATGGCCTTCCTGTGACATTGGGTGGTGTAGGTGTCCTGGAGGGCAGGTAGTTTGCCCCCGGTGATGCGTTGTGCAGACCTCACTACCCTCTGGAAAGCCTTACGGTTGTGGGCGGAGCAGTTGCCGTACCAGGCGGTGATACAGCCCGACAGGATGCTCTCGATTGTGCATCTGTAGAAGTTTGTGAGTGCTTTTGGTGACAAGCCGAATTTCTTCAGCCTCCTGAGGTTGAAGAGAAGCTGCTGCGCCTTCTTCATGATGCTGTCTGTGTGGGTGGACCAATTCAGTTTGTCTGTGATGTGTACGCCGAGGAACTTAAAACTTACTACCCTCTCCAGTACTGTTCCATCAATGTGGATAGGGGGGTGTTCCCTCTGCTGTTTCCTGAAGTCCACAATCATCTCCTTAGTTTTGTTGACGTTGATTGTGAGGTTATTTTCCTGACACCACACTCCGAGGGCCCTCACCTCCTCCCTGTAGGCCGTCTCGTCGTTGTTGGTAATCAAGCCAACCACTGTTGTGTCGTCCGCAAACTTGATGATTGAGTTGGAGGCGTGCGTGGCCACGCAGTCGTGGGTGAACAGGGAGTACAGGAGAGGGCTCAGAACGCACCCTTGTGGGGCCCCAGTGTTGAGGATCAGCGGGGTGGAAATGTTGTTGCCTACCCTCACCACCTGGGGGTGGCCCGTCAGGAAGTCCAGTACCCAGTTGCACAGGGCGGGGTCGAGACCCAGGGTCTCGAGCTTGATGACGAGCTTGGAGGGCACTATGGTGTTAAATGCCGAGCTGTAGTCGATGAACAGCATTCTCACGTAGGTATTCCTCTTGTCCAGATGGGTTAGGGCAGTGTGCAGTGTGGTTGAGATTGCATCGTCTGTGGACCTATATAGGCGGTAAGCAAATTGGAGTGGGTCTAGGGTGTCAGGTAGGGTGGAGGTGATATGGTCCTTGACTAGTCTCTCAAAGCACTTCATGATGACGGAAGTGAGTGCTACGGGGCGGTAGTCGTTTAGCTCAGTTACCTTAGCTTTCTTGGGAACAGGAACAATGGTGGCCCTCTTGAAGCATGTGGGAACAACAGATTGGGATAGGGATTGATTGAATATGTCCGTAAACACACCAGCCAGCTGGTCTGCGCATGATCTGAGGGCACGGCTGGGGATGCCGTCTGGGCCTGCAGCCTTGCGAGGGTTGACACGTTTAAATGTTTTCCTCACGTCGGCTGCAGTGAAGGAGAGTCCGCATGTTCTAGTTGCGGGCAGTGTCAGTGGCACTGTATTGTCCTCAAAGCGGGCAAAAAAGTTATTTAGTCTGCCTGGGAGCAAGACATCCTGGTCCGTGATGGGGCTGGTTTTCTTTTTGTAATCCGTGATTGACTGTAGACCCTGCCACATACCTCTTGTGTCTGAGCCGTTGAATTGAGATTCTACTTTGTCTCTATACTGACGCTTAGCTTGTTTGATTGCCTTGCGGAGGGAATAGTTACACTGTTTGTATTCGGTCATGTTTCCGGTCACCTTGCCCTGATTAAAAGCCGTGGTTCGCGCTTTCAGTTTCACGCGAATGCTGCCATCAATCCACGGTTTCTGGTTTGGGAATGTTTTAATCGTTTCTATGGGAACGACATATTCAACGCACGTTCTAATGAACTCGCTCACCGAATCAGCGTATTCGTCAATGTTGTTGTCTGATGCAATACGAAACATATCCCAGTCCACGTGATGGAAGCAGTCTTGGAGTGTGGAATCAGATTGGTTGGACCAGCGTTGAACAGACCTCAGCGCGGAAGCTTCTTGTTTTAGTTTCTGTCTGTAGGCAGGGATCAACAAAATGGAGTCGTGGTCAGCTTTTCCGAAAGGAGGGCGGGGCAGGGCCTTATGCGTCGCGGAAGTTAGAATAGCAGTGATCCAAGGTTTTTCCAGCCCTGTTTGCAAAATCGATATGCTGATAAAATTTAGGGTCTTGTTTTCAGATTAGCCTTGTTAAAATCCCCAGCTACAATGAATGCAGCCTCCGGATAAATGGATTCCAGTTTGCAAAGAGTCAAATAAAGTTTGTTCAGAGCCATCGATGTGTCTGCTTGGGGGGGAATATATACGGCTGTGATTATAATCGAAGAGAATTCCCTTGGTAGATAATGCGGTCGACATTTGATTGTGAGGAATTCTAAATCAGGTGAACAGAAGGACTTGAGTACCTGTATGTTATCATGATCACACCACGTTACGTTAACCATGAAGCATACGCCCCCGCCCCTCTTCTTACCAGAAAGATGTTTGTTTCTGTCTGCGCGATGCGTGGAGAAACCAGTTGGCTGCACCGACTCCGATAGCGTCTCTCCAGTGAGCCATGTTTCCGTGAAGCAAAGAACATTACAGTCTCTGATGTCCCTCTGGAATGCTACCCTTGCTCGGATTTCATCAACCTTGTTGTCAAGAGACTGGACATTGGCGAGAAGAATGCTAGGGAGTGGTGCGCGATGTGCCCGTCTCCGGAGTCTGACCAGAAGACCGCTCCGTTTCCCTCTTTTTCGACGTCTTTGTTTTGGGTCGCAGGCTGGGATCCATTCCGTTGTCCTGGGTGAAAGGCAGAACACAGGATCCGCTTCGCGAAAGTCATATTCTTGGTCGTACTGATGGTGAGTGTATGTAATCGACTGTATGTAATGAAACCTAAGATGACCTGGGGTACCAATGTAAGAAATAACACGTAACAAACCAAAAAACTGCATAGTTTCCTAGGAACGCGAAGCGAGGTGGCCATCTCTGTCAGAGTATTGTTCAGTGAGCTGTTCTCTCTCACTTAGATGTCTGCAAGTAGCTGGCAAGTTAGTACAGAATGCACGGATCAACCCTTTAAGAGATGGTGGGCCTAAAGCTTAAGATGCTGAATGGGTGTAGATAAAGAAGGGCTCTCCAATAATAGTAACAAAACATTGAAAGACTGTTTTCTCAAAGTGAATTTACAAGTTGATCAACTTTCAAAGCAGAATTACTTTCCCATTGTTTCCTCAAATGTAGTTTATGATATACCATTTTGTAGCTCTGAGTCTCTACTTTTAATCAATGTAAAAAACTGAAATTCAAATTTTGCTACATAAGACCGAATCACATTTGTCAAATTATTGAGCATGTCCTCAAAACTCAAATAAGCATCAGAAAGTGCCTCTTATTTAAGTGGCTCACGACATTATACTTACAGTGCCTTCAGAAAGTATTCACACCCCTTGTCTTTTTCCACATTTTGTTGTGTTACAGCCTGAATTTAAAATGTATTACATTGAGATTTTGTGTCACTGGCCTACTCACAATACCACTTTATGTCCAAGAGGAATTATGTTATTATTATGATTTTTTACAAATGAATAAAATGAAAATATTAAACATTGCTTATTTGGCCGTGTCTACATAGTTTGGCGCTAATATCTCTTGGTGTCAATTGACGTCAATGAAGTTAGCTTCCTAGAATAAACAATAACCTGACAACATGGATATTAGGCACCTCAAAAAATTGTCCATTCATTCAGAAGGATACATGGATGTAATTTAAAAGTGGAGGTATGCCTAAATGCATTTTCTTTTGCAATTAGCAGGCTACTGTTCAATAAACAAGAGAATAACTGGTTTATTATGCAAATGTATAAAATATACTGTATGTGACTTGCACCATCATTATCAGTCACATGGACTAGAACATTTTCAGCTCTACTGTATATTTTTAAAGTTTCGCAACGATATCAAACTTAATCAAAACTGAGCGCAGCAGAGCTGATCATCTGTTAAGGGAAAATCACCCCAGATGTTTGCTGTCATTTTTCAATATTGAGCCGTCTGCATGCAGCAACGCAAGTGCCACTGTATAATACATTATATGTCTGTTATTTGGCATAATGTGTAGCTTACCAGTTACTATTTAACATTTTAACAAGATAATGTGCTATCTATAGCTTGTTTGTTTAATACTGCATGACTGAGTGTGCTACTTATATTGTCCATGTACTGGTCTTTAGTGTCACCGATCGGCTGTGTGATTTTGTCGGATGACATGACATATGCGGCCATTGGAGACTATTGCTTGTGTATCATGCTACATTGGTGTTTATGTAGTGATTTCTTTCTCTTAATGTTGGTTAATG
This sequence comes from Oncorhynchus tshawytscha, assembly GCF_018296145.1. Taxonomy (NCBI): domain Eukaryota; kingdom Metazoa; phylum Chordata; class Actinopteri; order Salmoniformes; family Salmonidae; genus Oncorhynchus; species Oncorhynchus tshawytscha. The sequence goes on along the minus strand of NC_056434.1, from coordinate 59,460,536 downwards.
GCCTATGTCACTCTGGTTGTTGGAGCTATCTGCTTTATGGTGAACTTGGGCTTCATCAGTGTTTTATTTGTGAGTAAATTTGTCTTTGATAATAGCCAGTGCCGACCCAACTTCTGACCTCACCACACGTCACTGCTTCTCACAACACCCCAATTCAAATGGGCAATACGTGTGTGTGTGTGTCTGTGTATGCCTGTCAGACAGCTGTGTAGTCGTAATTCCCTCCACCAGGTGACAGGTCTAAAGGCGGTGTCCCCCTCCACTCCTCTCTCCTTGGCCTGTCTCTCATAATATTAGTGTCTTTACTCTGTCTCCCCTTTGTATTTCTTACACATTCTCTTTTCTTCCTGCCCTCTCTCTGCTGCTGTCCCCTCATTGATGTGTTCCTCTCATTCATTCCCTCTCCCCACCCACTCTCTCTCTCTGTCTCTCTTTCTTTGCCCATCAGTCCTCAGAACACAATCAATACCCAGTGACCTCTGGCTGGAGGGAGAGTGTAATGAAGAGAGAGGTATTAGGTAGAGAGAGAGAGAGAGAGAGAGAGAGAGAGAGAGAGATGGTGAGGGGAGCATGAGAGAAAGAGTTGTTCACATTTTTTTTATGGTGCCCTGCTCTCCTCCCCTGTGTGGGACATACTGTTGTTGACCAGGGATCCACTTTATTTCATCTCTCTCGCTTTCACTTTCTTTCTTTCTCTCTCTCGCTCTCTTTCTCTCTATCGATTATAGAGCAAGCCTGTGTTTTCGTTGTCTTTTCAGGGGTATATAGGGAGAGAGCGTAAGAAAGAGACAAACGAGGGAGAAAGATGGGATGCCGATAACAAGCTGTGAAATGCTCCAAACACTGTCCTTCAAACAGGGACATTACACGATAAGCAGCCTTCATGGTTTAAAACCCGCTACGACAGATACTGTAGAGAAAATAGACAGGAGAGGGGAATAGTTTGGAGACTTAGTTAGAATATTGATTGCAAATTAATGTATTGTGATTCTCCCAGGGGGGAGTGGCTGTATCTGAGACGGTTGCTGTCCACTCTCCTGTGGTGCTGAACTTCAGAATTCCAATACTATTGCTGTCCACCTTTGTGGTGCTGAATTGCCGCTATTAACTTGTTTGTTTACTTTAGCAACCGACCCTTTACTCTTGTGACAAAGCCACCACTGTGTGTGTGTGTGTGTGTGTGTGTGTGTGTGTGTGTGTGTGTGTGTGTGTGTGTGTGTGTGTGTGTGTGTGTGTGTGTGTGTGTGTGTGTGTGTGTGTGTGTGTGTGTGTGTGTGTGTGTGTGTGTGTGTGTGTGTGTGTGTGTGTGTGTGTGTGTGTGTGTGTGTGTGTGTGTGTACACAAATGTTTAAGAGCAGAGCCTTTTGATCTCTGTATGTGAACAGGAGCTGCTCACAGAGAATGTAAAACAAGGGAAACAGCTCAAACTCACAAAGACACACTGAGGATGCATCCCAAGTGGACTCTGATCATAGGGCTCTGATCTAAAGTGATGCACTCTGTAGGGAATAGGATGCCATTTGGGATCCAGCCTGAAATCCAAAGCCAGTTTTCTCCCTCTCAACCAACAGAAACCAAATTAAAAGTTTTAATCAAAGAATGTTAACTTGCTAAATGCCACCAAATAATTGAAGTCCTCTGCTGATTAGAATGACAGACTATTGAGTACTCTTATGTTTGTCAATGCCTGTGTCTACATCCTGCTCTTCCCCCACAGACAATGCGGGTCACTTCTCAAAATGGCTACTGGAAGAGTGACAATAGATGTGAAGATAGTATTTCTAGTTCGATAGAGACGGTTGGAGAGAACATGACGTGGAGGAAAGGAGTTTTCAAATTGATAAGGGATGAGGGAGAGGACAGCGGTGGGAGGAGGTGAAAGGAGAATGGGAAGAAAGATGAGAATTGAGTCTGGTATTACTTTTTTTATCTCTCCCTTGCCCTCACTTTCTCTCCATCTCTGTCTTTGTCTGTCTGCCTTTCACCCATCACTCTTTTTCTGTCTTTGTCTCTGTCTCTGTCTGTCTTACCACTGTATATCTCTCCATATTTCTTTCACTTTTTTATCTCTTCTTCTCCTTTGTTTACATTTCATTGTTTTCTCTCAGTTTTCTGTCTCACCAGTTTCCTGCCAAAACATCAGTGATCCATTAATTACAGGATGTCACAAAGTGTGTATGTGTGTGTGTGTGTGTCTGTGTGCATGCATGTGTGCTCTCTCAAACTCTGTGAGGTTATTCCCTTTAACATCACAATCTCCTCCTTGAGTAGTCTGAAATTAGACTACTTGAGATCAGAGAGAGTGTTGCATTTTAAAAGTTTTGACAACTTATTTCCTACAGGTTTATTAATCATAAGAAGCAGAAACACAAAGCTAACGCTAATAAACAGATTCACTTAATAAGCAATGCGTTTCTTATGCTCCAGACAGATAAGGACTGTCATGGATCCCGCCGGTACTGCTGCTCATTACGTTTACCAGCACCAGAGGTCTACGTCGCCGGCCATCTAGGCATCACTGAACTGGATTCATTACAACCAACCCCGGACTGTCTTGTCTCATTACACACACCTGGTTCCCATTCCCCCTGATTAGTATGTGTATATATGTGTCCTCTGTTCCCTATTGTCCTTGCCGATTATTGTCCCATGTCCGTTGGTCTTGTGAGTACCTGTTTTCTGTTGTATCGGCTTTCGTGCTACACGTTATTGTGCACTTGTTATTACGGGTCTCGTCCCGTGTATTATTTAGAGGTTTACACCTCGCTCTTTTGTTTGGGTTACATCCCTGTGTGTGTGTGTATAATATATATATATATATATATATATACACACACACACGTGTTTGTTTTGGGCTTCGTCCCCGTGGTTTTCATGACGCACTTTATTTTGGGTGGAGAAATAAAAAACCCTATTACGTATTCCTGTGCCTTTCTCCTATCACTATACAGCGTGACAAGGACAGTCATAAGCAATAGACAACCTTCATCAAATCAGATTTGGATAAGCCGTTATCTTCGCCTGGTGATTAATTAAGCAATAAGGCCTGAGGGGGTGTGGTATATGGCCAATATACCATGGCTATGGGCTGTTCTTACGCATGACGCAACACAGAGTGCCTGGATAAAGCCCCTAGCCATGGTATATTGCCCATAAACCACAAACTCCCGTAGTGCCTTATTGCTATTATAAACTGGTTGAAATAATTAATTAGAGCAGTAAAAATAAACGTTATGTCATACCCGTGGTATACGGTCTGATATACCACGGCTGTCAGCCAATAAACATTCAGGGCTCGAACCACCCAGTTTATGTATATATGTATATCCTGATAAAATGACAGCAGCAGATGCTGTGATTAAAGAGATATTGTTTGCAGAAGGGACTAGACACACACGCACGCACGAACAAACTCAAACAAACTCATCAGTTAGTTCAAACCTCAACTATATGACACACCAAAGGTGACAATCTAAGCACCCTTGGCTGAGGTGTGTGTGTGGGTTTGAGTGTGTGTGTGTGGTACGTCTCAGTGTGACACAAGCCTCAGCTGTCCAATTTGTTGGAGGGAAAAAAAACTATTTCACAGTTGGAGCTTGTTAAGGCAGAATTTGCCTCAGTCACAAATTTCATAATGCATGAGTTTTAGAAAATCTATTCTGGAGCTCGGAAATGTATCTTTTAATTTCTTAATCCTCTCTTGAGGAGTGTAGTTGTAGGGCAGGGATATCAAGGTTGTGCATGCACGCACACACACACACACACACACACACACACACACACACACACATACACACATTAGAGAAGCAGGGATATCAGTGTGTCCATGATACGCTATTGTAAGCTGATATATTCAACCTCTCTCTCTCCGAAAGGATTGACATTGCTTTGTTTGTTTATCAATGAGTTCTCCTGCTTTCTGTCCATTCACTTCTGATGAAGTGCAAGCTTATCATGTCTGGGTCATATTTAACTCAAGATTGTGTTAGCCAACTGAGTTAAAGCCTAGGTATTAATAAGCTACTTGTACCACCAGATGAGTATAGAATGTATGTAGCCTGCATGTAAAAGTACTAGTATGAAAAGTGATGGTACTCTCTGGACACTGTCGCTCTCTAGACACTTCTGCTAATACAGATTTTTCTTTTATGACTTTGAATCCAAGAAGGTACTGCACACTTTTTGCCTGCACAGTTGCACTTTCTTAATTGAAAATCGCACCGTTTTTGGTCTACCAACCTCAGACAGTCTGGCAAATAGTTGCCTGAGTAAGGGCAGTGGACTGAAAACGCTGGCATTGAAAAAAAGATTGCGGGCAAGAAATATGCTCGAACTTCTCGTGATACATCGCGGCGCACCTACAGGAGACTCTATTGAGCATCCCTTTTTTTAATGCTACTTCAAACCAACAACATTACATCACGAGTGCTTAACTGTTTTGAACCCTCCCTTTTAATCGGCGCCAAATCTAATTAGATTCACTGATCAATCAGGTGCTAGAGAAAAATAGGAAAAGCAGGGGAGTTGATTGTCCCTCGTGCACATTTAATAAAACATATTTAAGTAGCTCAAACTGTTTCTAAGCAGTTTTAGCAGATGTATTAAGGCACAGTGTTACCAGAGGTAATGGGACAATCATTTGAGGAGAGTTTGTTCCTCAATGCTCGCTGTGTCCTAATACAACTTTTATGACAAAGCTTACTTCATTTTTCGATAAAAAAAGAAGATTTTCACTGCATCAGTAATTGCGTTTTGTACACAGACATTTCAGCATTGCAGTCTGGGGAGGCAGGTAGCCGAGCGGTTAAGAGCATTAGGGCAGTACCTGAAAGGTTGCTGATTCGAATCACAGAGCTGGTTTGAATCTGCCGTTCTGTCCTTCGGCAAGGCAGTTAACCCCCAACAACAACTGCTCACCCGATGACGTCTACCTGTATACAAGTTACAATCAAAGAAATACCGAATTATAGGGTATGGGAGTGAGAGTGGGAGCGGGCACGAAGTGCTATTGGGAGTATCAAACTCTTCATGAATCAATTGCCTAAGGTGTCCGCTCACTTGGATACATTATATCAATTTATGAGATACTTTTGCCATGTCGTGCATGTGGATACCCTTCAAATTAGTGGATTTGGCTATTTCAGCCACACCTGTTGCTGACAGGTGTATAAAATCCATCACACAGCCATGCAATCTCCATAGACAACAATTGCCAGTAGAATGGCCTGTACTGAAGAACTCAGTGATTTTTCAACGTGGCACTGTCATAGGATGCCACCTTTCCAACAAGTTAGTTTGTAAAATGTTGGCCCTGCTAGAGCTTCCAGCTGTCAACTGGAAGTGCTGTTATTGTGAAGTGGAGACATCTAGGAGCAACAACGGCTCAGCCGGGAAGTGGTAGGCCACACAATCTCACAGAATGGGATAGCCGAGTGCTGAAGAGCGTAAAAATCGTCTGTCCTCGGTTGCAAATCGTCTGTCCTCGGTCAGCACAAGAACTGTTAGTCGAGAGCTTCATGAAATGGGTTTCCATGTCCGAGCAGCCGCACCTAAGATCAACATGCACAATGCCAAGTGTCGGCTGGAGTGGTGTAAAGTTGCCGCCATTAACTCTGGAGCAGTGGAAACGCGTTCTCTGGAGGGAGTAATCACGCTTCACCATATGGCAGTCCGACGGACAAATCTGGGTTTGGCCAATACCAGGAGAACGCTACCTGCCCGAATGCATAGTGCCAACTGTAAAGTTTGGTGGAGGAGGAATAGTGGTCTGGGTCTGTTTTTCAGGGTTCGGGTTAGGTCCTTAGTTCCATATTCTAGACGATTCTGTGCTTCAAACTTTGTGGCAACAGTTTGGGGAAGGCCCTTTTGTTTCAGCATGACAATGCCACCGTGCACAAAGTGAGGTCCATACAGAAGTACTTGACTGGCCTGCACAGAGCCCTGACCTCAATCCCATCTAACACCTTTGGGATGAATTTGAATGGCGACTGCGAGCCAGGCCTAACCGCCCAATATCAGTGCCGACCTCACTAATGCTCTTGTGGCTGAATGGAAGCAAGTCCCTGCAGCAATGTTCCAACATCTTGTGGAAAGCCTTCCCGGAAGAGTGCACGCATGTATGTATGCGATAGAGAGGCTTAGTTATAGCGCTTTCTCTTTCTCCATTATGCAGCAAAGAGGAATCCATGGAAAGATAATATAAAATACACTCAAATGTATTAACTTTCTCTTTTCCACTAAATGGAAAAGAGAGAGGGAATATAAAGGAGCAGAAAATGACACAGAAGTAAGAGAAGGGAGAGCCTCACCCACTGGTCTGTGTTTTGTAAAATAATTACTTAGGAGTCTTTCTAGATCTCAGCCCACGTTTTAAGAGTGCTTCATCTGTTTCCCTCTGCAGAGGAGCTCTCCAAACCCCTAATGATCACCGCTCCAGTGGTGTGTGTGTGTGCGTGTGTGTGTGTTGGGTAGGAGAGGAGGCCTGAATTTCAGACAGTCTGTCAGTCGGTTGGAGGGTTGCTTGGTTGAGCGTGTCAAGAGCTTTGGAGTGAATGAAACCCCCTGAAGGCCACCCCGTAGCTCGCTCGCTCGCTCGCTCACGCTCACACACACACACACAGGTCTCTGAATCCAGCTGTCCCAGTCATGGTAGCTAGGTGCTGGGGTACTGTGAGTGACTGAACCCTGTCTACCAATTATCCCTGAGGATACTGAGAATGGTGTGTGTGTGTGTGTGTGTCTCTGCTGCTTTCTTGGAGATCATTACAGAACCACTCAGTCAAAACAGATCCCTGTGTGAGAGAAATGGATGTGGAGAGAGAGGGATTGAGAGTGAGAGAGAAATGGATGGACAGAAGGAGAGATGTCTGTCCCTAATAGCGCAGCGGGAGGCTCTCCCAGCACTCTGTAACCCTGTATTTAGTCCATCCATCTTTTAAAGCCCTCTCTCCTTCCCTTTGTCTGTTATCCTCTCTACACAACTTTGAATCCATGCCTGGTCACACTGAAGGACTACTCTTGTGAGATACTGACACAAAGTACAAAGTGTGTGGCACTTTATAATAAAAATGTGCAATAAAGCATTTATAATGGATTAGTAAATAGTTTATTCATTTATTAATCATTACTCCCACATTTGTACATTTTAGTAAACTACATTGAAAAATAACTTAAAATATTAAAATAAAATATTTAATAATGATTCATAAGATAATTCAGTGCCGGTGTTATAGGCGGGCTCACCCTACCGTACCTCACCTGTCCAAATAAAATATTGAAACATTCAGTTATTTGACTGAGACACACACCAACAGAAAGATGCATCAATCTCAGTTAAAACATCAGATCGAGCGAAACAGCACCCCTCTGTCTCTGTATGTGTAGACCATTTATCTGATGCTGTCTGGATCAAAAGAGTACTGCATGCAATACTATTTCTGGACAGAAAGCGTCATGGACTACATATGGAGGGGCGCTGCTTTGCTCGCTTGGATGCCTTCTCCAGTGATATAGTTTCAGCAGAGAGGAAAATGCGAAGTGAAAGGGCTCACTCTCGCCAAATTCTGTCCAGTAAAATGTGTTTCTATGGGAATAATATGCAGACCTAAGCTTGTCGCCTGCCTTACAAATAAAGTACAAATAAATAGGTAAAAAAATAACAAATAATTAAAGAGCAGCAGGAAAATAACAGGAGCAAGGCTATATACAGGGGGTACCGGTACAGAGTCGATGTGTAGGGGCACCGGTTAGTCGAGGTAATTGAGGTAATATGTACATGTAGGTAGAGTTATTAAAGTGACTGTGCATAGATAATACACAGAGTAGAAGCAGCGTAAAAGAGGGGGTGGGGGGGACAATGCAAATAGTCTGGGTAGCCATTTGATTAGCTGTTCAGGAGTCTTATGGCTTGGGGGTAGAAGTTGTTAAGAAGCCTTTTGGACCTAGACTTGGCGCTCCGGTACCGTTTGCCATGCGGTAGCAGAGAGAACAGTCTATGACTAGGGTGGCTGGAGTATTTAACAATTTGTAGGGCCTTCTTCTGACACCGCCTGGTATAGAGGTCCTGGATGGCAAGAAGCTTGGCCCCAGTGATGTACTGGGCCGTACGCACTACCCTCTGTAGTGCCTTGCGGTCAGAGGCCGAGCAGTTGCCATACTAGGTAGTGAAGGTGCAGCTGTATAACTTTTTGAGGATCTGAGGACCCATGCCAAATATTTTTAGTCTCCTGAGGGAGAATAGGCTTTGTCGTGCCCTCTTCATGACTGTCTTGGTGTGTTTGGACCATGATAGTTTGATGGCGATGTGGACACTGAAGGGGTTAAACCAAGGCCTCATACTTTTTAAAGGATTAATACATTGTTTTATGATCCTCTTAGGAGACCTCTGTGTGTGTTAACACCTGTTTTGAGTGTTGTGCCCTTCAGACACTATCAGAAGGCACTCATACTCCTCCTGTCTGGGCCCCACCGTGACTGTCTGATGTTCTGAGAATACGACTGGTTTTCTGAGAACACAAGGCTGCCGCAGGCCTGATGAAAACAGCCACCTGTCAGAAGATGCTTAGACTCCTTCACCTTGTTATGACCCTATACTTGTGATGAAAGGTCACGTTTCGGTCAAACCCAATTCTGAGCATTTAATTGCTGACAAGATGGTTGCTGCTGTCAGGGGGAGGTTAGATTTATTAGAATGTTGTTGCCAGGAAAAGTCACGAAAAGGGAACTGGGGACGCTATATCAGTAACAGTATGTCTTAGACACTTCGAAGAACCTGGGGAGAGCTATCATATACTGTACTCTGTACCAACTTCTGCCTACAATTGTATTCCTAAAAGATCATTTTAATATTTAAACAAAGGCTGTGTTTCCTTACTACCAATATATAAGTTTGGTAATTATATAGACCTGATCATCTGAAGAAATTGATCAACAGCACCAAGGAACTTGAAGCTCTCAACCTGCTCCACCACATCCTAGTCGATGAGGATGGGGGCGTGCTCCTCCTTTTCCTGTAGTCCACAATAATCTCCTTTGTCTTGATCACGTTGAGGGAGATGTTGTTATCCAGGCCCCACATGGCCAGGTCTCTGACCTCCTACATATTGGCTGTCTCGTCGTCAGGCCTGCCACTGTTGTGTCATCGGCAAACTTAATGATTGTGTTCGAGTCGTTCCTGGTCATGCAGTCATAGGTGTACAGGGAGTACGGGATGGGACTGAGCACGCACCCCTGAGGGGCCCCATGTTGAGGAACAGCATGACAGATGTGTTGTTACCTTCCCTTACCCCTGGGGGGCGGCCCATAAGGAAGACCAGGATCCAGTTAGATGGAGGTGTTTAGTCCCAGGGTCCTTAGCTTAGTGATGAGCTTTGAGGGCATTATAGTGTTGAATGCTGAGCTGTACTCAATGAATAGAATTCTCACGTAGGTGTTCTTTTGTCCAGGTAGGAAAGGGCAGTATTGGAATGCAATAGAGATTGCATCATCTGCAGATCTTTTGGGGCGGTATGCAAATTTGAGTAGGTCTAAAGTTTCTGGGTTAATGGTATTGATGTGAGCCATGACCAGCCTTTCAAAGCATTTTATGGCTACAGACATGAGTGCTATAAGTCGGTAGTCATTTAGGCAGGTTACCTTAGTGTTCTTGGGCACAGGGACTATGTTGTTCTGATGTTGGTATTACAGGGACAGGTTGAAAATGTCAGTTAAGAGTGTTTTCTGATAAGCTTCCGGGTTAGAGTCCCTCTCCTTGAATGCGGCAGCTCTACCCTTGAGCTAAGTGCGTATGTTGCCTGTAATCCATTTCTTCTGGTTATGGTATGTACGTACGGTAACTGTGAGGATGACGTCATCGATTCACTTATTGATGAAGCCAGTGACTGATGTGGTGTACGCCTCAATGCCATCTGAACATATTCCAGTCTGTGCTAGCAAAACAGTCCTGTAACTTAGCATCTGAACACTTCTTTTATGACCGAATCACTGATGCTTCCTGCTTTAGTTGTTGCTCGTAAGCGGGAATCAGGAGGTTACAATTAAGGTCAGATTTGCCAAATGGAGGGCGAAGGAGAGCTTTGTACATGTCTCTGTGTTGAGTAAAGGTGGTCTAGAGTTTTTTCCCTCTGGTTGCACATTTAACATGCTGGTAGAAATTAGGTAAAATGGATTGTTTCCTGCATTAAAGTCCCTGGCCACTAGCCATTAGATCTGGTAAAAGAAAGATCTGTTTTTGTACCATCATCTTTCAAATGCAAGAGAAAGGCCACCCCGCCAGCTTTATGTTATCCGTGCCGTCGTTCATCCACGACTTGGTGAAACATAAGATATTACAGTTTTAATGTCCTGTTGGTAGGATATTGGTAGCTCGTCTATTTTGTTTTCCAATGATTGCATGTTGGCAAATAGGACTGATGGTAGAGGCAGATTACTCCCTCGCCGTCGGATCCTTATAAGGCACCTCGAACTACGTCCCCGATATCTCTGTCTCTTACTCATGCAAATTACAGGGATTTGGGCCTTGTCGGGTGTCTGAAGTAAATCCTTCACGTCCGACTCATTAAAGAGAACATTTTTGTTCAGTACGAGGTGGGTAATCGCTGTCCTGATATCCAGAAACTATTTTCGGTCATAAGAGATCCATTATGTACAAAATAAGTTACAAATCACGCGAAAAAACATCACTCAAGGTCATCAGACTGTTAAACAGCCATCATGAACAGAGAGGCTGCTGCCAACAGACAGACTCAAATCTCTGGCCACTTTAATAAATGGAACTAATAAAGGTGTCACTTTAAAGAACGCCACTTTAATAATGTTTACATATCCTACATTACTCATCTCATATCTATATACTGTATTCTATTCCATCTACTGCATCTTGCTTCTGCTGCACGGCCATCGCTCAACTATATATTTATATGTACATATTCTTATTCATCCCTTTACATTTGTGTATAAGGCAGTTGTTGTGAATTTCTTAGATTACTTGTTAGATATTACTGCATTGTCTGAACTAGAAGCACAAGCATTTTGCTACACTCACATTAACATCTGCTAAGCATGTGTATGTGACCAATACAATTTGATTAGGTGTCTGTAAAACGGCCGCCATCTCCTCTGGCGCCGTTCTATATCTCTGTTTATATACAGATACCTGGTTTCAACTTCTTGCGAATTGGAAAGGAAAGTTGACGAGTGCACTGTTAGGATGCTGCATTGCCCTACAGTAAATTGATGTTTCGGCAAAATTACATTCACCAGGGATCATGACTTAGCCACAGAGGATCATTTGCTTCTTTATTTATTTTTTTTGCTGTAGATTGTGTAAAATCACAAGTGTGTTTGGGAAGCCTGCGATTTGGGTAGGTCTAGGTCAACCAAACTTAACTGGCGGAGGAGCAGTCAATCCGGACCGGACAACATCACATTTTGTTATACAGAAGTCAACACATTATTTTTAGATGGCTTTAAAAAGAAATCTACCGGGCGCAGCGGCCTCTTTAACTCAGCAACCTCTCTTTCTCAATTTCAATTTAAGGTGCTTTATTGGAATAGGAAACATATGTTTCCATTGCCAAAGTTAGTGAAATATATAATAAACAAAAGTGAAATAAACAGTACAACATGTACAGTAAACATTCAAAAGTTCCAAAATAAGACATTTCAAAGTGTATATATTATATACAGTGTTGAAATGATTTGCAAATAGTTAAAGTACAAAAGCGGAAAGAAATAAACATACATTTAGGTTGTATTTACAATGGTATTTTCTTGTGGCAACAGGTTACAAATCTTGCTGCTGTGATTTGCACACTGTGGTATTTCACCCAATGGATATGGGAGTTTATCAAAATTGGATTTGTGGACCTGTGTAATGTGAGGGCATTGTGTCCATAATGTGGTCATACATTTGGCAGGAGGTTAGGAAGTGCTGCTCAGATTCCACGTCATTTTGTGGGCAGTATGCACATAGCCTGTCTTCTCTTGAGAGCCAGGTCTGCCTTCAGCGGCCTTTCTCAATAGCAAGGCTAGGCTCACTGAGTCTGTACATAGTCAAATATGTCTTAATTTTGGGTCAGTCACAGTGGTCAGGTATTCTGCCACTGTGTACTCTCTGTTTAAGGCCAAAAACTTTTTTTTTGTCAATTCTCTCCAATGTGTCAAGTAATTATCTTTTTGTTTTTTCATGATTTGGTTGCGTCTAATTGTCTTGCTGTCCTGGGGCTCCGTGGGGTCTGTTTGTGTTTCTGAACAGAGTCCCAGGACCAGCTTGCTTAGGGGGCTCTTCTCCAGGTTCATCTCTCTGTAGGTGAAGTCACACCCTGCTTAACTACTCCAGACCACCGCAAGGGAGAGAGAGCACTGATTGTGCTTTTTGGTCCCAAGGCGCTAATGTGTCTCACTGACAATGAATGGGTGATATAAACCAAATAGAAACTGATAATTGTGCATGACATCAAAATTGAATTTCAATTAAATTAATTATGAGGATGAAGGTGATTGAATTTAGAACAATAGTGTACAAATTGCTGTTTCTCTGTCCTGCACAAACACCTGGAAAACTACACTTGTTTTTTGTTGTTGTTTCTACTCGTCAGTATTACTTACCAAAACTGTTGTTACACTATGTTTTTTATTCTAAGAGAAACTAAAATGTTCAATAATATTCCTTAGATATAGTGTACAGTTGAAGTTGGAAGTTAACATACACCTTAGCCAAATACATTTAGACAATTCCTGACATTTAATACTAGTAAAAAATCCCAGTTAGTATCACCACTTTATTTTAAGAATGTGAAATGTCAGAATAATAGTAGAGAGAATTATTTATTTCAGCTTTTATTTCTTTCATCACATTCCCAGTGGATCAGAAGTTTACATACACTCAATTAGTATTTGGTAGTATTGCATTTAAATTGTTTAACTTGGGTCAAACGTTTCGAGTAGCCTTCCACAAGCTTTCCCCAACAAGTCGTGTGAATTTTGGCCCATTCCTCCTGACAAAGCTGGTGTAACAGAGTCAGGTTTTTAGGCATCCTTGCTCACATACGGTTTTTCAGTTCTGCACACCATTTTTTCTATAGGATTGAGGTCAGGGCTTTGTGATGACCACTCCAATACCTTGACTTTGTTGTCCTTAAGCCATTTGCCACAACTTTGGAAGTATGCTTGGGGTCATTGTCCATTTAGAAGACCCATTTGCGACCAAGCTTTAACTTCCTGACTGATGTCTTGAGATGTTGCTTCAATATATCCACATCATTTTCTTTTCTCAAGATGCCATCTATTTTGTGAAGTGTACCAGTCCCTCCTGCAGCAAAGCACCCCCACAACATGATGCTGCCACCCGTGTGCTTCAGAGTTGGGATGGTGTTCTTCAGCTTGCAAGCCTCCCCCTTTTTCCTCCAAACATAACGATGGTCATTATGGCCAAACAGTTCTATTTTTGTTTCATCAGACCATAGGACATTTCTCCAAAAAGTACAATCTTTGTCCCCATGTGCAGTTTCAAACCGTAGTCTGGCATTTTTATGGTGGTTTTGGAGCAGTGGCTTCTTCCTTGCTGAGCGGCCTTTGATGTTATGTCGATATAGAACTCATTTACTGTGGATATAGATCATTTTTTACCGGTTTCCTCCAGCATCTTCACAAGGTCCTTTGCAGTTGTTCTGGGATTGGTTTGCACATTTCACACCAAAGTATGTTCATCTCTAGGAGACAGAACGCTTCTACTTCCTGAGCGGTATTACGGCTGCATGGTCCCATGGTGTTTATACTTGCGTACTATTGTTTGTACAGATGAATGTAGTACCTTCAGGCGTTTCGAAATTTCTCCCAAGGATGAACCAGATTTGTGGAGGTCTACAATTGTTTTGGAGGTCTTGGCTGATTTCTTTTGATTTTCCCATGATGTCAAGCCAAGAGGCACTGAGTTTGAAGGTAGGCATACATCCACAGGTACACCTCCAATTGACTAATTTAGCCTATCAGAAGCTTCTAAAGCCATGACATCATTTTCTGGAGTTTTCCAAGCTGTTTAAAGGCACAGTCAGCTTAGTGTATGTAAACTTCTGACCCACTGGAATTGTTATGCAGTGAGTTATAAGTTAAATAATCTGTTTGTAAACAATTGTTAAAATAAAATAAATCACTTACCTTTGAAGATCTTTCTCTGTTTGCAATCCCAAGGGTCCCAGCTACACAATGAATGGTCATTTTGTTCAATAAAGTCCTTCTTTATATCCCAAAAAGTCAGTTTAATTGGTGCCGTTGATTTCAGTAATCCACTCGTTCAACATGCAGACAAAGGGATCCAAAAAGTTACTGGTAAAGTTTGTCCAAACAAGTCAAACCAGTCAAATGCTCAATACTCAGGTACTCTAATATCTAAATATACCATAATATTTAATACGGAGACTAGTATGTTCAATAGGGAAGATAAATAATGAAGAGCGCGCCCTCATTCATGCGCGCCAAATTACTACTTTCCCAATGAGGCTCTCCTTGGATAAACTACATTTACTTGTTTGTCTTTCAAGAAACAAGCCTGAAACCTTGTATAAAGACTGACATCTAGTGGAAGCCATAGGTACTGCAGTCTGGGAGCTATTTTTTGAATAGCCCATAGGCTTGCATTGGAAAGGCCTGTGACCTCCCAAAAAAAAAAGATTCCAGGTGGATTTTCCTCAGGTTTTCGCCTGCCATACTCATACATTTTCTCTCCAATTTTGTATAACTTGTTAGGGACTAGGCCCCTTTCTCCATTTCTGCCTGAATGACATGCCAAAAGCAAACTGCATGTAGCTCAGGCCCTAAAGCCAGGACATGCATATTATTGGTACCATTTGAATAAAAACACTTTGAAGTTTGTAGACATGTTAAAATAATGTAGGAGAATATAACAGAATAGGTATGTGAGACCATCTTTGAAATGCAAGAGAAAGCTCATATTGTAAAATCCCTGGATGCAATTCCTATGGCTTCCACAGGGTGTCAGCGGTCTGTTCAAAGTTTCAGGCTTGTAACTTCAAAAACGAATAAGAAATACGTTTTTGTATGAAGACACTTCACGTGCAGGCAGTCCTCGGTTGACTTATGTGAAAGCTGGTTCCTGTTGTGAGTTAATAGAGGAAAATCAGTGCTCGCAGGTGTAAGTCGCTCCAAACATTGTTAGCACATAAAATGCAAGTTTCTTTATTGTATTCCTCTGAGCATGCCACCCACAACGTACACAGGGACTCGGCACTCCTGAGCGCATCCCTGATTTGTTTCAATGTCTGGAATTCAATCAACTCAGTTTGAGTTGTGTCGTTTTCTTAGCAAGGGAGGAGAATTCTATGAGAATGACTATGAGAGGATCACGTACAAACACAATGATATCCTTGGGCATGCTGGAGTCTTCAAATCTAGTGGATAAGTTGTCCCTCAGCTGCTTAACCGCTCTGGGATCGTTCGGGACGCTAGCGTCCCACCTCGCCAGCAGCCAGTGAAAATTGCAGGGCGCCAAATTCAAAACAGAAATCTCATAATTAAAATTCCTCAACCATACAAGTATTTTACACCATTTTAAAGATACACTTCTCGTTAATCCAACCACAGTGTCCGATTTCAAAAAGGCTTCTCGGCAAAAGCAGAACATATCATTATGTTAGGTCAGAAACTAGTCACAGAAAGCATTTTCCAACCAAAGAGAGGTGTCACAAAAAGCAGAAATATAGATCAAATGAATCACTAACCTTTGACGATCTTCATCAGATGACACTCCCAGGACTCAATGTTACACGATACATGTATGTTTTGTTCGATCAAGTTCATATTTATATCCAAAAACCTCAGTTTACATTGGCACCATGTTCAGAAATGCCTCCAAAACATCCGGAGAAATTGCAGAGCCACATCAAATAACATAAATACTCATCATAAACTTTGATGAAAGATGCATGTTTTACATAGAATGAAAAACTTGTTCTTAATGCAACCGCTGTGTCAGATTTCAAAAAAGCTTTACGGCAAAAGCACAATATTCAATAACCTGAGAACAGCGTTCAGCCACAAAAGTAAGCCATACAGTTACCCGCCAAATTGTGGAGTCAACAAAAGTCATAAAAAGCATTAAAAATCTTCACTCACCTTTGCCGATCTTCGTCGGAACTCCCAGGACTCCCACTTCCACAAGAAATGTTTGTTTTGTTTGATTACGTCCATATTTATGTCCAAATACCTCTTAGTTCACTATTCCAAAGGCACAATGCACGAGTGCAAAATCCAGACAAAGTCAAGAGTTCCATTACGTTCCATTAAGAGTTCCATTAAGAGTTCCATTAAAAAAAACAAATGAGGGTTTCATCAAATGAAATAATCATAGTAGAGTAAATGTGACATAATAAAGGAATTCCATTATGTCGCAAGGGAAAATAGAGTCTGCTTTTATTGACCTTGCCAGATCTGTTTCCAAATCAATGAATGTCAATTCAACCTGTTGACTGCTAAATCCCATGTGAAATCTTTGCAAAGAAACACTTGGATGAATTTTAAGGCTATTTTCTGGTAATTATATGCCAGATGTTAAGTCTACAAACCATTATAATTGGGTTATTTGTGGGATTTACTGGTCATTGCAATAGCATTGGGGTCTATGTTCAAACATTCAACCTCAAGCTGCGTACCCCCTTCTAGCACCAGGGTCAACGCACTCTCAAATTTTTTTTTTTCCATCATCGTAAGCCTGCCACACACACTATATGCTACATTTTTTAAACATAAGAATGAGTGAGTTTTTGTCATAACCCGGCTCGTGTGAAGTGACAAAGAGCTCTTATAGGACCAGAGCACAAATAATATTAATGAATAATATTGCTCTTTACTTAAACATCTTACATATAAAACCTTATTTGTTCAGCGAAAATTGTGAATAACTCACCACAGGTTAATGAGAAGGGTGTGCTTGAAAGGATGCACATAACTCTGCAATGTTGGGTTGTATTGGAGAGAGTCTCAGTCTTAAGTCATTTTCCACACACAGTCTGTGCCTGTATTTAGTTTTCATGTTAGTGAGGGCTGAGAATCCACTCTCACATAGGTAAGTGGTTGCAAAGGGCATCAGTGTCTTAACAGCCCGATTTGCCAAGGCAGGATACTCTGAGTGCAGCACAATCCAGAAATCTGGCAGTGACTTCTGATTAAATACAATTTTCACAGAACAGCTTGTTGCAATTTCGATGAGGCTCTCTTGTTCAGATATCGGTAAGTGGACTGGAGGCAGGGCAAATCTAGTTTGTGTCATCCGTTTCGGGAAAGTACCTCCGTAACTGCGCACCCAACTCACTCAGGTGCTTCGCTATATCACATTTGACATTGTCCATAAACTTGTTCATTTGCACACAAAAAAATCATGGAAAGACCTGTGTGTTGTCCTTGTTAATGCAGACAGAGAAGAGCTCCAACTTCTTAAGCATAGCATAAGACACTTCTAGCCCCTTCTTATTAATGGTATCTATCTGTCTTACTGCTCGAAAGTCGTCTTAATTCTCTCTCAAAAAACTCCTGTGGCTTATTTTCAAAATTGCCATGTTTTGTTTCTAAATGTCTGCGCAAGAGTGAAGGTTTCATTGAGTTGAGAGATAGTACTTTTGCACATATAACACACTGTGGCTGAGGAAAGGCACTACTGCCAATATAAGTGAACTCCAAATCAATGTAGATCTCATCATATTTGCGTCTCTTCGATAGTCCAACGTCCCTGTCTGTTGTTCGGCGCTTTCCCGGGTAAGGGGGCAGTAGCTATTTGGCTGCATCATTCACAACTGTCAGTGGCCATGCTAGCTGGGCTAACAACAAATGTAGAATTTCTGATGCTAGCATTGGATGTGCTCGTGGAAGCAAAACTACTTGTGTCGTCGACAAGTGCAGGTGTAGTACTGCTGGTAGTAGCAGTACTACCAGTCAAGCTGGAATGTAACTCTATGGATGCAGGCCTTACTTTTTTTAACCGTTTATCAATTTTCAAGCAAACGGAATGAGCAGCAGCTACGTTTCGCTATATATGGACTGTTAGTGGAATTCCCGCAAGAGAGTAACAGTGTGATTGGATGTTAATTATTTGTCTAGGCTACCTGTATTTGACATTGTGTTATTTCGCTGAACATTAGATGGTTTAATTTTATTTTTGGCAGTGAAATGGGGAAAAAAAACATCAACCCAAATGTATAGCCCCATTGGAAAATATAAATGGACTGTTTGAAAATGTGAATCACATTTTTATTTGGCGTACCCACGACGGCATTGTAGAGCAGTTTGGGAATCCCTGCTCTACAGGACGGCTGAGATAACAGGCGAATGTGATTAGCATGAGGTTGTAAGTAACAAGAAAAATTCCCAGGACATATCTGAAATGGTCAGAAAGCTTAAATTCTTGTTAATCATACTGCGCTGTCCAATTTACAGTAGCTATTACAGTGAAATAATACCATGCTATTGTTTGAGGAGAGTGCAGTTATGAACTTGAAAATGCATTAATAAACCAATAAGGCACATTTGGGCAGTAATGATACAACATTTTAAACATAAATGCAATGTTTCATTGGATCAGTCTAAACTTTGCAAATACATCAGTGGACAAAAGTGGACAAAATCTGAATTGTGCCTGGGCTGGCATATCATTAAGGCCTTTCTTTCAAATCAAATCCAATTTTATTAGTCACATACACGGTTAGCAGATGTTAATGCAAGTGTAGCGAAATGCTTGTGTTTCTAGTTCCGTCAATGCAGTAATATCTAACAACTAATTTAACAAATTCACACCAACTACCTTATACACACAAATTAAAAGGGATGAATAAGAATATGTACATACAAATATTGGATGAGCGACGGCCATGATTAAAAGCGATGGTTTGCACTTTTAGTTTTGCGCAAATGCTGCCATCAATCCACGGTTTCTGGTTAGGAAAGATTTTAATAGTGGGTACGACTTCTCCAATGCACTTGCTAGTAAACTCGCTAACCGAGTCAGCATATACATCAACGTTATTGTCTGAGGCTATCTGGAAAATATCCCAGTCCACGTGATCGAAGCAATCTTGAAGCGTGGAATCTGATTAGTCAGACCAGTGTTGGATAGACCTGAGCACGGGAGTTTCCTGTTTTAGTTTCTGTCTATAGGCTGAGAGGAACAAAATGGAGTCGTGGTCGGATTTGCCGAAGGCAAGGCGGGGGAGGGCTTTGTATGCATCACGGAAGTTAGAGTAGCAATGATCCAGAATGCTACCAGCTCATGTCACGCATTCGATATGCTATTAGAATTTAAATCAAATCCAAATAAAATTTTATTGGTCACATACACATGGTTAGCAGATGTTAATGCGAGTGTAGTGAAATGCTTGTGCTTCTAGTTCTGACCATGCAGTAAAATCTAACAAGTAATCTAACAATTTCGGAAGTCTTGTTTTCAGGTTAGCTTTGTTAAAAGCCCCAGCTACAATAAATGCTGCCTCGGGATGTATGGTTTCGAGTTTACATAGAGTCCGATAAAGTTCTTTCAGGGCCAACGAGGTCTCTGCTTGAGGGGGGGGGATATACACGGCTGTGACTATAATCGAAGATAATTCTCTTGGAAGATAATGTGGTCAGCATTTGATTTTAAGGAATTCTAGGTCAGGTGAACTAAAGGACTTAAGTTCCTGTATGTTGTTGGGATTACACCATGAGTTGGTAATCATAAGGCATACACCCCGGCACATCTTCTTACCAGATAAATGTTTGTTTCTGTCAGTGCGATGCATGAAGAAACCGGATAGCTGTACCCACTCTGACAACATATCCCGAGTGAAACAGAGAATGTTACAATCTCTGTCTCTCTGGAAGGCAACTCGTGCTGTAGTTTTGTCCACCTTGTTATCTAGAGATTGGACATTGGTGAGTAATATGCTCGGAAGCGGTGGATGGTGTGCTTACCTTCTGAGTCTGACCAGTAGGCCGCTCGGTCTGCCTCTCCGCGTTGTTTTGGGTCGGCCTCTGGGATAAGATCCCATGTCCAGGGTGGAGATCCGAACAAAGGATTCGCTTTGGGAAAGACGTATTCCTGGTCGTAATGTTGGTAAGTTGACATGGCTTTTATATCCAATAGTTCTTCCCGGCTGTATGTAATAACACTTAAGATTTTCTGGGCTAACAATGTAAGAAAAAGTGAGTGCATTTCAAAGATGTTGGAAACAAAAAAAACAAAAAAAAACATGTTTTTTTCTTTGTATTATCTTTTACCAGATGTAATGTGTCATATTCTCCTACACACATTTCCACAAACTTCAAAGTGTTTTCTTTCAAATGGTATTAAGAATATGCATATCCTTGCTACAGGTCCTGAGCTACAGGCAGTTAGATTTGGGTATGTCATTTTAGGTGAAATTGAAAAAAAGGGGCGGATCCTTTAAACTCCCATCGAAATGTATCTTTTCCCTTCGGAATTGGTTGATGTACTTTGTGGATTTGGCGAATTTCATGTTAATCGTATAATAATAGATATTTAATGTGTGAAGCAGAAAGGGAATATCCTATAGAGGTTGGTATTAAAAATATAGAGTCATTTTTGGTAGACTGAAATTAAAACAATGCGAATGGAAATATGTTGTTAGTGGTATTTGGATAGCCTTCTAATAAATGGTATGTTTTAGTCAGCGGGCGAAAGCGAGTCGTGCTCGCTGGGCTATGATAAGGGAGCAGAACATGGTCCCAGTGAGAGAGTTAGTCGATATTCCTCCTACGTAGCAACAAATTAAGGGATGACACTCCTAGTGTGAGTGTACGGGAAAGGGGGATAGCTAGTCAGTTGTACAACTGAATGCATTCAACTGAAATGTGTCTTCCACATTTAACCTAACCCCTCTGAATCAGAGCGGTGTGGGGGGCTGAACAGTGGGCTAGTTGCCTTGCTCAGGGGCAGAACAACAGATTTTTACCTTGTCAGCTCGGGGATTCGATCCAGCAACCTTTCTGCACAGTCAGATGAAGCGATATGAGGAGGCTTATTCTGGAGTGTTATCCCATCTTAACTCATCTTTACTTTCCCTTAACCCACAGGAAGTGTGTGTGTGAGAGAAGGTTGGAGTGGCAGAGAGAGTAGCTACTCATCCGCTTAAGGATGACAGCTTAAACGCCCCCAGGGGTCTCTGGCTGTTCAGGTCAACTGACAGGTCTGTGAGTGTGGGATGGAGGCTGGTATGTGTGGGTGGGTGGGTGGCAGAACACTACCAGTCTAAATTGAGTGAAATGATGTGTCAATAAGAAATATTACATTGTGTAACACACCAGAAGTGTTGCAGATAAAGAACGAGCAGAGCAACTCAACAACTGCAACTCTGGGATTTTGATTAACTGACATTTTTAGCATGGAAGGATCATTTCATGGATGGTTATCTGTCTGAGAAGGTTGTTAGTTCTGATAATGACTGTCTACTGTTCCCACTGGTCTCTAAGGTGCTGTTCACCCCTAGTTCCCTTTCAGTCAGTCAACTTCAATACAACATACTATGGGGAGTCGCACTCTCACGACTTCAGTTGAAGGATCTACAATCATGACTGACAAGGCCAATGAAATCCGCACCTCGCTGGAAGTCCTGCCTTCCACAGGTGATATGATGTCCATCCAGTTGGTATTCTGATGTCCATCCAGTTTGATTTCTATTTGCC
Organism: Oncorhynchus tshawytscha; assembly: GCF_018296145.1. NCBI lineage: Eukaryota > Metazoa > Chordata > Actinopteri > Salmoniformes > Salmonidae > Oncorhynchus > Oncorhynchus tshawytscha. The sequence goes on along the minus strand of NC_056434.1, from coordinate 59,438,855 downwards.
ATATATTTTTAACTGTGCTGTTTCACAAAAGTTCTGAACCTAAATACATTTTACGGACACAGTATATTTCACATGAGTTATCTTGTTGTTATTAGTCCCAACCTTCAGCTTCATTCAACCACTCCCATCTACAGTATATCACAAAAGTGAGTACACCCCTCACATTTTTGTAAATATTTGAGTGTATCTTTTCATGTGACAACACTGAAGAAATGACACTTTGCTACAATGTAAAGTAATGAGTGTACAGCTTGTATAACAGTGTAAATTTGCTGTCCCCTCAAAATAACTCAACACACAGCCATTAATGTCTAAACCGCTGACAACAAAAGTGAGTACACCCCTAAGTGAAAATGTCCAAATTGGGTCCAAAGTGTCAATATTTTGTGTGGTCACCATCATTTTCCAGCACTGCCTTAACCCTCTTGGGCATGGAGTTCACCAGAGCTTCACAGGTTGCCACTGGAGTCCTCTTCCACTCCTCCATGATGACATCACAGAGCTGGTGAATGTTAGAGACCTTGCACTCCTCCACCTTCCGTTTGAGGATGCCCCACAGAGGCTCAATAGGGTTTAGGTCTGGAGATATGCTTGGCCGGTCCATCACCTTTACCCTCAGCTTCTTTAGCAAGGCAGTGGTCGTCTTGGAGGTGTGTTTGGGGTCGTTATCATATTGGAATACTGCCCTGCGGCCCAGTCTCCGAAGGGAGGGGGGATCATGCTCTCCTTCAGTATGTCACAGTACATGTTGGCATTCATGGTTCCCTCAATGAACTGTAGCTCCCCAGTGCCGGCAGCACTCATGCAGCCCCAGACCATGTCACTCCCACCACCATGCTTGACTGTAGGCAAGACACGCTTATCCTTGTACTCCTCACCTGGTTGCCGCCACACACGCTTGACACCATCTGTACCAAATAAGTGTATCTTGGTCTCATCAGACCACAGGTCATGGTTCCAGTAATCCATGTCCTTAGTCTGCTTGTCTTCAGCAAACTGTTTGCGGGCTTTCTTGTGCATCATCATTAGAAGAGGCTTCCTTCTGGGACAACAGCCATGCAGACCAATTTGATGCAGTGTACGGCGTATGGTCTGAGCACTGACAGGCTGACCCTCCACCCCTTCAACCTCTGCAGCAATGCTGGCAGCACTCATACGTCTATTTCCCAAAGACAACCTCTGGATATGACGCTGAGCACGTGCACTCAACTTCTTTGGTCGACCATGGCGAGGCCTGTTCTGAGTGGAACCTGTCCAGTTAAACCGCTGTATGGCCACCGTGCTGCAGCTCAGTTTCAGGGTCTTGGCAATCTTCTTACTGCTTAGGCCATCTTTATGTAGAGCAACAATAATTTTTTTCAGATCCTCAGAGTTCTTTGCCACGCTTCCAGTGACCAGTCAGTATGAGGGAGTGTGAGAGCGATGACATCAAATTTAACACACCTGCTGCTCCCCATTCACACCTGAGACCTTTTAACACTAACGAGTCACTTAACTGGACCCAATTTGGACATTTTCACTTAGAGGTGTACTCACTTTTGTTGCCAGCAGTTTAGACATTAATGGCTGTGTGTTGTTTTATTTTGAGGGGACATAAAATTTACACTGTTATACAAGCTGTTCACTCACTAATTTACATTGTAGCAAAGTGTCATTTCTTCAGTGTTGTCACATGAAGAGATATACTCAAATATTTACAAAAATGTGAGGGGTGTACTCACTTTTGTGATATACTGTATCTCCTAACACCATCCGTATTGGATTTCTATTTGCAATACATTTTTCAACTGTGCTGTGATGCTTCACTAAAGTTCAGAATCTTTCTATTCTCATGGTTTCTACAGATTGTAAATTAAAGAAAAAATGTTGCTAAAATTATTATTATACTATTGATCGATTGACTATGACTTTTAAAACCACCCAGTAATGCAGAGTTAGCTCTAAGTAAATGTTGCAATTCTTGGGCCATTCCTGGATCTGTGACCAAAAACAAGCTACATATGGACAGTACCAAATAAAAAGATCTAATGACACATTTTTGCGGTAATGCTGCAATTAGTTGGTTGTAATAGCTGCATGTGTGGCATAACTCCACGGGTCCTATTTATTATATCATTTACAAAGATTCAAACTTTTTAAAAACATTTTATAAAACATTTTTTTAAATAAATTACTATGTTTGAGTTTAACGTCATATTTGTTGTATTATTAGTGCGGTCTTTTCTGAGGGATTAGACTGAAATTACAAACATCTTTCTATGGCTGTTTTTAAAATAGCGATATTTTTGAGTTGATTAATTTTCAAATAAATGACAAATAAGTGAGAGGTTGTAATCTGAATAAAGGAGAAAAGGCTATTCTTGAACATGTGGTGAGACATTCTTACTAATCTGATAGCAAACCAGTTTGGATTTAAGTCTAACTTTTGTATGACTGAAGCCTTTGTAAGGACTGATGGTGGAGTAGAGAAGCAGGTACAGGGAGTTGAACATTTAATGAGGAACAGACATAGAACAAGACCGGGTCAGAGTCAGCACACGGGTAACACAATGACATACGAACATTAATCCTAAAGCAGGGAACAGAGCTTGAGAACAGACAGATATAGGAGAGGTAATGACACAGGTAATTGAGTCCAGGTGAGTCCAATAATTGCTGATGTGCGTAATGATGGTGGCAGGAGTGCGTAATGCTGGGGAGCCTGGAACCTTCAGCCTTTAGTGAGAGGTCTAATGCTTTAATATTTAATCATTTCTGCCCTCCGAATTAATATTTACTATATAAATAGGCCCTTTTAAATTAGTTAATTTTGTCTTGCCATGAACATGAATTGTTCATGAATTATCAGCATACAATGACACCTTTGTTTTAAGACCTGGATTTCTAACCCTTTGATATTATTGTTGGATATGATTTTAACAGCTAACATTTCGATGGCAATAATAAAAAGATATGCTGATAGTGGACAACCCTGTTTTACTCCTCTTGACAGTTTAAGACTTTCTGAGAAGTAGCTGCTATTTACTATTTTCCATCTCGGGTTACTATACATAACTTTAACCCTTTTATGAGAGATTCTCCAACATTGAAATATTCTAGACATTTATATATAAACTCCAGTCTTACTTTATAAAAGCCTTTTCAAAGTCATCTATGAATACCTGGCCTGGTTTCCCAGATTTTTCATAGTGTTCTATTGTTTCCAGTACTTGTCTTTTATTGCCTCCAATGTATCGTCCATGTAAAAAACCTGTGATTAGGATGAAAAATAACTGACAATACCATTTTAATTCGAAGCAGTATGCATTTTGCTGCAATTTTTTGCATCACAACACTGAAGTGTAAGGGGCCTCCAATTTTTTTAATGGACTGGATCTTTATATTTACCACTTCAGTCCTGTTTCAGTATAAATGAAATCAGAACTTATTGTTGAGTGTCTAATCTACCATTTGTATAGGAGTGGTTAAACATACTCATAACGGTCCTCTGAATATCTCAAAAAGGTTTAGTAAAACAGTGCATTCGGGCATTTCAGACCCCTTGACTTTTTCCACATTTTGTTACGTTACAGTCTTATTCTAAATACGATTTTAAAAAATGTTCCTCATCAGTCTACACACAATACCTCATAATGACATGGCATTCCTGGTGTAACTCGGGCAGTTGTTGTTGCCATCCTGAACCTGTCCCGCAGTTGTGATGTTCGATGTACCGATCCTGTGCAGGTGTTACACGTGGTCTGCCACTGCAAGGACGATCAGCTGTTCATCCTGTCTCCCTATACCGCTGTCTTAGGCATCTCACAGTACAGACATTGTAATTTATTGCCCTGGCCACATCTGCAGTCCTCATGCCTCCTTGCAGCAGGCCTAAGGCACGTTCACGCAGATGAGCAGGGACCCTGGGCATCCTTCTTTTGGTGTGAGTCAGTAAAAGGGCCTCATTATTAGGGTCCTAAGTTTTCATATCTGTGACCTTAATTGCCTACCGTCTGTAAGCTGTTAGTGTCTTAACGACCGTTTCACAGGTGTATGTTTATTAATTGTTAGTGGTTCATTGAACAAACATGGGAAACAGTGTTTAAACCCTTTACAATGAAGATCTGAAGTTATTTGGATTTTTATGAATTATCATTGAAAGACAGGGTCCTGGATACGAGACGTTTCTTTTTTTGCTGAGTTGATAATGGTGTAGTTGTAATTTACTTAAGCAAAACAATACAATAGTTTATCTATATATTTTGATTACAATCCCTACCGTGGCTACTATTGGGTGTTCCATTATTCGACTCCTCTATGGGAACTTTGTAATATGTAGAATAGCCATGGAGTAATCTTGTCTCTGAACATGTTGTTATCAATATACAGTTTATTGACTACGAAAGCTACACGTTTCCTTCTAAATCTATTCTCCTTGAAGATTGGATACAGAACGTTGCTCCGTTCTTCAATTTCCTTCAGGAACTGATTATTCATACCTATTTTCGTGCCAGCGAGTCTTTTACCGAGGCTTTTAACCATTATTTTATCTTTAAAGAAAGCAAATTTGGCAACGATTGGTTGCTCATCTCTGTCCTCTGTCCAAAACAATGTACATGTTCGAGTTGGATTTTGTCGACAGCTTCGCATGGGATCTGACGCACTGTAAGAAATATTTCCTTCACCACATCTTCAGGATCTTCACCTTCTTTTTCATGGATACCAGTAAGTACCAGATTTTCTCTCATAGATCTTGTCTATGTGTCAAGTAAGGTTTCTCTCAGAAGGATGTTCTGCTTCAGTTCATTAACGTCAGTTTGAATCTTATGAGGCCCCTGTCACAGCTTTTTCGTCACTCACTCATTGCATACCCCACCCAAACCACAAACAGATTTAATGCATCACTCAGTTATGTATAGAGCCATGTCATCGTAGAATGCTCTGCCACCAGTGGTTACTCAGGCAAAACAAGTTTAGCTTTAAAACTGATAAATAAACTGATAAAGAATTTAAAAAATTATAGCGCCTCTACTCTTTCTAAATATCTAATTTAACTCTACTGTATATATGAATAGTTTGTAAACAGTCTTTTAGTTTTCTCTTAGTGCCTTTCCAATATAACTGTTTCTTTTGAATTTGATATAATATCTTATGTTCTTGTCTAACTGTTCTGTAATTTGTATTTGTACATATTTTCTGGACCCCAGGAAGAGTAACTGCTGCATGTGCGGTAGCTAATGGGGATCCTAATCAACTAAACACACAGACGCGTTCCTAGGAAACTATGCAGTTTTTTTACGTGTTATTTCTTACATTGGTACCCCAGGTCATCTTAGGTTTCATTACATACAGTCGAGAAGAACTACTGAATATAAGAGCAGCGTCAACTCACCATCAGTAAGACCAAGAATATGACTTTCCCGGAGCGGATCCTGTGTTCTGCCTTTCACCCGGGACAACAGAATGGATCCCAGCCTGCAACCCAAAACAACGACTTCGTAAAAGAGGCAAACGAAGCGGTCTTCTGGTCAGGCTCTGGAGACGGGCACATCGCGCGCCACTCCCTATCATACTACTCGCCAATGTCCAGTCTCTTGACAACAAGGTTGATGAAATCCGAGCAAGTTTAGCATTCCAGAGGGACATCAGGGACTGTAACGTTCTTTGCTTCACGGAAACATGGCTCACTCGAGAGACGCTATCGGAGTCGGTGCAGCCAGCTGGTTTCTCCACGCATCGCGTCGACAGAAACAAACATCTTTCTGGTAAGAAGAGGGGCGGGGGCGTATGCTTTATGGTTAACGAGACGTGGTGTGGTCACAACAACATACAGGAACTCAAGTCCTTCTGTTCACCTGATTTAGAATTCCTCACAATCAAATGTCGACCGCATTATCTACCAAGGGAATTCTCTTCGATTATAATCACAGCCGTATATATCCCCCCCCCAAGCAGACACATCGATGGCTCTGAACGAACTTTATTTGACTCTTTGCAAACTGGAATCCATATATCCTGAGGCTGCATTCATTGTAGCTGGGGATTTTAACAAGGCTAATCTGAAAACAAGACTCCCTAAATTGTATCAGCATATCGATTGCACAACCAGGGCTGGTAAAACCTTGGATCATTGCTATTCTAACTTCCGCAATGCATATAAGGCCCTCCCCCCCGCATTCCTTTCGGAAAAGCTGACCACGACTCCATTTTGTTGCTCCCTGCCTACAGACAGAAGCTAAAACAAGAAGCTCCCACGCTGAGGTCTGTTCAACGCTGGTCCAACCAATCTGATTCCACGCTCCAAGACTGCTTCCATCACATGGACTGGGATATGTTCCGTATTGCGTCAGACAACAACATTGACGAATACGCTGATTCGGTGAGCGAGTTCATTAGAACGTGCGTTGAAGATGTTGTTCCCATAGCAACGATTAAAACATTCCCAAACCAGAAACCGTAGATTGATGGCAGCATTCGCGTGAAATTGAAAGCGCGAACCACTGCTTTTAATCAGGGCAAGGTGACCGGAAACATGACCGAATACAAACAGTGTAGCTATTCCCTCCGCAAGGCAATCAAACAAGCTAAGCGTCAGTATAGAGACAAAGTAGAATCACAATTCAACGGCTCAGACACAAGAGGTATGTGGCAGGGTCTACAGTCAATCACGGATTACAAAAAGAGAAAACCAGCCCAGTCACGGACCAGGATGCCTTGCTCCCAGGCAGACTAAATAACTTTTTTGCCCGCTTTGAGGACAATACAGTGCCACTGACACGGCCCGCAACCAAAACATGCGGACTCTCCTTCACTGCAGCCGAGGTGAGTAAAACATTTAAACGTGTTAACCCTCGCAAGGCTGCAGGCCCAGACGGCATCCCCAGCCGCGCCCTCAGAGCATGCGCAGACCAGCTGGCTGGTGTGTTTACGGACCTATTCCATCGATCCCTATCCCAGTCTGCTGTTCCCACATGCTTCAAGAGGGCAACCATTGTTCCTGTTCCCAAGAAAGCTAAGGTAACTGAGCTAAACGACTACCGCCCCGTAGTACTCACTTCCGTCATCATGAAGTGCTTTGAGAGATTAGTCAAGGACCATATCACCTCCACCCTACCTGACACCCTAGACCCACTCCAATTTGCTTACCGCCCAAATAGGTCCACAGACGATGCAATCTCAACCACACTGCACACTGCCCTAACCCATCTGGACAAGAGGAATACCTATGTGAGAATGCTGTTCATCGACTACAGCTCAGCATTTATCACCATAGTAGCTGATCCTCAACACTGGGGCCCCACAAGGGTGCGTTCTGAGCCCTCTCCTGTACTCCCTGTTCACCCACGACTGCGTGGCCACGCACGCCTCCAACTCAATTTTCAAGTTTGCAGACGACACAACAGTGGTAGGCTTGATTACCAACAACGACGAGACGGCCTACAGGGAGGAGGTGAGGGCCCTCGGAGTGTGGTGTCAGGAAAATAACCTCACACTCAACGTCAACAAAACTAAGGAGATGATTGTGGACTTCAGGAAACAGCAGAGGGAACACCCCCCTATCTACATCGATGGAACAGTAGTGGAGAGGGTACTAAGTTTTAAGTTCCTTGGCGTACACATCACAGACAAACTGAATTGGTCCACCCACACAGACAGCATCGTGAAGAAGGCGCAGCAGTGCCTCTTCAACCTCAGGAGGCTGAAGAAATTCGGCCTGTCACCAAAAGCACTCACAAACTTCTACAGATGCACAATCGAGAGCATCCTGTCGGGCTGTATCACCGCCTGGTACGGCAACTGCTCCGCCCACAACCGTAAGGCTCTCCAGAGGGTAGTGAGGTCCGCACAACGCATCACCGGGGGCAAACTACCTGCCCTCCAGGACACCTACACCACCCAATGTCACAGGAAGGCCATAAAGATCATCAAGGACAACAACCACCCGAGCCACTGCCTGTTCACCCCGCTATCATCCAGAAGGCGAGGTCAGTACAGGTGCATCAAAGCTGGGACCGAGAGACAGAATCTGTTTTTCAATCTCAAGGCCATCAGACTGTTAAACAGCCACCACTAACATTGAGTGGCTGCTGCCAACACACTGACTCAACTCCAGCCACTTTAATAATGGGAATTGATGGGAATTTATGTAAAATATATCACTAGCCACTTTAAACAATGCTACTTAATATAATGTTTACATACCCCACATTATTTATCTCATATGTATACGTATATACTGTACTCTATATCATCTACTGCATCTTTATGTAATACATGTATCACTAGCCACTTTAAACTATGCCACTTTGTTTATATACTCATCTCATATGTACATACTGTACTCGATACCATCTACTGCATCTTGCCTATGCCGCTCTGTACCATCACTCATTCATATATCTTTATGTACATATTATTTATCCCTTTACACGTGTGTGTATAAGGTAGTAGTTTTGGAATTGTTAGCTAGATTACTCGTTGGTTATTACTGCATTGTCGGAACTAGAAGCACAAGCATTTCGCTACACTCGCATTAACATCTGCTAACCAGGTGTATGTGACAAATCAAATTTGATTTGATTTGACACACACATAATATATATTTTTTAGTAACATTATACAACTGCGAAACTATCACCAATTAAACCTGATGACATTACAGTGGATAAGATGAATAATAACATGTGTAAATATGTCTGCACCGTTGTGTCTTATATTCCATATCTTATATTCCACTCATCCTCTGTCTGAGATTTAGCCTACAGTAGATTATAATCAGAAATAATTCCCTGAACAAAGGAACCTCTGGTGGCTGAATGAATTACAAAGAAACAGCCCACACACACAAACACTCCTACATGCGCGCACACGCAAATGGGCACACACACCTACTGTATACACAAACACAGTTTAATTTAAGAGAAGTGTGTGTGTGTGTGTGTGTGTGACAGGCATGATTAGCCTGCCTTTTCAAAGTGGGCGGAGGTGAGGTGGAATGTTGGTAACTTGGAAAAGAGAATGCAAGAGAAGATGCGAAAGAATAAGTAGTTCACACACTTGTCATATGCTCTGAAACTTTCATTTCAGCTTGATTACTATACTATAGGCAGGAGCTGCATAGGGCTGCACAGTTGGGTCTTATCAAGGGGGTGCTGACATTGGGGGGTGTGGTGGTACTTTAACTGTCGACTCAGCACAAAGAAAGAAGAGTAAAGCAAGTGGGAGAGAGGGGATACCTGTGTGACACGCTATAGTTACCGTGGAGATGAGACTCAGCAAGCAGCACTGATATGCTAATGAGGAGCTAGCAGCGATGAGTTGAACTTTAACTCGCTCTCTCACTTTCTCTTATTCACTTTCTCTATCTCTCTTGCACTCACTCCTCTATCTCACTGTCTATCTACCCCACACTGTCTCCCTCTATTCCTTCAAAACCTGTTTCCACTCCACATCTCTATCCAATCTCTCTAGCCCTCTCATTCGGTCCCCCTCTGAAAACCCTAAGGAATGGGATTTTCTTCAGGAGTGAAGACTTAACACGTTTACTTCTCTCTTTTTTCTCATTGGTGAGCTCGATTGAGGAAATGTGTTTCACAGCTTTTTTTGAATTTGATGATAGCATTGTTAGAAAATAATGTTTGTGTTATATTTGACCTTTACCCAAGGGTAGTACGTCCTGCTTCTAACTAACAATCATCCTTCAATAGCAAAAATATGCAAATTAACATGTGTAATTATGATCATAACACTGGCATGCACACAGACACACACACAGCTTTGTGCTAGTGGGCCATGTTTGTTTAAAGTGTGTGTACGTGGGTGTTTGCAAGCTCGCTTGGTTGCACTTAAAAGTGAATTCTTATGCTATATAACTAGATCTCCATTAGCTTGGCAGCACCTTGTTCGCTTTTACGACGGACTCTAACTCACACATACACACTCTCTCCGGCTAACTCTGATCACACACACTTCCATTAGGAGTCATAAATCTGAAAAACACACCTACGCTATTCATCCACACATGTACGCGCACACACACAAACTATAAAACACGTCTTTATCTCCTAAGTTACGACCAGAGTGTGGTGTGTCATGAGTGCCCAGACCTGATTTACACCAACCTCCGCCCCTGACGCCCTCCTCTCACCCCTGGCCCACTCCCCTCTCAGCCCCCAGCTTCCACCCTCGAAAGTCTGTTGGCCAGATGACCACTGTCTCTCGCGCTCTCACTTTCTCCAAATTATATGAGTGTGACAGGTATCATCATCGCTGGTTACAAAAAGACATGACTTATCGTCAACAACATATGAATAATCATCAACAACAACAAGGATAATGTATTTAGTCATTCCAGAGCATGTAATTGGGCCAACATTAACCACCTGCTCAACGGCCCTCTTTCTCTCTCACTCTCTCACACACACACACACACGGACTGATGCATTAAACATGTATTCTGTTTAACCTCCTACACTAAGCGATCTCTCTTTCTACCTGCTTCGCCCACATGTTATGCCACTCCTCCACTGACATCCACCTGAAAGTAGGAACCTTGTTCACCCTATGTCCTGGAACACAATATACAAAGAATTGAGGGAAATAACTTTGAAAGTCTATTTCAGACAACCAAGCTTTATAACTGAGGGAGGAAACTTTACAAACAAAACAATAATTATTGGCTTAAATGTGCATACATGTCTGTCAAGCCAAACAGCAGACGCAGTCATGCATGCACACGTGTGCCAGACAGAAGCTCATCAAAGTTATCCACTAATAGTACTGTTATTAATAGCGAAAACAACAGTAGGTGTGTCTCCATAGCAACACAAAACTGATTAAAGATTAATTCTGGCAGAACTCTCCACCTGTTAGTAGGCTACACAAACACATCTTTCAAAAAGCCCTGGATTACCTCAAACATTGGAGAGCCATCACTTTGTAGCTGCAAAGTAAGAGTTAGAAAACTGCACAAGTATGGCCTTACACAAAAAAAATGTACCATGGTACAACATGTACTATGGTACTTTGATTCATACCATGATACTAGTATGGTACTTTCACTTATACTAGGGTATAGTCTGAATCATGGAAAAGTACCATGGTTTTAGCCTTGAAGAATGATAGTACTACCAAGTTACTGCCATTGTACCTAAATATGACCATGTTATTGCATTTTTTATACAATGGTATAGATCTGAATCATGGAAATGTACCATGGTTTTAACCATGCCACAGCGCCAACACCACTTACAATTTATAAAAAATGTAAAACTGAAATCACATTTACATACTGTAAGTATTCAGACCCTTTATTCAAAACTTTGTTGAAGCACTTTTGGCAGCGATTACAGCATCGAGTCTTCTTGGGTATGACGCTACAAGCTTGGCACACCTGTATTTGGGGAGTTATTCCCATTCTTCTCTGCGAATCCTCTCAAGCTCTGTCCGGTTGGATGGGAAGCATTGCTACACAGCTATTTTCAGGTCTCTCCTTCAGGTTCAAGACTCTGGCTGGTCCACTCAAGGACATTCAGAGACTTGACCCGAAGTCTCCCCTGCGTTGTCTTGGCTGTGTGCTTAGGGTCGTTGTCATGTTGGAAGGTGAAAATTCACCCCAGGTCCTGGGTGCTCTGGAGGTTTTCATCAAGGATCTCTCTATAATTTGCTCCGTTCATCTTTCCATCAATCTTGCTTAGTCTCCAAGTCCCTACCATTGATAAACATTCCCACAGCTTGATACTGCCACCACCATGCTTCACCATAGGGCTGGTGCCAGGTTTCCTCCAGATGTGACGCTTGACATTCAGGCCAAAGATTTCAATCTTGGTTTCCTCATGGCAGAGAATCTTGTTTCTCATGATCTGAGAATCTTTAGGTGCCTTTTGGCAAACTGCAAGCGGGCTGTCATGTACCTTTTACTGAGGAGTGGCTTCCGTCTGGCCACTCTACCATAAAGGCCTGATTGGAGTGCTACAGAGATGGATGTCCTTCTGGAAGATTCTCCCATCTCCAAGAGGATCTCTAGAGCTCTGTCCGAGTGACCATCGGGTTCTTAGTCACCTCCCTGACCAAGGCCCTTCTCCACCGTTTGCTCAGTTTTGGCCAGGCGGCCAGCTCTAGGGAGAGTCTTGGTGGTTCCTAACCTCTTCCATTTAAGAATGATGGAGGCCACTGTGTTATTGGGTACCTTCAATGCTGCAGATATGGTTTGGTACCCTTCTCCAAATCTGTGCATTGACACAATCCTGTCTTGGAGCTCTACGGAAAATTCCTTCGACCTCATGGCTTGGTTTTCGTCGGACATCCACTGTCAACTGTGGGACCTTATATGGACTGGTGTGTCTTTCCAAATAATGTCCAATTAATTGAATTTACCACAAGTGGACTCCAATTAAGTTTTAGAAACATTTCAAGGATGATCAATGGAAACAGGATGCACCTGAGCTCAATTTCGAGTCTCAAAGCAAAGGGTCTGAATACTTATGTAAATATGATATATAATTTTTTGTTTGATAATTTAGCAAAAAAAAAAAACTGTTTTCATTATGAGGTATTATGTGTAGATGGATGAGGATTTTTATTTTATCCATTCCAGAATAAGGGTGTAATGTCACTAAATGTGGAAAAATTCGGAATACTTTCCAAATGCACTGTATTTAAAGTAAGAAAATGAAAACACATCACCATCAGTAATGAGTCAAAATAAGAGCTGATGAAGATCTGGCTAGAATAAGAGATTTGGGCAAAAGTTGTGCCAGTCCTGGACAGACATGTATGCACGTTTAAGCCAATAATGATTGTTTTCTTTGTATTGTTTCCTCACTCAGTTCCCTTACAAAAATGTACCATGGGAGTACAATTTAAAAAATACCATAGTACTATCATGTTTTTTTGGTCACTACCTTGGCAGGAAAATACCATGGTATTTGCACCAGCACCATGGTATTTTCTTGCCATGGTAGTGACCAAAAAATATGATAGTACCATGGTATTTTGTTCATTGTACTAGCATGGTCCATTTTTGTAAAGAAACTGAGTGAGGAAACTTTACAAAGAAAGCAAAAATTGTAGACCTGCACCAGGCTGGGAAGACTGAATCTGCAATAGGTAAGCAGCTTGGTTTGAAGAAATCAACCGTGGGAGCAATTATTAGGAAATGGAAGACATATAAGACCACTGATAATCTCCCTCGATCTGGGGCTCCATGCAAGATCTCACCCCGTGGGGTCAAAATGATCACAAGCAAAAATCCCAGAACCACACGGGGAGACCTAGTGAATGACCTGCAGAGAGCTGGGACCAAAGTAACAAAGCCTACCATCAGGAACACACTACGCCGCCAGGGACTCAAATCCTGCAGTGCCAGACGTGTCCCCCTGCTTAAGCCAGTACATGTCCAGGCCTGTCTGAAGTTTGCTAGGGAGCATTTGGATGATCCAGAAGAAGATTGGGAGAATGTCATATGGTCAGATGAAACCAAAATAGAACTTTTTGGTAAAAACTCAACTCGTTGTGTTTGGAGGACAAAGAATGCTGAGTTGCATCCAAAGAACACCATACCTACTGTGAAGCATGGGGGTGGAAACATCATGCTTTGGGGCTGTTTTTCTGCAAAGGGACCAGGACGACTGATCCGTGTAAAGGAAAGAATGAATGGGGCCATGTATCGTCAGATTTTGAGTGAAAACCTCCATCCATCAGCAAGGGCATTGAAGATGAAACGTGGCTGGGTCTTTCAGCATGACAATGATCCCAAACACACCGCCCGGGCAATGAAGGAGTGGCTTCGTAAGAAGCATTTCAAGGTCCTGGAGTGGTCTAGCCAAACTCCAGATCTCAACCCCATAGAAAATCTTTGGAGGGAGTTGAAAGTCCGTGTTGCCCAGCAACAGCCCCAAAACATCACTGCTCTAGAGGAGATCAGCATGGAGGAATGGGCCAAAATACCAGCAACAGTGTGTGAAAACCTTGTGAAGACTTACCTAAAACGTTTGACCTCTGTCATTGCCAATAAAGGGTATATAACAAAGTATTGAGAAACTTTTGTTATTGACCAAATACTTATTTTCCACCATAATTTGCAAATACATTCATAAAAATTAATTTTTTTCTCATTTTGTCTGTCATAGTTGAAGTGTACCTATGACGAAAATTACAGGCCTCTCTCATCTTTTTAAGTGGGATAACTTGCACAATATGTGGCTGACTAAATACTTTTTTTGCCCCACTGTACATGTCTGTCCAGCGAAACAACAAACACACACAGACGCAGTGACGAATGCAAATGTACACACACACACACAGACACACACACACAGTGAAGCCCTTCAAAGTTATGCACTAATCGTACTGTTATTAAAAGATAAAACAGCAGTATGTCTCCATAGCAACACAACACTGATTTAAAGAATAATTCTGCCAGAACTATCTCCACTTGTTAGTAGGCTACACAGACACATCTTTCAAAAAGCCCTGTATTACCTTGAACATTGGAGACCCATCACTTTGTAGCTGCAAAGTAAAAGTTAGAAGACTGCACAGGTACGGGTACAGCCAGCAAGTACAAGATATACAAATATGACAATAAATTGTCAGGGGTCAAGACAACGCTGTCTTATTTCAAGCAGATCAAGTTCTCTGATCGTAGAGGAAACACCTCCTGCCAGCACCTGTGTCAGCCTCAAAAAGAGAGTCCTATTTTCTCTCCCTCCATCTCTCCTTTTCCTTCTCCAACCAGTAGCAGTAATGCCTAATCAGAAAACAATCTCTCCTCTTTATGAATTTCAGACATTAGTTTTGTCACACTGTCATGATGGAGCACCACCTGTGTGTGTGTGTGTGGGTGTGTGTGTGTGTTTACCATTACCGTGGCCATAACCAAAGTGCCAGCAATTGAGCTCTCTAAATCTAATTGTGGTCGTGAGCAACCGTTGACACAGCACAGGAAATTGATGAGGCTATTAAATCCAGCTAGGTCGCACCACTTGCAAAGCTAAATCCAACGTCTGTCCAGGTCCACTGAATGTCGGGAGATGCCGCCAATACCGGCCACTAAAGGCCAAATAAAAAACAAGTGCCCCACACTGGGACTGAAACTGCAGCCTTCAGAGCTCACACCACTCTGCCATCCCCATCCATAACACTATAGCAAGCCGCAAGCATACATTGCTAGGCACTTATTTAAAAAAATGTTTTAACCCTATCCCAAACCTTCGCCCTTAACTTAACCTGTCGGAATTAATGCATAAATAACCGTCAAAACTTGACGTTTGTCCCAGAACGTCGGAAGATGAAGTCAGACTGGCGAAGCAGACTGAACACACTACACAGGTAGTGTACACAGGTGTGAGTGCGGGAGGGTTTGTGTATATGTGTGAGAGTGTGTGTTAACCCAGGTGCACTTTATAGTGGCCGAGTTGTGCATAACTAAACGTTGCAAAGTACAGAATGTTAAGACGATGCGTCCTTACTATGCCTGTGATATTTCGGTCACGTCGACATGTCTTCTCTCCACTTCGGGGCAGCAAGCTGCTTCACTTCTCAGTTTCACTCTCACATGAGCTAACTATCCTCTCCTTCTCTCTCTCTCTCTATGGTTATGGCCACACTCTCCTCCTTTCTTTTTCTTTCTCTGTCTCTCTCTTAAAATCAAATAAATGAAATCAAATAAAGATGGCTCATTAAAAAAAGTCAGTCTCAATCTCTCCCTTTTCATGACCCTCATCCACCTTTCCCCCTCTCCCTCACTCCATTCTTCTCTTCTGCTCTCCCTTAACACAACCCTTATTCATAATCTATCTCTCCATCACCTATCACAATCTCCCGCTCTCTTCTCTTGACTCTGATCTGCGTTGGCAATGTCTCCAATGTTAAGACATTAATGCAGACCACCCCAGCTTATTTATCGATATTAGCATGCTGTTTAATGGACCAATTAAGTGCTAACTGGTTAGTCATTGAAAACGCTTGATTGAATGAACATGTTTGTGTCTGTTAGACCACGACTCTTGGTAGGGACAGACAATCATGGCAGGCCTAGGGGGCAAGGAAGTTAGGATCAAAGAATGGCATTGCAGTGTCCTGTCTTCTCTATTCCTCTCCTCTCAGTCCCTCACTCCTCTACCACCCTCCAGTCATCCACCCAAGGGATTGTGGGGGATTAGCCTTCTCAGTAGAGAAGTAGAGGGTAACAGAACCACAATACATTATGCATCCTCCTTTTCCTCCTCCAGTCTCTCGATATCCCTATTTCTTCTTCTCTATCCATCTCTCTCTCCTCTCCCTCCCTCTCTCCCACATCACTCTCACCACTGATTGCTTTCACAACTAATCCCCTGTTTTTGTCGGCTCTAAATTTGACACCAAATTGTGTTTGTGTACTCTGGCTGGCCTCTGTCTTTCCCCTCCCCTCCTGCGCTCTCTCCCTCTCTCAATATTTTAAGAGGCTGAGGTTGAGACCCACAAGCCAAGACAAACTGTAGTTGGTTAAATAAATCGGTGACATTCGACTGTATAGATGTTAGATACTTCTCTGTCATAACAACAGCACAGTAAACGAGAAGGTAGTGAGCTAGTTAAACAGCAACGTTTATACATGTTTATTGTTTTTGGTTCTCTATCAATCTCCCCCAGCGCCCGGCTTGGTTATTACAGTTCAGGGAGTGATATAAGATTTGGGTGGAGAGAAATAATTGGCCAGCCTCTGCGACCAGATATCAACACACAAATCTACAGACGGATCAATATAGGCTCATTTATCAAACTGATCAGATATGAGCCCTGGTATGTGTGTGTTTGTGTGAGTGCGTGTGCCCAATAGCATGGGCTCTAAATCACAGTCTGTCCGATCACAGGAATGTGTGTGTCATGTACACCAGTCAATAGCTATCAGTTCTCACATGTAAGACTTTAATTTGGAGAAAGAGCTGACTGTCTATACAAAATCCCGCTGAAGATTAAGTAAGGGATAAACGCTGACGCTCTGTGCGTGTCTTGCCGCCTCCGTCCATTAGTTCCTGATAATGTGCAGAGAGGAGGAGTTTATCGTGCTTATACCACGGGTGCCAACCATACATAAGCACATTGGGGGGGTTGTATCTTTTTTAAACAACTGGTGTGCTGAGTCAAGCGTGGTAAAAGTGTCATGTTCGCCCGTCTTGGAATACCTGATGGTCAAATGCTGACCCTTCTACCTCCCAAGGGAGTTTTCATCTGTTATCGTGACTGTTGTATACATCTTGTATACATGCACCGACAAGAAAAATAACTAGCTGGCACTTAACGAACTGTACGAGGCTATAAACAAGCAGAAAAACGTACCTTTACTTTTCTGATGCCAACGATTGTAATTCCGCGTCATTAAGAGATGTGATGCCCAACTTCCATCAACATGTCTCCTTCACCTATAGGGGCGATAAAGTTATAGACCAGTATTATTCTACCCACAAGCAAGCATACAAGGCCCTCCCTCGTCCACCCTTTGGCAAATCAGATCAAGACTCCGTACTCCTGCTTCCTGTTTATAAGCAGAAGCTCCCGTGACTCGCTCTGTCGGGAAATGGTCACCAGAATCAGAGATTATGCTACACTGCTTTACTAGTGCTGATTGGAATATGTTTTAAGACTCTGCCGATAAAATCGACGAGCTAGCAAACTCCGTCAACGCTTCACTAAGAAATGCATCGGCGACGTTGTGCCCGCAGTGAACGTTCACTGCCTTCCCAATCACACCCTGATTAACAGAGGTTGGCGCTAAACCAAAGGACAGGGCTACCGCACACAGAGCTATCGCAGACAGCAATGAGGCAACAGCTGAAGACACAAACAAGTCCAAGAATTCCTGCTATGCCCGCCACAGAGTCATCAAACTAGCAAAAGGACAATATATTAAAAAGGTGGAATCATATTACACATGCTCTGACACCCGCTGAATGTAATTGTGGTTGCGTTTTATTATGGAATTCAAATAAAACCAAATTGTATTTGTCCCATGACCTGAATACAACATGTGTAGTGGACCTTACAGTGAAATGCTTACTTAACCAACAATGCAGATTTAAGAAAATACCTTAAAGTAACAACAAATAATTAAGGAGCAGCAGTAAACAACAATAGCTGGGCTATATACAGGGTTAGCGTTAGGGTTCAGAGTCAATGTGTCAATGTGTGGGGGAACCGGTGTTGAGGTAATCATGGTAATTATGTACATGCAGGTAGGGTTATTAAAGTGGCTATGCATATAATAACAGAGTAGCAGCAGCGTAAGGAGGGGGGGTGCAAATAGTCTGGGTAGCCATTTGATTAGCTGTTCAGAAGTCTTATGGTTTGAGGGTAGAAGCTGTTTAGAAGCCTCTTGGACCTAGACTTGGCGCTCCGATAACACGTGCCGTGTGGTAGCAGAGAGAACATTCTATGACTTGGGTGGCTGGAGACTTTCACAATTTTTAGGTCCTTCCTCTGACATCGCGTGGTAGAGGTCCTGGATGGCAGGAAGCTTGGCCCCGGTGACGTCCTGGGCTGTACGCACTACCATCTGCAGTGCCTTGCGGTCGAAGGCCGAGCAGTTGCCATACCAGGCAGTGATGCAACCCGTCAGGATGCTCTCGATGGTGCAGCTGTAAAACCTTTTGAGGATCTGAGGAACCATGCCGAATCTTTTCAGCCTCCTGGGGGGGAATAGGTTCTGTCGTGCCCTCTTCACAACTGTCTTGATGTGCTTGTACCATGTTCGTTTTTTGGTGATGTGGACACCAAGGAACTTGAAGCTCTCAACTGCTCCACTACAGCCCCATCGATGAGAATCTGGGCATGCTCAGTCCTCCTTTTCCTATAGTCCACAATCATCTCCTTTGTCTTGATCACATTGAGGGAGAGATTGTTGTCCTTGCACCACACGGTCAGGTCTCAGGCCTCCTCCCTATAGGCTGTCTCATCGTTGTTGGTGATCAGGCCTACCACTGTTGTGTCATCAGCAAACTTAATGATGGTGTTGGAGTTGTGCCTGGTCATGTAGTCATGAGTGAACAGGGTGTACATGAGGAGGGGACTGAGCACGCACCCCTGAGTGGTCCCCGTGCTGAGGATCAGTATGGCGGATGTGTTGTTACCTACCCTTACCACCTGGGGGCGGCCCGTCAGAAAGTCTTGAATCCAGTTGCAGAGGGAGGTGTTTAGTCCCAGGGTCCTGAGCTTATTGATGAGCTTTGAGGGCACAATGGTGTTGAACGCTGAGCTGTAGTCAATGAATAGCATTCTCACATAGGTGTTCCTTTTTGTCTAGGTGGGAAAGGGCATTGTGGAGTGCAATAGAGATTGCATCATCTGTGGATCTGTTTGTGCGGTTTGCCAATTGGAGTGGGTCTAAGGTTTCTGGGATAATGGTGTTGATGTGAGCCAGCCTTTCAAAGCATTTCATGGCTACAGATGTGTTGGTATTACAGACAGACAAGGACAGGTTGAAAATGTCAATGAAGACACTTGCCAGTAGGTCAGCGCATGCTCGGAGTACACGTCGTGGTAATCCGTCTGGCCCAGCGGCCTTGTGAATGTTGGCCTGTTTAAAGGTCTTATTCACATTGGCTGTGGAGAGCGTGATAACACAGTCATCCGGACCAGCTGATGCTCTCATGCATGTTTCAGTGTTACTTGCCTCGAAGCGAACATAGAAGTTAATTAGCATAGAAGTTAATTAGCTCGTCTGTTAGGCTCGTGTCACGGGCAGCTCTCGGTTGTGCTTCCCTTTGTAGTCTGTAATAGTTTGCAAGCCCTGGTACATCCGACTGGCGTCGGAGCCGGTGTAATACAATTCGATCTTAGTCCTGTACTGATGCTTTGCCTGTTTGAATTACACTACATACAATTTCAAATATATTTCATAACACTTTACCCAATACATTTAGTGTGTTCTCTCAGGCCACTACTACACAGTTACAATACAACATCCATGTATACGTGTGTGTCTTAACATGTATATGTGTATCTGTTTCTGTGTGTGTGTTTGTCTTTTTACAGTACCTGCTGTTCCATAAGATGTATTTGTATGTGTTTTTTAAAAGCTGATTCTACTGCTTGATTCAGTTACCTGATGTGGTATATAGTTCCATGTAGCCTCCCATAGTACTGTGCGCATCCCATAGTCTGTTCTTGACTTGTTGATTGTGAAGAGACCTTTGGCATGTCTCGTGGGGTATACATTGGTGTCCAGGCTGTGTGATAGTATTTTAAACAGACACCTCGGTGCATTCAGAATGTCAACACGTCTTACAAAAACAAGTAGTGATGAAGTCAATCTCTCCTCCATTTTGAGCCACAAGAGATTGACATGTATATTATTGTTAGCTCTCCGTGTATAACTAAGGGCCAGCTGTGCTGCCCTGTTCTGAGCCAATTCTAATTTTCTGAGGTCTCTCTTTGCGGCACCTGACCACACAACTGAACAGTAGTCCAGGTGCGACAAAACCAGAGGACCAGCCTTATTGACAGTGTTGTTAAAAAGGTAGAGCAGCGCTTTACTATGTGCTTTACATACTTCTCCTCATCTTAGCTACTGTTGTATCAGCATCACTTGACCATGACAGTTTAGAATCCTTAATCCAAGCAGTTTAGTCACCTCAACTTGCTCAAATTACACATTATGTATTACAAGATTCAGTTCAGGTTTAGGGTTTAGTGAATGTTTTGTCCCAAATACAATGCTTTTAGTTTTGAAATATTTAGGACTAGCTTATTTCTTGACACTCATTCTATAACTAACTGCAGCTCTAAGTTAAGAGCATGGGGCCAGTATCTGAAAGATCGCTGGTTTGAATCCCCAAGCCGGCAAGGTGAGAAGTCTGCCGTTCTGCCCTCGAGTAAGGCAGTTAACCCCCAACAGCTGCTCCCCGAGTGCAGATGATGTTGATTAAGGCAGCCCCCTGCACCTCTGATTCAGAGGGGTTTGGTATAGCTCAGGACCTGAAGCAAGGATATGCATATTTATGATACCATTTGAAAAGAAACACTTTGAAGTTTGTGGAAATGTGAAATTAATGTAGGAGAATAATCTGATCTGATCTATAATAATTAGATCTGGTCAAATATAATACAAACATCATCTTTGAAATGCCAGAGAAAGGTCATACTTTCAGATAAGAGTTTAGGTGTAATTTAGATAAGTTGGATCAAACATTTTGGGTAGCCTTCCACAAGCTTCCCACAATAAGTTGGGTGAATTTTTGCCCATTCCTCCTGAAAGATCTGTGGTAACTGAGTCAGGTTGTCACGTTCGTTGAATGAAGGAGACCAAGGCGCAGCGTGATGTGAATACATTATTCTATTTATTAACGAAGAAACACTAAACAAACTATACAAAATGAACGTGACGCTATATATAAACAAGTGCAGACACAGGCAACTAACCATAGACAATTACCCAAGGAATATGGCACCCAGATAGGGACAAAAACACATACATCACCCATGTCACACCCATGTCACACCCTGATCTAACCAAAATAATAAAGAAAACAAAGAATACTAAGGCCAGCCCCCCCAACGGTGCGGACTCCCGGCCGCACACCTAAGCCTATATAGGAGAGTCTGGGTGGGCATAACTCCGAGGTGGCGGTTCTGGCTCGGGACGTGGACCCCGCTCCACTTCTGACTCGTCACACTTACTTAATGTCTCTGGAGCGGGAACCCTCACCGCCGATCACAGACTAGAGGACGTCACTGTAGTCTGGAGTGAGTGGCGCCTCTGGATTGGAGGGAGGCTCTGGCGGATCCGGACTGGAGTGGAGGGAGACTCTGGCGCCGGACGCTCTGGACTGGCGAGGCGCACTGTAGGCCTGGTGCGTGGTGCGTGGTGCCGGCACTGGTGGTACCGGGCTGGGGACATGCACCTCATGGCGAGTGCGGGGAGGAGGAACAGGGCATACTGGACTGCCGAGGCGCACTATAAGCCTGGTGCGTGGTGCCGGCACTGGTGGTACCGGGCTGGGGACACGCACCTCAGGGCGAGTGCGAGGAGCAGGAACAGGGAGTACTGGACCCTGGAGACGCACTGGAGGCCTGGAGGGTGGGAGCGGCACAGGTGGTACCGGGCTGAGGACACGCACTTCAGGGTGAGTGCGGGGAGAAGGCACAGGACGTACTGGGCTGTGGAGGCATACTGGAAGCCTGGCACAACCCGTCCTGGCTGGATGTTTATACTTGCCCTGCAAATGCAGAGCGCTGGCACAGGACGCACAGGGCTGTGCAGACTCACAGTACGCAGAGCCAGTGCAGGATATCCTGGTCCAAGGAGGTACTCCGAAGACCAGGAGCGCTGAGTTATCTCTTCGTGTTCCACCCAAAAGAAATCTTGGGGCTGCCTCTCGGGCTTCCGTGCTAGCCGTGTACCCTCATAACGTCGCCGTTCCTCCTGTGCCTTCTCCACCTGCTTCCATGGCAGGGTCCCCTGCCATTACCTCCTCCCAGGTACAGGATGTCCTCCACTCCTCTAACCCTCTTTTTGGTGGGTTATTCTGTCACGTTCGTTGAATGGAGGAGACCAAGGCACAACGTGATGTGAATACATTCTTCTATTTATTAACGAAGAAACACTAAACGAACGTGACGCGAGACATAAAGTGCAGACACAGGCAACTAACCATAGACAATAACCCACCAAATACCCAAGGAATATGGCTGCCTAAATATGATTCCAATATAAACAGCTGCCTCTAATTGAGAACCAATCTAGGCAACCATAGACATACATAACACCTAGACTAGAAAACACCCATAGACATAAAAAAAACTAGACAGGGCCAAAAACACATACACCACCCATGTCACACCCTGACCTAACCAAAATAATAAAGAAAAAAAAATACTAAGGTCAGGGCATGACACAGGTTTATAGGCCTCCTTAATCACAAACGCATTTTCAGTTCTGCCTACAAATTGAGTGAATTTTGGCCCATTCCTGCTGACAGAGCTGGTGTAACTGAGTCAGGTTTGTAGGCCTCCTTGCTTGCACACGTTTTTTCAGTTCTGCCCACACATTTTCTATGGGATTGAGGTCAGGGCTTTGTGATGGCCACTCCAATACCATGACTTTGTTGTTCTTAAGCCATTTTGCCACAACTTTGGAAGTATGCATTGTCCATTTGGAAGACCCATTTGCGACCAAGTTTTAATTTCCTGACTGATGTCTTGATGTTGCTTCAATATTTCCACATAATTTTCCATCCTCATGATACCATCTATTTTGTGAATGGCACCAGTCCCTGCTGCAGCAAAGCACCCCCAGAACATGATGCTGCCACCCCCGTGCTTCACTGTTGGGATGGTGTCCTACGGCTTGCAAGCCTCCCCCTTTTTCCTCCAAACATAACAATGGTCATTATGGCCAAACAGTTCTATTTTTTTTCATCAGACCCGAGGACTTTTCTCCAAAAAGTACAATCTTTTTTCCCATATGCAGTTGCAAACCTTAGTCTGGCTTTTTTATGGTGATTTTGGAGCAGTGGCTTCTTCCTTGCTGAGCAGACTTTCAGGTTTTGTCGATATAGGACTCGACTTTACTGTGGATATAGATACTTTTGTACCTGTTTGCTCCAGCATCTTCACAAGGTGTTCTGGGATTGATTGCCACTTTTCACAACCAAAGTACGTTCATCTCTAGGAGACAGAATACGTCGCCTTCCTGAGAGGTATGACGGCTTCGTGGTCCCATGGTGTTTATATTTGCGTACTATTGTTTGTACAGATGAACGTGGTACCTCCAGGTTTTTGGAAATTGCTCCCAAGGATGAACCAGACTTGTGGAGGTCTTCAATTTTTTAAAAGATTTATTTTGATTTCCCCATGATGTTAAGCAAAGAGGCACTGCATTTGAAGGTAGGCCTTGAAATACATCTCCAATTGACTCAAATGATGTCAATTAGCCAGAAGCTTCTAAAGCCATTACATCATTTTCTGGAATTTTCCAAGCTCTTTAAAGGCACAGTCAATTTAGTGTACAGTATGTAAACTTCTGACCCACTGGAATTGTGATACAGTGAACTATAAGTGAAATAATCTGCCTGTAAACAATTGTTGGAAAAATGACTTGTTATGCACAAAGTAGATGTTCTAACCGACTTGTCAAAACTATAGTTTGTTAACAAGAAATTTGTGGAGTGGCGGAAAAACTAGTTTTAATGACTCCAACCTAAGTGTATGTAAACTTCCAACTTCAACTGTACATGATGGATCATTAGCTTCTACACTAACTTTCACACATCTAGATGGCCGGGCGGGGTGGGTGTTGAGCCGGAGACAGCAGTGGGGTCAAACTGTAGAACCCAGTTCCTACATTTGAACAAAACTATACTACATTTTATCACTGGGACCCTCGGGATGACAAATCAGAGCAAGATTACTGAATGTAAGTCCATTATTTACCTTCAGAGGTGTATCATACCAGTTGCTGTGATACATTTTTTGTTGTTGTTGTGCACTCTCTTCAAACAATAGCATGGTATTGTTTCACTGTAATAGCTACTGTTATTGGACACTGCAGTTGGATTAACAATAATTAAACTTTCTGCCCATTTAAGACATGTCTATGTCCCGGAAAGTTGGCTGTTGTATACAAAATCATTCTAGTCACATTAGCAACAACCGTCACAGTTTAGCAACACCCATCCCGTAGAGGCTAAACTTAACCCTTGTGTAGTCTTAACATTCTGTATACTCCCCTTGTCCTAAGGGTAAAAAAAGACCCCTCTTCACTAAACGCCTGAAATTAAGTAGCTTCATTGAATTTTAAACCCCAAATCTATTTTGCATGAAGAAACAACCTGCCATTCATCACAAACTTTGTGAAAATCTGGGTTTTCCTTCTTCACAATGCAGAAAGACATGTAATGCATTTAATTAGTGGACACCACTCATTTTTATTACAACACACCTGTCATAATTGTTTTCTTTACTAAAGTAGAGGTTTATTATTGTTATTGTTGCTTAAGGTACTGCATAGGTGTAAACATACATTTTTTAGCAAGAGATAGCAATTGTATAGCCTAAGAAAGTAGCAGAAATGTGTAGAAGTAGTTTTGAATGCTTTGTATTGAAAGGAAACAAGAATAGTCTTGATCTTATTTGGCAACATAGTGATATATTGTTAGACTGTACAATGAGGAATTCAACTACAAAATACTAGTCTTCTCCCATTTTTTTTATACACCCACAAGGTGTATAAACACAAACAATAACTAGGAATAAAATAATAGATGCAAAACAAAAATGTGAAAAACATCAATCAACTGTAATTAGCACATGTAGGACAATATGCAAGTGCGTGTGTGCATGGACATGTGCAGCACAAGGTATTTGTTTTACAGTCCTTCTTTGGATGGCAGAATTGCCATCTCCTCCTCTTGCCTGCCCCAGCTGCAGCCTCAGGTGGATCAGGATAATATTCAGCCCCCTGAACAGCTTTAACAAGTGCTGTAGAGGCTGCTGTGTAGGGGAGGCGCTCCGTTCTTTGAATGTGTGGGGTTACAAGTGCCTTTCCCAACAGCTCCAGGAACACCCTCCTCTTGTTCCTCTTATCAGGTATCCAGATAGGGTTGATCTTGTTCCATATCAAGAAGGCATTGTATGAGGATACATCAATGATTTTATGGAAGATGACCAGTGGCCAGTGTGCAGTCATCCTCCTGCAGCTGTAAGTTCCAATCACCTTGTCCAAGTTGTCCACGCCTCCTTTGTTGTGGTTGTAGTCCAGGATGATGGCTGGCTTCCTGTCATCACGATCACTGATCTCAACCGTTTTGTGCATTGTGCTCAGGAGGACCACATTCTTGTTCCTCTTTGGGAGGTAAGAAACTAGAGTGGTGGTGAAGGCAAACTTTGATGAGAAGGCCTCTCTCCCCCTTTTGCGAGACGTGCAGGGGGGAGCTCAGGCTTGCTCTTTCTAACTGTGCAAACCATGCTGATCTGCCTCTTCAGGAGCTGCCAGCTGAGTTCATAAGAGGTGAAGACATTGTCACACGTGACATTGTGCCCCCTAAGTCCATCTGTCACATCAAGCACAACCTGCATCCCCTGGTTCTTCTCTGGGCCTCCACTGGTCGGCGTCCCTGTGTAGACTTGCATCTTTCAAGCGTAGTTGGATTGTCCATCACAGGCCACCCATACCTTGATGCCATACTTTGCTGGCTTGCTGGGCATATACTGCCGGAAAGGACAGCGACATTTTGACAAAAGAGATTACCCTCAGTAATTAGTATCAGTGTCACAGAAAACAATCACATAAATCAATTATATTACAGCAATACATAATAAAATGAACAGTGAAAATCACTTACAATACAGATATGAAAATAAAAATGTACCTCTGAATGGAACCAGTTGCTCATCCACTGCTACTTCAGGCCCAGGGTTGTAGAGGTATGACAGACACTCCACCCACGTATCCCAGACCTCTCTGATGGCCATCAGTTTGTCTCTCACACTTCTTGCAGGTCTTGACTCACAGTTATCAAATCGTAGCATTCTTAAGAAAGTGCGGAAGATTGTCAGTGGCATCGTGGCACAGAAAATGCCCTTCCACTCTCTGCATTCCAGAGACTCCATGTAGCCTCGCCTCGGGACCTGTACACACCCGCTAAGATTAGCAGCCATATGTAGGCACGCGGGTCAATCTCATCCATCCTTTTCCAATTGTCTCCATATTTACGGAAACCCTCCAAATGTGTCATCTCCAGGATGATTTTTTTGATGGCTGGTTTGATGAACATGTAGAATGTTGAGGTGATGTCCTGGGTATGGCCAACTGCATGTTTTGTGGGACCTAGGGTCATCCTTATGACATTTTGTGCTGCCATCCTGCCCTGGTTGTCATATGGTGACTAGGACCATGTTATTTTGCTTATCTTTGACAAAAATGCATAGGGGCACAAGGCGAGACCCAAATGCAGACACAGGAGGCAGATGGTAGCGATATTTATTATAACAAAGGGAGTAGGCAAAGGCAGGTCAGGGACAGGCAAGAGTTCATGAACCAAGTCAGAGTTTAAACAGTACCAAACGGTAGGCAGTCTCGAGGTCAGGCCAGGCAGGGGTCAGAAACCAGGTCCGAGTCCAAAAACAGTACAAGGGGATAGGCAGGCTGGTGGTCAGAACAGGCAGGAGGGTTAGGAGTCAGGACAGGCAAGGGTCAAAACCAGGAGGACTAGAAACAGAGATTGGGAAAAATAGGAGCAAGGAAAACCACTGGTTGACTTGGCAAACAATACGAACTGGCCAGAGAGACAGGAAACACAGGGATATATACCCCAGGGATAATAAGCGGCACCTGGAGGGGGTGGAGAAAATCACAAGGATAGGTGAACCAGATCAGGGTGTGACAAAATGTCTCTCTTTCAGCTTGGGGGATTTCTTCTTCATCTGAAGATGATGCATCGTGCTCTGGGTCTTTCTTCCCCATCTTCTTCTTCAGATACCTCCTCCTCTTCAAAGTCATTGTTCTCTTGTTCCTCCTGGACATCTGAAAAAATCTGATCTACGACCTGTTGGGCACTGAAACGTGCATTCATGACTTCAGCAAAGAGAGAACTGGGGGGACTGTCATCTGCAGCACCTTTATAGCCTCTGACTGCATTCCCCAAACAATGCTTTCAAGAAATGTTTATTTTGTCTAAAATGTTGTTTGTTTTGTCTGAACTGTCATGTGTTCGGTCGTGGAGGGGAGATGCTGCACATGCACACACAATGTAGTTTTAGTTTTGTCTGAATTCAATCAGGCGATGTTTCACTTTTTCCAATGTTGGGGTCACTCTAGGAAAAGTCATCAAATTTCAAGTTGAAAAAATATAATTTAGGGGATTTTCTCTGCTGTTAAACTTAGAGGCTGGTCATTTTTTTTACCCTTAAGACAACACAAGGGTTAAATAACTTGTGGTTCTCACACATTGAATTGAAATTATACAATGTATCGAATAGCTTTTGTGTTCCTAAGAACAAACGAAGATACAATATAGCCTAACAACACTGCTTGCAAATGGCACCGATTGTAGCTATTTTCAGATAAAAGCACTGGTCCTCTTAAATTTTTATTCCAGGTTGCACATCAAAATATTTAAGGGCACAGTCATTCCAAACATAGGGTTGTCTTATAAGATGGAAATGGGAAAATAATGGACCTGTGAATAACTACCCCGATACCATGTATAGACCAATATTTTATTTACTAGGCTACTTGAATTGTGACTACAAACAAATTTGCAGAAATGGGAGGGAAAGGTGAGAATCAAGCACAATGTGGCCAGAGTCTAAAAGCAAGTACATGCAAGGCCCATGTTCGGAATGTAATCCTATCACAGCAGTTCCGATAGGGATAATGCAAGCTGTAAATGAGATCAGATAGAGAGCGTGCAGACGTGTGAGAATGAGGAGAGAGTTTGAAGGGAGAGCCACACGTCAAGTTATATTCTACAGGCCATGAATTTGATTAATAACACAATGTGAGTGCTAATTCTTTTTCTGCAGCAAATGCCAGCAAATGTCTAATGCCGGATTACAGCCACGGGTCATTGAGATAAACATTAATGCTAAATTGAGACTAACAGCCAATCGAAAACGACATGCTTGCTGCCCTGGTCAATGAGGCAGGACCTTGGTTATTAGCAGACCAATCGAAATGACAAAGTCACAGCTTTGACCTCATCTTTGGTATTATGCCAGGTTCTAAAACACATTAATTCTCATTACCTGAGCCCTTATGCCTAAAATGATACTGCAATCTAAACATAGGGTGCCTACACAATGGGATTTTGTGTCAGAGAATTTCGGATGGGGCCAATGCTTTTTCAATAGGAGTCAACCGTTGACACAATGTTGCACGATTATGTTTTTTCCCAATAATGTGTAATTTATGAAAATGGAAAAGCTGAAATGCCTTGACTCAATAAGTATTCAACCCCTTTGTTATGGAAACCCTAAATAAGTCACATAAGTTGCATGGACTCACTCTGTGCGCAGTAGTTTTAAAGTTGATTTTTGATCTCTGTACCCCACACAAATAAAATAAAAAGATGGGAAGGAAATTGTGTTGGGGAGAGAGTTGAGTTATTGACTAGACTGATGGGGGTCGGGCGTGCAGGCGGCTCGGGTTGGCTGGGCGGTCTGGCTGAAATTTTATATAAAGGATGTCTTGAAGACAATCAAAAGTTGTCTTTGTACTTTAGTTTTAAGAGTTGTTCATTTGGTTAGACCATTGGTTAAAGGTGCAACACAATATTGATTATTGAATTATCATGGATCTAGTTCAGTGTTATCACTTAAACATATTTAATAATCTCTTTCCTAGCTTGATGACGTATTTTTGCTAACTTTTTATTGTTCTAAATAGAGATGGCTAGAAGGGCCATGGGTCATATTAGATTGTGAATAAATGCAAGAAATGTTCTTTAGATGACCCAAGAAATGGGAGGGCCTTGAGAAAATGAATGTCATTGAGAAAACTGATTTTTGCGTAAACATCCTTTCTGAATTTAAAAGTAATCCTAGAAGCGATCATCTAGTTTTTCGAAAGTATCTGTATCAAATCAAATGTATTTATATAGCCCTTCTTACATCAGCTGGTATATCAATGTGCTGTACAGAAACTCAGCCTAAAACCCAAAACAGCTAGAGAGTTGAAAACAGCAAGTCTGGGACAGGTAGCACGTCCAGTGAACAGGCAGGGTTCCATAGCCGCAGGCAGAACAGTTGAAATTGGAGCAGCAGCACGGCCAGGTGGACTGGGGACAGCAAGGAGTCATCATGCCAGGTAGTCCTGGGGCATGGTCCTAGGGCTCAGGTCCTCCGAGAGAGAGAAAGACAGAAAGAGAGAATTAGAGAGAGCATACTTAAAGTCATACAGGACACCGGATAAGACAGGAGAAATACTCTGGATATAACAGACTGACCCTAGCCCCCCGACACATAAATTACTGCAGCATAAATACTGGAGGCTGAGACAGGAGGGGTCAGGAGACACTGTGGCCCCATCCAATGATACCCCCGGACAGGGCCAAACAGGCAGGAAATAACCCCACCCACTTTGTCAAAGCACAGCCCCCACACCACTAGAGGGATATCTTCAACCACCAAATTACCATCCTGAGTCAAGGCCGAGTATAGCTCACAAAGATCTGTAGTATAGCCAACCCAATCTGTAATCTGACTACGATATTTTTGCTGGTAATGAAACAAATTACAGTTCGTTTTTTGTAATACTTTACTAGCGTTAGTGAGTTCAGTGTGTTGTAGCTAATTAGCTTTCTGTCTTTTAGCGCTAGCAAGCTTTATGCATTTACATGACCACTAACGCATTAGTGCTGCCTGCTATCATTATCGAGCTCAATGTGTTGTAGCTAATTAGCTTTCTCTCTGTTAGAGATAGCAAGCTTCATACATTTACATGACCACTAACTCACCACTAAGAGTAGTGCTGCCTGGCTGCTCGTGTCAGCTAGCTCAATGTGTTGTAACAAATAAGTGTTCTGTTAATGCTAGCGAGCTTCATACATTTAACATTAAAGTAAACTTACGTAAACTCGTACATCGCCTTGTTCCGGACAATTGCCCTTATTGTAGCGCCCCAAAAACGTAATACTTCCAGATCAACTGTAATGTCAATACCATTGCAAAGCACAATTTCTCCCCTTTCCAACAAAATCAATTACATGACCTAAACGCTGCCCATTTCTGCATTATTCAAGCAGGCAATGAGCCCCGTTGGGTCTTTTAAAAATGGCGGGTGGGGAAGCGAAATTAATGCGTGATAGTGAAAAGGAGAGATGTTGTGTGGGAAAATTGCTTTTTTTCACTCGATCTGTCCAAATCTGTCCAACTTATCACCTTATCGCCTCTAAAATGTAAACAAAAAAAACACTATAAAGAGTTTATATAATGTGTCATTACATACCTATTTGAAGGTTTGTGTCGAATTTGAATTGGGTTTTTAGGGTGGTGCTAAAGTGATCTTAGAAGTAAACAGCGGCTTTGAGAATGATGATCGCATGCATTGATGACGAAAAAAATGACTAGGTATCCCCCTTACCCCCGTCACTGTCCATTTCTAGAAATGCTACACCTGGTGGAGAGAGATTGTAAGACAGAAATAGTTGCTTTATGCGTGCTGTACGTTACGACATGACATGTCAATATGTAACGGAGGGTCAGTTTTTTCAACTTTTCTCCAATACTATAGAGACATTACCATGTCTATCAATGCTTGAATAGAAACCTAGTTCACACCCCCGATTTTGACGTCAACACAGTCGCTACAGTCCCATTAGGTTTCTTTGTAGCCTCGTTTGAATGTTGCGGTTGCGCACATTTGTACGGAATGGGGTGAGTTTACGTTACCACTAACTCACTACTAACATGCAGACCACACCGCTCGCGTGTCAAAATACATTTACACATACAAGTTAACACTGCAACCACACTGCTCGCACGCGTCAACGAGCATCTGCGTAGCCAGGCGTAAAAAAGAACTTGGTTCTATTTGGTACACTCGATGCGCTGCAACTCCATTCTCTCACATCTCTTCATTGGTTTTTAGGAGCATATACTGGGTGATTGAAAGATGAGTTGAGGTCCACAGTCCAGTTGGTTGTGGTAATGCACCTCAAAGTTGCTTGCCAACCGCCACATAAACTCCAAAGAAGAAGAAGAAGAAGCCTGAAGGAGGAGAGAATAATAGAAACAATACTAGTTTTATTGTTTTATCTGTGGATTAATTGTCAGAGTAGAGGACCTTGTGCATTTCAGGTAAAATAACAACCCAATGTTTACATCCCACGACAAATTAGCTAGCAACAGCAAGCTAGCTAGCTAATTTGCCATAAATGTTTAATGCTTTTCGACCTGTCCTCAAATTAATATAATAGGTTCAGTGTTTGTTTTAATATTTCAACCTGCGTGTGCTGATCGCGTCTGGTGTGGGTGGACAAAATCAACTTGCGCACATTGGTGCATGCGGACGCACGCACACGTGCAGTCTGGTCAGCATGTATGAGTAGTGCTGCCTGCTAGTGTTAGCGAGCTTAATTTGTTCAAGTTTATTAGCTCTCTGTCTGTTAGCCCATAGCGAGCTTCATACGTTCCTACCCCCTGGGCACACACTGGTTGAATCAACATTGTTTCCACGTCATTTCAATGAAATTACATTAAAACCAACATGGAATAAATGTTGAATGGACATCTGTGCCCGGTGGGTACTAACTCATTAGCCTGTCTAGGCATACATGTCAGATGAAACGCTGCTGTAATCTGCACTAAAATCTGATAATCTAATCTCTTTGAACAATATTTACCCTTGAAAGATTTAACAGCCTTGAAGATGTTGTTGCCCTGCAAGGGTCAGAACTTCAGTTCACTTGACTCATAAGAACATGAATGCAATCACACACACACACACTATAAATACACACACACACACACTCCTCACACAGATGAGTAAGCTTTTTCATTAAATTTTCATTTTTGTCAAGTATAGATTAAAGTTGAAAGCTGTGTGTGTGTGTGTGTGTGTGTGTGGAGGGGATAGGCCTCCACCACTAGAACTTGATTTCCTCTCAAATGACCAGGGAAGCAGCGCCTGTTATTACTGAGTTAGACACAGAAACGGGCATGCAGGTCCACACACACACACAAGTCTGTGGTGAATTGTCAAAACTCTTAGTACAATACCCCAAACTGGTTTAACTTGTAACGCAGGAAGTCTAATATTCAAACGTTTTTATTGTGCATTAATTTTGTTTGTAGACATCTTTCACCACACAACCACTGATTATAAAACATATGTTTACTGTGAAATATAATGAGAACATTGGTTAAATCACTAAAACACAACATAATGATATTGTCTCAATTTTGTTATTTTAACAACCAGTTAATCCAATAGCAAAAAAAATAGGATACTGTAGATGTTTCAAAATTGACATTTGAATGTATTATGCTACAGTACTGTAAATTACAGCATATTACGATGTTTTCACATTAGACAATACACCCATTAAAATTGAGTAAACTTTACATTTCCATCATTGTAGACATATCTCACAATGTAATCAATTTAAAGAAATTAAAGAAACAATTTTTAGCGGGCACTAGTTTGCATCAAGCCTGTCTTGAGCATTTGGCTGGCCATAGGTACTCATCGAAATACATCTTCCATCTCTATTGTATTTTACAGTGTTGTATTGCACTTATGTATTGTAGTGGTCCTGTACGTGACTCAACTTTATATGTTTATACTTTACAGGTACATTTTTATTATGTAGTTCTCAAAATCTGTAGTTGACAAACCAGTTTAAAATCTATAGTTTACCAAACAGTTTAGAGATGACCAAATAAGAGCAGTCAGATTAAGTGATAGTAAAATGTATTTTAACAAATGAGAAGTGTCACACCCTGATCTGTTTCACCTGTCTTGTGCTTGTCTCCACCCCCCACCAGGTGTCTCCCATTTGTCCCCATTATCTCCTCTTGGTTCAGAGACCAAGGCGATGGAGATGTACATTGAGGACTCCCTGGCTGCAGGGGGTATCCGTCCTGCTGCCTCCCCCGCCGGCACAGGGTTCTTCTTTGTGGAGAAGAAGGACAAAACCCTGCACCTGTGCATCAACTACCGAGGCCTGAGTGATATCACAGTTAAAAACCATTATCTGCTTCCACTCAACGCCTCTGCTTTCGAGCCTCTCCTTAGGGCTACGATCTTCTCCAAGTTGACCTCCAGAATGCCTATGGGAAGGAGACAAGTGGAAGACCACCTTTAACACGGCTAGTGGGCACTACGAATACCTGGTGATGCCATTCGAACTGACCAACGCTCTTGCTGTGTTACAGGCCCTGGTTAATGACGTTCTCTGTGACATGTTGAACTGGTTTGTGTTCGTGTAACTCAATGACATCCTAATTTCCCCCCGCTCGGCTCAAGAACATGTCCTCCATGTCCAACAGCGTCTTCTGGAGAACAAGCTGTTCGTCAAAGCTCCACCATCTCCTTCCTTGGATACATCATAGCTGTAGGCGACATACAGTCTGATCCTGGATAGGTGAGAACGGTGGTGGATTGGCCGCAACCCCACACAAGAGTGCACCTGCAACGCTTCCTGGGGTTCGCCAATTTCAAGCAACAATTCACTACAGCCCCCATCCTAATCCATCCAGATCCATCCCGGCAGTTTGTGGTGGAGGTCGACACCTCGGATGTCAGATTGGGGTCTGCCATGTCCCAACGTTTGGCCCAAGACCAAAAGCTGCATCTCCGCGCTTTCCTCTCCCATCGTCTCAACACCAGGGAAAGGAATTACGACGTGGGTAACCGAGAACTACTCATGGTGAAGATGGCATTAGAGGAGTGGAGGCACTGGTTGGAGGGGGCGGATCACCTATTCATAGTGTGGACAGATCACAAGAACCTGGAATATCTCTGCACTAACAAGAACATCTGGGGTATAGAAAATCAGGTTCGTTCCCAGGGGGTGCAGCGTTCCCAGGGGGGGCCCGGCTAAATGGATGTTTGTCCCGGACTATACGTTCCCGGGTTCTGGAATGGGCTCATTCCTCTCGACTGGCCTGCCATCTTGGCTCCAGTCGGACCATGGCCTTTGAACAATAATGTTTTTGGTGGCCCACCTTTGTTCCTGACTTCTCCGCGTTTGTCACAGCCTGCACAGTGTGTGCCCGGAATGAAACTCTGCAACAAGCTCCGGCTGGCCTCCTTCAACCTCTTTCCATTCCTCACCGCCCCTGGTCTCATATATTCCTGGTCTTCGTCACAGGTCTCCCTCCATCAGATGGCAACATCTTATCCTCATGCCCATTTCAGTCCCCTTCCCAAGTTACCCTCAGCCAAGGAAACTGCCAAGCTCATGGTGCAACACGTCTTCCGGACCCATGGACTTCTGGTGGACATGAACTCCAACCGCGGTCCTCACTTCTTGTCCCGGAAATGTAGGGTGATCTGCACTCTCATTGGGGCATCGGCCTGGCTACCCTCCGGTTTTCACCCCAATCTAACAGCCAGTCGGAGCAAGCCAATCAGGCTTTTTTGCCTCGTCTCCACCAACCTCACCACCTGGAGCCAGCAACTCGTGTGGGTGGAATACACACAGTTTGAGTGTGCCATGGGCTATCAGCCTCCGCTCTTTCCTGAGCAGGAGGAAGAGGTCAGCATACCCTCGGCCCAGATGTTTGTCCACTGCTGTCGCAGTACCTGAAAGAGAGCCCTCCTCAAGACCATCTCCAGGTAACGGCGACAGGGGAACCGCCACCAGACCCCTGCTCCCCGCTATTGTCTCGAGCAGAGGGTATGGCTGTCTACTCTTTTCCCCTGTTTTATCGCCCCTTTCTCCATCTCTCAGGTCTTTAGCCCATCTGCTGTTTGCCTTATATTGCCCCGCACTCTCCATATACATCCCACTTTCCATGAATCTAGAATTAAACCACCCGTCTCACTGACGGCCATCCGGCATTAATGGTGAGCCACCTCCTGAGTGTTTGACCTCGGGGCAGGGTATTCCAGTACCTGGGAGTATTTTGGCCCGGCGGAAAAGTGCTGGGTCCCCGCTAGGAACATCCTGGACCCAGCCCTCATTGTTGAGTTCCGCCACCGGGACCCCAGTCAACTAGGTACAGTGCCTTGCGAAAGTATTCGGCCCCCTTGAACTTTGCGACCTTTTGCCACATTTCAGGCTTCAAACATAAAGATATAAAACTGTATTTTTTTGTGAAGAATCAACAACAAGTGGGACACAATCATGAAGTGGAACGACATTTATTGGATATTTCAAACTTTTTTAACATTTCAAAAACTGAAAAATTGGGCGTGCAAAATTATTCAGCCCCCTTAAGTTAATACTTTGTAGCGCCACCTTTTACAGCTGTAAGTCGCTTGGGGTATGTCTCTATCAGTTTTGCACATCGAGAGTCTGAAATGTTTTCCCATTCCTCCTTGCAAAACAGCTCGAGTTCAGTGAGGTTGGATGGAGAGCATTTGTGAACAGCAGTTTTCAGTTCTTTCCACAGATTCTCGATTGGATTCAGGTCTGGACTTTGACTTGGCCATTCTAACACCTGGATATGTTTATTTTTGAACCATTCCATTGTAGATTTTGCTTTATGTTTTGGATCATTGTCTTGTTGGAAGACAAATCTCCGTCCCAGTCTCAGGTCTTTTGCAGACTCCATCAGGTTTTCTTCCAGAATGGTCCTGTATTTGGCTCCATCCATCTTCCCATCAATTTTAACCATCTTCCCTGTCCCTGCTGAAGAAAAGCAGGCCCAAACCATGATGCTGCCACCACCATGTTTGACAGTGGGGATGGTGTGTTCAGGGTGATGAGCTGTGTTGCTTTTACGCCAAACATAACGTTTTGCATTGTTGCCAAAAAGTTCAATTTTGGTTTCATCTGACCAGAGCACCTTCTTCCACATGTTTGGTGTGGCTTGTGGCAAACTTTAAACAACACTTTTTATGGATATCTTTAAGAAATGGCTTTCTTCTTGCCACTCTTCCATAAAGGCCAGATTTGTGCAATGTACGACTGATTGTTGTCCTATGGACAGAGTCTCCCACCTCAGCTGTAGATCTCTGCAGTTCATCCAGAGTGATCATGGGCCTCTTGGCTGCATCTCTGATCAGTCTTCTCCTTGTATGAGCTGAAAGTTTAGAGGGACGGCCAGGTCTTGGTAGATTTGCAGTGGTCTGATACTCCTTCCATTTCAATATTATCGCTTGCACAGTGCTCCTTGGGATGTTTAAAGCTTGGGAAATCTTTTTGTATCCAAATCCGGCTTTAAACTTCTTCACAACAGTATCTCGGACCTGCCTGGTGTGTTCCTTGTTCTTCATGATGCTCTCTGCGCTTTTAACGGACCTCTGAGACTATCACAGTGCAGGTGCATTTATACGGAGACTTGATTACACACAGGTGGATTGTATTTATCATCATTAGTCATTTAGGTCAACATTGGATCATTCAGAGATCCTCACTGAACTTCTGGAGAAAGTTTGCTGCACTGAAAGTAAAGGGGCTGAATAATTTTGCACGCCCAATTTTTCAGTTTTTGATTTGTTAAAAAAGTTTGTTGTTGATTCTTCACAAAAAATACAGTTTTATATCTTTATGTTTGAAGCCTGAAATGTGGCAAAAGGTTGCAAATTTCAAGGGGGCCGAATACTTTCGCAAGGCACTGTATGTGCCAGGGTAGGATGCCAGGTGATGCCCCTAGAGAGAGAGGGGGGTTACTGTCACATCTGTCTTGTGCTTGTCTCCACCCCCCCACCAGGTGTCTCTCATTTGCCCCATTATCTCCTTTAAATGTATTACCTGCGTTTTCTGTTTGTCTGTTGTCAGTTCGTCGTGTCCTACCAGCGTGTTCTCCTACCATTCCTGTACTCTAGTTTTAGTTAGTTCTAGTTCTAGTTTTAGTTTTTAGTTTTAGTTCCCAGTTTTTTCTAGCCTTCCCAGTTTTGACCATTCTGCTTGCCCTGACCTGACCCTGGAATACTGACCTCTGCCTGCTCTGACCCTGAGCCTGCCAGCCTTTCTGTACCTTACTGACTCTGCCCTGGATTACTGACCTCTGTCTGCCCTTGACCTGTCGTTTGCCTGCCCACTGTTTTTTAATAAACATCTGTGATTCAAACTGTCTGCCTCTGGGTCTTATCCTGAGACCTTTGAGACCCCTTTCTTAAATAATTCTCTATTTCTTCTCATATAAATTACATTGAAAATAATTGAGGTTCCACACCTTGTTATTCAATTTTCAACATTGCAGAACCAAATTTATTTTTGTAAATTTAAGCTTACAATATTAATTTACAAACTAAAGACATGCCATGGACAACATTATTGTCACCCAGGAGCTAGTACTTGGTTGTACAGCCTTTGGCCAAGTAAACTGCAGACAAATGCTTCTTGTAGCTGTCTATGAGCTTGCTACAGCTTTCTACTGGCAATTTGGCCAATTCTTTAGCAGCAAACTGCTCTAATTATTCAATGTTTGACTAGTGCCCTCCACCAACTGCTGTCTTTATTTTCTAAATTACAATTATTAAACTTAAGTTTCCAAAAACAAAATTGGTCTGTAAAGCCAAGTAACAAGGTGTGGTGACCAAAAGTATTTTTACATTTCAATTTATTTTTTGAAGAAATAGGGAATTATTTAAGAAATGTGCAGAGGTGCCAATATATTTGGCCGCAACTGTGCCTGAAATATTTTGTTCTCTGAACCAAAATATCTAGTTTGATGAAAAACCATTTTCCTCCAGAGGAAATTAAACAATTTCAGGTAAAAAAGTTATTATAAAGGCATTTCTAATTATAGAAAACAGAAGTTGGGTGAGGTTCTGAACTTTATGCCTACCCGAGAACTTCAGCCTGGTAGGCATATCACAGTTCCTATCTTATGAAAGAGAAGCCAAACATCCCCATGACCTGCCATGACTTGCCTGTCCAATAAAGATCCTTTTTCTGTTGCTAAGAGGAGAGTAACGGGGGAGGATGAATATGAGTCAATACTGCCACCTCCTGGATATTAAGTCTAACAACTCACAAACCTTTGAATACTCCTGGGGCTTTCTTAATTCTCTACTCTAACCTCCTCTTCTTATATCCTTTCCTTTTGTCTTCACTGATTTGAAATCACAGTAGATGTGAAAGAAATAAAGTCACCTTCTCAGTGGAGAATCAGATTAAGGAAAGGAAACGGGGACTGCTGAGAAAGTTATCAGTAGTACTACTGAGAATCAATCATTTCTTCCATTTTGTTTTACTAGGCAAGTCAGTTAAGAACAAATTCTTATTTACAATGACGGCCTACCCCAGCCAAACTATTAACCCAGTCAATGCTGGGCCAATTGTGCGGCCAGTTGTGATACAGCCTGGAATCGAACCAGGGTCTTTAGTGATGCCTCTAGTACTGAGATGCAGTGCCTTAGACCGCTGTGCCACTCGGGAGCCCCATCCTTCTCTCATAAATGAGAAAAATCCATACAATTCTCAGGCTTTTAACTGATCTGAAGCTGGGACTGGAATAGCACCATGTTGACCCTGCTCTGTCCTGAAGATGTCTGTTAGGGCTATTGATAGCTGCATTGTGTGCATGAACATAGCAATGCACAGTCAGAACCCAGAGTAGACAGACAAACCTCAATCAAACTCTGAGATATCGCTTTAAGAACAGTTTGAATGGGTACAGATCGTGGAGGCCGATAGGAGAATTGTACAATGTCGACTGTAGAGATACAAAGTTTTTCTGTGCATCATGCTGTGGCAATCATTATAGGCATTTCACAAGACTCTAGTGATAATATAAACAATGGTGGTGAAACCTACTTTGGCTGGCCCTAAACTGACCTGTGTTTTCTTTTAATACTACCAAAATTATCTCAGCAACCATTCAATCTTGGTATTGTTGCTCTGGATTTTATACTAGTGTTACTGTAATTTAATTATACCAATGTGTTTTCATTAATTGAATTCCCTTAATCTATTTTATGAGAATTTGTAAGATTCTTGTTTGCATAAAATAGACGGAGACCAGTCCTTTCAATGATAGGTAACAGAATTCATTCTTGGAACGCGCTCCCACGTTACCATGAGCAAAAGTTTATATACAATAACATGACGTCATTTCATTGCTTAAAAAATGAATCTCCTCCTCTTGACCGAGACAAAGGGAACTTTAAAAGTTAATTCAAAGTTCATTCTGACCCCCTAGCACATACACAGGACACACAACAAAACTGAATTAACTTTTGACTCCTCACCATTATCGATCACCACTTAGCTGACAGTTCTAACTAACAGAAAACCTAGGAATGCACTCACTGTCTTATCTTAAGCACCCCAGAGCTCAGTTTCGTCGGTTCAACCATAGGTTAACGACGCTATCTGCTTACTTAACCCACAACCCATTCCTTTCTCCCTAGTTCATTAACTTTAACTACTCCTTGTCTGTGTCACACAATCCCTTCTTATGAACTCATATTGTTAATCAGATATAATAAAACAGAGTATAAGTTTACTTAGTTACAGTTCTATTTAAAATGAGGATATTGTTTATTCATTTATTCATAATATTTCTAACAACTAGGTTCTTAGGGACAAAGTCACAGATCATCTCTACCTCTCCCACTCTTTCACACCCTCTGTCTCTCACTCTCTCTCTCTCTACCGAACCCCAATATAGCTCCTGTCTTCATCATAAGAGCTCCCTGCCTGCTGTTGTTGTGGTGTATTGTGGGCAGTGTCAATTCCAGAGTAGACTGCCTAATAAGGTAATTTGACCCAGATGATAACAGCTTTTTCCTGCTTATAGGAACTGATTGTGCTATTGGTATCACAAGCATGGCTCTCTAGGGATATGTTGTCGGAGTCGGTACAGCCACCGGGTTTCTACATGTGTCGCGCTGACAGAAACAAACCTTATCTCTCTGGTAAGAAGATGCTCAAGTTCTTTTGTTAACCTGACCTAAAATTCCTTACAATCAAATGCCGACCACATTATCTCCCAAGAGAATTATCGTCGATTACATTCACAGTCGTATATATCCCCCCCCCCCCAAGCTGATACCTCAACAGCACTCAAGGAACTTCACTTGACTCTATGTAAACTGGAAACCATATATCCTGAGGCAGCGTTTATTGTAGCTGGGTATTTTAACAAAGCTAATTTGAGAACAAGGCTACTTAAATTCTACCAGCATATTGACTGTAGCACCCACGCGGGCAATACACTGGACCACTGCTACTCTAACTTCTGCGATGCATACAAGGCCCTCCCACGCCCTCCCTTCGGCAAATCCGACCATGACTCCATCTTGCTTCTACAGTCCTATAGGCAGAAACTCAAACAGGATGTACCCGTGACTAGAACCATTCAACACTGGTCTGACCAATCGGAATCCACGCTTCAAGATTGTTTTAATCACGCGGACTGGGAAATGTTCCGGGAAGCCTCAGAGAATAACATTGATTTATACACTAACTCAGTGAGTGAGTTTATAAGGAAGTGCATATGTTGTACCCACTGTGACCATTAAAACCTACCCTAACCAGAAACCGTAGATAGATGGAGGAATTTGCACAAAACTGAAAGCATGATCCACTGTATTCAACCATGGAAAGATTTTGGGGAATATGGTGAAATATAAACAGTGTAGTTATTCCCTCTGCATATCAAATGATGGGGGTCACCTTGGGGTCATGATAGGGGCTGCACCAAATGATTGATGTATTACAATAATTGATTATGCTTATGTTGTATTAATAGAAGGGGAAGGCTATAAGACCCTCCTTCACTACATTTATAGGGTCCTGGACCACAGATTAGCAGTATATGCATTATAAGGTTTAATACTGTTCCACAGTTATTTTCTAGTCTCTGCCTCTTATAAGAAACGGTCTGAGCAGATGTGTGAGCCACTGGAGTCAAAACAGGGTGTCTGTGAGAAAGCGCCTCAAGGCTAAAAGAGATACATAGACACAGACCCCTGCATGGGAGATAAGAGACAAGTCAGACGTGAATGGAATGGAAAATGGAAAACTACTGCTGAGCCCTTAGAAAACACTGGACTATTGTTCTCTCCTGTAAGTTTGTATAACTGTATATGCATGGGCTTGGTCTGATGAGTAGAATGTGTTGACGTAGGCAATTACATCACTAGGGGTTGAATGCAAGTATATTAAAGCAACTTTGACCTTTTTTATATTGCAGAACTTACTCTGAAACATACGTGCTGTGTTTCCGTTGTCAACTTCTGTCTGCAATTGCATTAATAAAGGTTTGATTTACTTAAAGAAGATATTGTCTGATTGCTGATTTCACCCATAAGCCAATGATTGACAAGGAACAAGGAACCTACCCCAACACAATCAAACAAGCTAAATTCTCCAGGGTATGTTGTGGCATTTAGCTAGTGTGCTGTTAGCTTGCATCTCCCTATCTAGCATAGTGTTAGTTAGGACCGTTAGGACACATGGCCGAATCTGGACATCTGCTGGTTAGTTAACATGCATTTAGTCAGCATGGCGTTAGATAGCACGTGGTCGGAATTGCATATGTGCTGATAAAAGCTGCTTGTTGGCTGGCTTGGAAATAGTTTGATAACCTGCATAATAGGACAAAAGAAATATGTTTGCTAGCCATGCTTCTAATTAGTATTGGTTTTTAAACCCTTCTTTTTTCCAAAATACATGATTTAAAAACGTAAGAATATTCTAAAGATGAATTAGCCTAATGTTACAAGTAGTAATGTTAGTATATATTTTGTTATTTCACAATTGTTAGTTTGGGTTTAATTAGATGTTATGTTAAACAAACCATGTTATGAAAATTAATTTCGCAGATAGTAAACAGGTTTACCTAGTCAGCCCTTATATCTTGAATTTTTTATCAATTTCAGAATCATTTCTTAATAATTAACATATTAACTAATGTGAATAAAAAATGTTTATGCAAACATTATTTTTTAGATTCTAGGAAATCCAAAAGCATTATTCCTTCAATGGATGAAGTGGAACTATAAGTACTACAGATTTGACACATAAAGTCAACGCATCCTTATTAGACATTACAAATTGAAACATGCACATTATGCAAGAACCTGCTCATTATCATGTATCCATCAAGACGTGCACCTTTAAAACCAAAATAGCACTCAAGAAGCATTTGACTCAACACCGAAGAAATGTTCATGAAACAGTTACTGCTTGAATAAAATGTGACCTCTGTAATTTTTCTGACCCCAGTAATGTTAAGCAGTACTTTTCTCGTTTCGAGAAGTCGTTTCAACAATAAGGATTATATGCAAGAAGAGATTCAGAAAGTAAGTCCTGAATGGGTAACTGTTGATGCAGCAATGGGGACTACTTTCTCATTAAGGAGAAAGGAGATTGTGGAAGATGAGCCCCTTGTGATTGACATCAAATCTAGATGGCCAGCGCTGTTCACAGACAGACAAGTAAGTGCTTATTAAAATCTGCAAAAGATCCAATTAAATTTTCTGTGATTGTTGAAAATAATAATATACCTCGTTTTTCATACAGTACCTCAAGAGCTTGTCTCCCTTCCGACCTTTGTGCATTTTGAGATGGTGATTAGAGGACACAAGGAACTACATAACTTATTAATGTAATACGCTTTCCAAAAGTGTATTCCTTTTATCTGTAGTGCTCTTAGGCTGGCTGTAAAAATCATAACTCTGACTGTTTATAGGTCACAAAAATGCAGGTCTCTATACAGTCTAAGCGTTTCACTCACATTTTCTGATGTCAATTATAGCTATAAACCATTGTTGTTTTCAAAGTATTTCTGTCATTTAGTTTCATAGCTTGACTCTGAATCCCTTAACTTGATTTAACAATGAGCACAGTGGCAGTCACAGGCTGTCATAGATACATTTTAAATGATCCCAAATGAGACTTAGCCAGTTTTCATGTTTCTTAGCTATGTATATTTTAATCACATGTGTTTTTCAGTGTTAGTTTCAGTTTAAACTGCAAAATCAAGATATATTTCCCACAAATCAGTATAAGTACTGTAGCTCCATTACCATGGTAACCATTTGGTCTGAAAGTGGCAGCGAATCATTTGAATCACTTTCCTACATTAAATGCTTATAGGTTTTTTTTAACAAGTGTTTATTGAGTTTTGTAGCAATGTTATTGGCTATTTTGCTTGATGGCCTTAGTGCCCTGGCTGATTGTTATGGTGCACTGGCAGATTAGGCACACCCTTGTCCCTAAAATTCATTCTCTGGTATGTTATGATCTTCAAACAGGTTGTTCTGGAGTTCATGAGACTGGTGTCTGTGGACCTCAAGAAGACATTTTATGAAGGACTGGACAGTCATCTTTCCAAGCTCCTTGATTTCTACCGGGCCAAGAGTGGCGGAGGGATGGAGCTCAAACACCTTATGGACAGTCTTGACAAAGACGTAGGTTCAACTATATTGACATATAGTTATTTCCTATGTTTTGGTGTATTGATAATTGCTTTTTTTGGGGATGAGATCTTAACATTGACAACCACATTAACAATGGTGTAAAACAGTCAATTGTTCTTTTGTTGTTAGAGTTCCAATCAAAGGAAGAGAGAGGCTGTGCTCCAAGGCTTGCCATACTTGAG
Source organism: Oncorhynchus tshawytscha (assembly GCF_018296145.1). Lineage (NCBI taxonomy): Eukaryota > Metazoa > Chordata > Actinopteri > Salmoniformes > Salmonidae > Oncorhynchus > Oncorhynchus tshawytscha. The sequence goes on along the minus strand of NC_056434.1, from coordinate 59,394,731 downwards.
GTATACAACCCTACAACATAACCTTATGCTTTCTCCCAGGAGTGACATTTCCTGTGAATCATGATGCATTGTAACGTTCAATGGAGTCAAGTTGAATGTCTGTCGCCATCTGAAGTGATTTTAACACACAGGCCAAATCAAATATACAGTATATAAGGAAATCTCTTCCACCAATGTTTTATTTGTTTTTGCTTTTGCTCAACCTTTCTCCCTTGCTAGACATTCAGTTGAGAATAGTGATTTAGCATGCTTTATGTTCAGAAGAAACAACATCTTTATCTTGGACTGCAAAGTAAAAATCAGGACCATACATTAAACACAATATTAGGTTTGGGCGATAATACCTAACTACCATGTAAACAACTATTGGTAGCTGTTGTCGACGGTTGTGAAATGTAAGTATGCTCAAGTTTGAGCATATTTGAACGTATTACACATCCCTGGTGTATGGCAGCACACAATACTGCAGTGCCCTTAGTGATGTGTCTAATTCCCTATTGTTAGACAGAATTAAAGTGGCAGTGTGAGGAATTCCAAATTCTATACAAAAGCTGTAAAAAAAATATATAAAAAGCGATTTTGACAGGACAATTAATCCCTACACCATGCAGTGCTGATTTTTCCATTTGAACAGGAATCGCAATCAGCTTTGCTGTTTCAACATTGTTCATCAGTGGGCTCGTGCCAGTCCAATATAAACTTTGCATTTAGGCTGTGCTTTTGTGTAACAACTTAATTGCTTATTGTAGGGTATCATTGTCCTATCTAAACGGTTTATATATTTTTTAATATCTAGAAATATAGTTTTGACAGCTTTTGTAAGCTGGCCATATAAAAAGAAAGTAGTAGAGGCGGAATTCTACACAGTGTAACTTTAATATAATGAATGTTGTAGAAAGAGCTGATTGCCAAAACAGCACTGAATGATAGATGAGGGTTTACATGGATTTCCCCCTCATTTTCAGTGTTGGATGACCATGGGCCTTTGCGGCACTATAGCGGACAATCAATTGATTTTTGTAAATAGGAAAAGAACAGACATGTTTTACCTCAACTAAGAATGCATTCTATCTAGACCTGGGAGCTGTGGATGGAGCTGCAGCAGATGCCAGCTGACAATGTGGACGTTGCCCTTGTGATAGAAGAGCAGGTGATCATACATGAACTTCACAATGTCCCAAATGCCTTTGCCACTTTGTTTGGACTTCTTTATTGTCTGAACATGAATTTCGCTCGCATGCCCAGGGATCCATGCACTTCACAATGTCCCATATGCCTTCACCACTTTGATTGTTCTTCTTTATTGTCTGAGCATGAATTTCGCTCGCACGCCCAGAGATCTCACCTTGCCTTCGAGTCAACCCGGATGCCTCCGGCAGTCTCGTTGCTGTGAGGACCCGAGGCTTCCTGACCTGCCCCGAGGGCTGCTGAAGACGGCTGAGTCATTGCTTCCTGAGACTATGCCACTAGGCAGAGCTAGGCTGTCGCCAGCAGAACAGCAATACAGGATCGACACAGAGTTGTCTGTATTGCAGGACTCATTTCTTGTCCTATTGTTCTCTAAAGAAGCCAGGCTCACCGGTAGGAGCAAGGACTCTGGTGGGCCATATGGAGAACATTCCTGCTTCCCTTGCTCGGACCCCTTATCATGTCATTCTTCTGTGGGGAGACCAGTCCAAATCTCTCCGGGTTCTCATTGACTCTGGGGCCGACGAGAGTTTTTTGGATGCTACCTTGGCGTCCGAGCTGAACATCCCCACTCAGCCACTTTCCATTCCCAATGGACGTTAGAGCGCTGGACGGGTGCTCTATAGGCCGAGTCACCAACAACACCACTCCCATCCCCCTAACGGGTGTCAGGGAACCACGGCGAGGCTATCCAGTTCCTGCTCATACCTTCTGCCCAGATGTTTGTCCGTCGCTGTCGTCATACCTGGAGGAGAGCACAGTCGGCCCTCAAGAACACCTCCAGGTATCCACGACAAGCGGATCGCCATCGGACCCCGGCTCCCTGGTATCATCTCGGGCAGAAGATATGGCTCTCCACCCCGGATCTGCCCCTCCGGATGGACTCTTGCAAACTCTCCCCCCGGTTTATAGGCCCTTTCCCCATCTCCAAGGTCATTAGTCCCTCTGCTGTTCGTCTTCTGTTGCCCCATACCCTTAGTATTCATCCTACATTCCATGTGTCTAGAATTAAGCCTGTCTCACAACCGTTTTGTCTTCTTTTTCCAGGCCCACCCCTCCTTGGAACAGTGGTTCTCAACTCCCAGGAATCCCGGTTCCACAATAAATGTTTGTTTTGTTCAATAAAGTCCATCATTTATGTCCAAATACCTCCTTTTTGTTCACGTGTTTAGTTCACAAATCCAAACTCAGGAGGTGCAGGCAAGTCCAGGCGAAAGTTCAGACGTAAAGTTATATTACAGTTCATAGAAACATGTCAAACGATGTATAGAATCAATCTTTAGGGTGTTTTTAATCATAAATCTTCAATAATGTTTCAACCGGAGAATTCCTTTGTCTTTAGAAATGCAATGGAACGCAGCTAACTCTCACGGGCGCACGCGAGGCTGAGCTCATGGCACTCTGCCAGACCTCTGGTTGAAACAGATCTCATTCTCTCCTCCTTCACAGTAGAAGCCTCAAACAAGGTTCTAAAGACTGTTGACATCTAGTGGAAGCCTTAGGAAGTGCAATATGACCCCATAGACACTGTATATTCGATAGGCAATGACTTGAAAAACCACAAACCTCAAATTTCCCACTTCCTGGTTGGATTTTTTCTCAGGTTTTTGCCTGCCATATGAGTTCTGTTATACTCACAGACATCATTCAAACGTTTTAGAAACTTCAGTGTTTTCTATCCAAATCTACTAATTATATGCATATTCTAGCTTTTGGGCCTGAGTAGCAGGCAGTTGCGTGGCCTTTTTCAAGTCCAGAGCACTTAACATGTCACGTTGTCACGCCCTGGTCAAAGTATTTTGTGTTTATCTTTATGTATTTGGTCAGGCCAGGGTGTGGCATGGGGTTTTTGTAATTGTGGTGTGTTTGTCTTGGGGTTTTGGTGGTGGTATTGGGATTGTAGCTTAGTGGGTTATCTAGTAAAGTCTATGGCTGTCTGGAGTGGTTCTCAATCAGAGGCAGATGCTTATCGTTGTCTCTGATTGGGAACCATATTTAGGCAGCCATATTCTTTGAGTTTGTCGTGGGTGATTGTCCTTAGTGTCCTATGTGTACTCTCGGTTAGTTTGCACTAGATAGGCTGTTTCGGTTTCGATTACGTTTATTGTTTTGTGTAGTGTTCGTGTTTCTTCGTTTGATTAAACATGAATCTAAATCGACACGCTGCAGTTTGGTCCGACTCTCCTTCATCACCACTAGAAAACCGTAACAGAATCACCCACCACCAACGGACCAAGCAGCGTGTTAACAGGCAGGAGCCACAGGAGAGGCAACAGAGGCAGCAGCAGCAGGAGCAGCAGCAGCTGCAGTGGGAGAGGCTGCACCACCTGGAGAAATGGACATGGGAGGAAGAACTGGACGGTAAAGGACCCTGGGATCAGCCTGGAGAATATCGCCGCCCCAAGGAAGAACTGGAGGCGGCGAAAGCTGAGAGGCGCAGATATGAGGAGGCAGCACGGCGTAGCGGATGGAAGCCTGAGAATCAGCCCCAAAAATTTCTTGGGGGCTCAGGGAGAGTGTGGCAGAGTCAGGAGTCAGACCTGAGCCAACTCTCCCTGTTTATCGTGAGGAGCCGAGGAGGAGACCAGAACCAGAGCCGGTGTTGGAGGTGAGCGAAACAGAGACTGTGAAGGAGTTAATGGGGAAATTGGAGGAGAGAGAAATGAGGGAGTTGCTGTGTTGGTGCTTTTTGCATGGAATTCGCCCGACGGAACGTGTTGGGGATTTGATGGCACCTGGGTTAGCGCTCCATACTCTTCCTGAGGTGCGTGTTAGTCGGCTGGTGAAGTTGGTGCCAGCCTCACGCACCAGGCCTCCTGTGCACATCCCTAGCCTTGCACGTCCTGTGCCAACACTGCTCTCAAGATCCCCAGTACGCCTTCACGGTCTAGCCCATCCCTGTGCCACCTTCACACTCCAGTCCTCCGGTAGCAGCTCCCCGCACCAGGCTTCCTGTGCGTGTCCTCGATCCAGTACCACCAGTTCCAGCACCACGCACCAGGCCTTCAGTGTGCCTCGCCTGTTCAGCGCAGCCAGCGCTTTTCTCTTCTCCTGCGCTGCTGGAGTCTCCCGCCTGTTTAGCGCAGCCAGAGCCTTTCTCCTCTACAGCGCTGCCGGAGCCTCCCGCCTGTTCAGTGCAGCCAGAGCTGTCAGTCTGCATGAAGCAGCCAGAGCTGTCAGTCTGCATAGAGCAGCCAGTCTGCATGGAGCTGCCAGTCTGCATGGAGCTGCCAGTCTGCATGGAGCTGCCAGTCTGCAAGGAGCTGCCAGTCTGCAAGGAGCTGCCAGTCTGCAAGGAGCTGCCAGTCTGCAAGGAGCTGCCAGTCTGCAAGGAGCTGTCAGTCTGCACGGAGCTGTCAGTCTGCACGGAGCTGTCAGTCTGCAAGGAGCTGTCAGTCTGCAAGGAGCTGTCAGTCTGTAAGGAGCTGCCAGTCTGCAAGGAGCTGCCAGTCAGCACGGAGCCGCCAGAGCGGTCAGTCTGTAAGAAGCCGCCAGAGCTGTCAGCCTATATGGAGCAGCTAGTGCCGCCAGTCTGCCCAGCGCCGCCAGTGCCCCCAGTCTGCCCAGCGTCGCCAGTCTGCCCAGCGCCGTCAGTCTGCCCAGCATCGCCAGTCTGCCCAGCACCGCCAGTCTGCCCAGCGCCCAGCCAGTCTGCCCAGCGTCGCCAGTCTGCCCAGCGTCGCAGTCTGCCCAGCGCCGCCAGTCTGCCCAGCGCCGCCAGTCTGCCCAGCGCCGCCAGTCTGCCCAGCGCCGCCAGTCTGCCCAGCGCCGCCAGTCTGCCCAGCGCCGCCAGTCTGCCCAGCGCCGCCAGTCTGCCCAGCGCCGCCAGTCTGCCCAGCGCCGCCAGTCTGCCCAGCGCCGCCAGTCTGCCCAGCGCCGCCAGTCTGCCCAGCGCCGCCAGATCTGCCAGTCAACCAGACTCTTCCAGATCTGCCAGTCAACCAGACTCTTCCAGATCTGCCAGTCAATCAGACTCTTCCAGATCCGCCAGTCAGCCGGGATCTGCCAGAACTGCCAGTCAACCAGGATCCGCCAGTCGACCAGGATCCGCCAGTCGGCCAGGATCCGCCAGTCGGCCAGGATCCGCCAGAACTGCCAGTCGGCCAGGATCCGCCAGTCTGCCAGGATCCGCCAGTCTGCCAGGATCCGCCAGTCTGCCAGGATCCACCAGAACTGCCAGTCGGCCAGGATCTGCCAGTCGGCCAGGATCCGCCAGTCTGCCAGGATCAGTTAGATCCGCCATTCAGCCAGGATCCGCCAGTCTGCCAGGATCCGCCAGTCTGCCAGGATCCGCCAGTCAGCCAGGATCCACCAGTCAGCCAGGATCCGCCAGTCTGCCAGGATCCACCATTCAGCCAGGATCCGCCAGAAGTGCCAGTCAGCCAGGATCCGCCAGTCTGCCAGGATCCGCCAGTCAGCCAGGATCCACCAGTCAGCCAGGATCCACCAGAACTGCCAGTCGGCCAGGATCCGCCAGTCTGCCAGGAGCCGCCAGTCTGCCAGGATCCGCCAGTCTGCCAGGATCCGCCAGAACTGCCAGTCGGCCAGTATCTGCCAGTCGGCCAGGATCTGCCAGTCAGCCAGGATCCGCCAGTCTGCCAGGATCAGTTAGATCCGCCATTCAGCCAGGATCCGCCAGTCTGCCAGGATCCGCCAGTCAGCCAGGATCCACCAGTCAGCCAGGATCCTCCAGAAGTGCCAGTCAGCCAGGATCTGCCGGAACCACCAGCCAGCCAGGATCTGGTAGATCCATCAACCTGCCTGAGCTTCCTCTCACTCCTGAGCTTCCTCTCACTCCTGAGCTTCCTCTCACTCCTGAGCTTCCCCTCGGTCCCGAGCTTCCCCGGTCCCGAGCTTCCCTTGGTCCCGAGCTACCTCAGTCCAGTGGGGCCCGTTGTTAGGTTTCCTAGGCCAAGGTTAGCGGCGAGGGTCGCCACTCAAGGGACACTAAGGAGGTGGACTAAGACAATTATGGAGTGGGGTCCACGTCCAGCACCAGAGCCGCCACCGCGGACAGATGCCCACCCAGACCCTCCCCTACAGGTTTAGGTTGTGCGTTCGGGAGTCCGCACCTTAGGGGGAGGGGGGTTCTGTCACGCCCTGGTCAAAGTATTTTGTGTTTATCTTTATGTATTTGGTCAAGCCAGGGTGTGGCATGGGGTTTTTGTAATTGTGGTGTGTTTGTCTTGGGGTTTTGGTGGTGGTATTGGGATTGTAGCTTAGTGGGTTATCTAGCAAAGTCTATGGCTGTCTGGAGTGGTTCTCAATCAGGCAGATGCTTATCGTTGTCTCTGATTGGGAACCATATTTAGGCAGCCATATTCTTTGAGTTTGTCGTGGGTGATTGTCCTTAGTGTCCTATGTGTACTCTCGGTTAGTTTGCACTAGATAGGCTGTTTCGGTTTCGATTACGTTTATTGTTTTGTGTAGTGTTCGTGTTTCTTCGTTTGATTAAACATGAATCTAAATCGACACGCTGCAGTTTGGTCCGACTCTCCTTCATCACCACTAGAAAACCGTAACACACGTTATCCTAACTTAGACAATTTTGTTATGTAAACTTTAACTGTGTTACTACTTATGATAACTTTATTAAAAGTTGACATAACAAAATTTGAAAAAGACTAAACTTAGAGTAGTAAGTTATAATGGCAAATGTTTAACTCTTTTATAAATTGAAGTAACTGGCTTTAGTTCAGAACTCTTTAAGGTTTAAGCTTTAAGGTTGTTTCAACTTGTTATTTCCAGTCATCTAGTTGCGTGGCCTTTTCCAGCTCAGAGCATTTAACATGTCATGTTATCAAGTTATCCTTGCATAGACCATTTTGTTATGTAAACTTTAAATGTAGTTATGATAGCTGTATTACTAGTTACAATAACTTAATTATAACGTATTTTCACGTCCGGATGAAAAGTGTGCCCAAAGTAAACAGCTTCTGGGTTTGAGAAGCAGGCCAAGATATGGATATTATTAGTATATTTGGATAGAAAACACTCTGAGGTTTCTAAAACAGTTTGAATCATGTTTGTGAGTGTAACAGAACTTATTTGGCAGGCGAAACCCTGAGGACAAAACCCAGAGGACCATTCAGATTTTTTGTTTTTGAGGTCACTCTCTTTTCAATGAGGTTTCATTGGGAATCAGGATATCTAATCGACTTTCCTGCCGTTCCTGTCGCTTCCACTGGATGTCAACAGTCTTTAGAAATTGGTTGAGGTTTATCCTTTGAGAAATTAAGAAGTAACACTGTTCAGGATGAGGCTCGAGGGAATTGTACTCTTTGTTAGAGGCGCGTGACCTGAAAGCACGCTCCACTTTGTTTTCCTCCGGTATTGAACACAGTATATCCCGTCTTCAATTTTATTGCTAATTTACGTTAAAAAATACCGAAAGTTGTATTACAAAAGTAATTCGAAATGTTTGGACAATGCTTACAGGTAACTTTTGAGATATTTTGTAGTCATGTTGCGCAATTTTGAACTGGTGTTTTTCTGGATCAAACGCGCCAAATAAAGGGACATTTTGGATATGTATAGAAAAGGACCATTCGTGATGTTTATGGGACATATTGGAGTGCCAACAGAAGAAGCTTGTCAAAGGTAAGGCATGAATTATATTTTTATTTCTGCGTTTTGTGTCGCGCCTGCAGGGTTGAAATATGCTTTTCTCTCTTTGTTTACTGGGGCGCTATCCTCAGATAATAGCATCATTTGCTTTCGCCGTTAAGCATTTATGAAATCTGAAACGTTGGCTGAATTCTCAACAAGTGTAGCTTTAATTTGGTATATTTAATGTGTGATTTCATCAAAGTTGAATTTTTATAGTAATTTATTGGAATTTGGCGCTCTGCATTTTCACTGGATGTTGGCCACCATCCCACATATCCCAGAGAGGTTTTAACAAAGTGAAATTAATTCACCTAAAAATGGTTGGTTACACTGACATGATGATGTGGAATTAAATTTAAAAAATATTTGTCAACATAAATGTTTCTTTAGCTATGATAACTCAACATTTATTGTTGACGTAATAAATATTTAAGTTGAATCAAATGAGAATAGTACGTTACACTGAAAAATGATGCAGTGGAGAGCGCAGTCACTTATTTGTCAAGAAATTGTAACGGTTCTCTTGTGGTGAAGGAGAGTCGGACCAACATGCGGCGTGTAGATTGCGATCCATGTTTAATAAACAAACGTAAAACACGAATCAATACAAACACTACAAAAACAAAGAACGTAATGAACGTAACGAAAACCGAAACAGCCTATACTTGTGAAAACTAACTAAGACAGGAACAACGACACTAAGGACAATCACCCATGAAACACTCAAATAATATGGCTGCCTAAATATGGTTCCCAATCAGAGACAACGATAAACACCTGCCTCTGATTGAGAACCACTTCAGACAGCCATAGACTTAACTAGAACACCCCACTAAGCTACAATCCCAATACATACACACCACATACAAAAAACCCATGCCACACCCTGGCCTGACCAAATAAATAAAGACAAACACCATATACTTTGACCAGGGCGTGACAACAATAATGTAGCTTTAATTGGTAGAACTCCACATTTATTGTTAACATAACAAAGGTGAAAGTTGATTCAAATAATAATATCAAGTTAAATTAACAAACATCAAATGAACTGTCTATTGTTAGTCAAAATACATTTTATAAAAGCTAGGATAATGTGAAATGTGAAGTACTCTGAGCTTGAAAAAGGCCACGCAACTAGATCGCTGGAAATAATAAGTTGAAACAACACATGTTTTTTTTTTGCAGTGTAGGGGTAATGTAAGTGAAATGTTGTTCAAAATAATATAATGTATAATGTTAATGTACGCATTAAACCGCAGTAAACCTTTTTTATTACAGTCAATGGGAAAATTCACAATGTATAATAAATGGTTTTACAGCACCTGTAAGTGTAATTACACTGTACTTTCAATGCAATTACATTTCACAGGATATATCAAAATGTCAGTTATGTTATAAAGAAAAGTATCCTAACTACAATGTTCCTACACAGGAACAAGCAACTGAATGTAAAGTGAAGTACATTGATTACTCATGTGAATACTATGTTGCAACAATGGCAGACACTCAATACATTATTTGTGATCAATGGAAGTCCATCTCAATCTAGGAAGAATGCTGGGACAGCACCTTTAAGTGTAATTACTATCTACTTTCAATATTATTAACCATTTTGCAGGGTATACCACTATTTCAATTTTTACAATGTCATTATAAAGAAAACTATTTTAACTACAATGTTTCTACGCAGGAACAAGCAACTTAATGTACAATTAAACGCATTGTGAATTACTCAAGTAATTACTATGCAGTTGCAACTTAGGCAGACACCCAACATAGTACTTGTGGTTGTGATCAATGGGAATCCATCTCACTCTAGGAAAAACATTGTTTACAGCACCTTTCAGTGTAATTACTTTGTACTTTCAATATTATACACTTTTGCAGGGTATATAAACATTTCAGCTATTACAATGTTGTTATAAAGAAAAATTGTAACTACAATGTTTCTACACAGCAACTTAATGTAAAGTGAAACGTACTGTAAATTACTCATACAATTACTATGTAGCTACTATGTTACAGCTATGGCAGACACCCTATACAGTACTTGTAGTTGTGATCAAAGGGCATCCATCTCAATCTCAGAAAAAATGTTGTTACAGCACATTTAAGTGTAATTACTATATACTTTCAACATCATTCAATATTTTGCAGGGTATATCAACACTTGTTATTACAATGTCCTTTTAAAGAAAAGCATCATAACTACAATGTTTCTACACAGGAACGAGCAACTTAACGTAAAGTGAAAAACATTTTATTTACTCATGTAATTATGTAGTTACCACGTTACAACGTGTTTTTGATTGTAGTAGGTGAAGATTGGCAATACACTTTCTTGAGGGTTGGTGCATAGCCTGTTGATCAGACAGTGATATGTTTGGAAGCAATGGAATCCAGAGTCTCCCGTTTCTTGTGATATCAAACATTTTTACTTGGAGTGACCCAAAAAACACTAGCAACAACATGCTTGAAACATTAATTTGCTGTAGGATCGTAGTTCCAAAGACATCGTATTGGTTGATATGAATTAAAAGTTGAGATTTTGTTGGTTTTGACAAAATAGATCTGGCAGGGGTTGCGTGCATTTAAAGGTCTGGTATTGACCGCTATTTAAATTGATTCGGCAAAGTACCCGGCACACAAATGCAACCACACTTGAAATTGGTTGGATATTTATATATATTTTTTCTAATATAAATAACAAAACAGTTGGAATTGAATGTCCTTGAGGCACTGTGCAACAAACAACTAATCTATAAGTATTCTATTCACATTGAAATGAAATGGAAAGGTCTCAGTTATAACTCGGGTAGTTCATCACTGTGGGCTCTTTTTTGAAAGATAACATTGACCCTACTTATGTGACAAACAATGTCTGATCTCACAGCTTGGAATGATCTTGACAAAACATTTCCTCTGGGGGGGTGCATGCTAAGAGTGAAAATCTCACAGCTGATACAAATTGGATGTCTTTGAAGAGTTGAGAGAGTACACCTTTATTGTCTTTACCCAACCAGTACATCCACTCAATAAAATGGAGATGCTTCTTCAAACTTTTTGTTTTGGTCCAATTGCCCCTTAGCCTTTAGACATGTCCCTTTATTGTCTGCCACGCTCTTTTCCACGTGTTGCTTGTGACATCCTGTGTGAGGATCCACAGAGTTGTTTGTGTGGCTGACTGTCTGGTGATTGTAACCCAGCCTATTCAGAGACCTGACATACGCTCTCCACAAGTCACTCAGAATGGTGGGAGCTCTTCGCACATGTCGTCTGATGATAGAGATGAAGGTTTCCTGTGAACGGTTTTCCCACCATTTTAAGAACTGGGCGCCGTCTGTTGTGTTTGACCTCCATCATCCCAAACACCCAACACTGTCTTCTCCACGTTGGCCCCGTCCTTCCACGACTGTACTGAAAGATAGGAACAAGTGCATATTGTTATTTTGTGACAGGGAGTTGGCCAGTGGTTAGTCACGCCTTGGAATAGCGGGGATCAGTAAATCCATGGGAACTAGCGTAATGTCACTTATGACACAAGCTAAGGTCTGATGGGAAAGGTTGTATAATGTTGAAAGACCCGACACATGATCCTAAGAAACATCACTGATTACGTGTCCGAGAGCACATTTATCAAATAATTCAGTATATGAAATGAGTAAGCCCTCTATTTTTTTATCCATATCATTATATCTGCCGAGGAGTACTTTAAAAGGCAACTGATTACTTTAAGTGAAATATATCAACAAATGATCTCTCAGTTGCCAAGCCCAGATAATAAATGTTACTATAAAAAAAATTATAATGCTGTACCTTTCTCTTGTGAGAGAACTTGGATTAATCTATCACCAGCAATCTCCGTAGAGAACTTGATCCAATTTGGAAACCCTTCCTCCTCTTGAAACTCCTCAGTGTTTTATTGCAGACCTTCAATAATGAGAGGTAAGACAAATGATAGTGATATGAGAAGACTTGAGTGCCCCAGGGAGGCATGGCCATCAACACCTATAGGAGGGGCACCGAAATGAAATCTCACTTAGGGTTCTAAATCGTCTTGAGCTGAAACTGTGCCTGTCTCATGTGGAAATAAACTTTATTGGATGTTGTCACAAAATAACAGAGTTTGAGTTTGTCTGTTGTTGCTACTTGCACTTTGATGCACTGTAAACATTTTAATATTTGATAAAACACTCAGGCTATATTCAGTCAGCAAAACAGGCTTTTTAAAAATTAAAACAAATTGAGTAATAACTGACATATTGATTATCGGAATAGTTGTTAGTTGCAGCTCTAAAAACAGTACGCAAAACACATTTGTAACAGCTTTTACTTCATTTGTCTGAATAGTCGCCCCAGTCAAGCCTTTCCACAGAGGGTTCTACATGGAACTCAAAATGTCTCTACCTGGAACCAAAAAGGGTTATACTATGGGGACAGCTGAAGATCCCTTTTGGAACTCCTTTTTTCTAAGAGTGTATCTAGTTGTTGTTCTAATGCAATGTCCATATTACAGCCACAACATGATGAGCATGTAGTCAAGCATCTGAAGACCATTGAGGAAAGCCTGCTTTGGATGAGCAAGCTAGAACAACAACAACTAGCTATATCAGATAAACATGTTTAGGAGAAGCAGGGAGAGAGCAAGCTAGTAGTAGTAACATTATTATTTGAAACCTCACATGCGCATAATCTGTATCTGTGTTATATTTAAGCAATAAGGGGCACCTCAGTGGTTTGTGGTACATGACCAATTAACCTTGGCTAAGGGCTGTTCTTAACCAAGATGCAATGCGGAGTGCCTGGATACAGCCCTTAGCCGTGGTGTATTGGCCACAAACCACTAAGTGTTACGGTTTTCATGTGGTGAAGGATAGTCGGACCAAAATGCAGCGTGTAGATTGCGATCCATGTTTAATGAACGTGAAACACGAATAAACACAAAACACTACAAAACAAAGAACGTAACGAAAACCGAAACAGCCTATACTTGTGTAAATAAATAAAGAGATAGGAACAATGACACTAAGGACAATCACCCATGACAAACTCAAAGAATATGGCTGCCTAAATATGGTTCCCAATCAGAGACAACGATAAACACCTGCCTCTGATTGAGAACCACTCCAGACAGCCATAGACCTTGCTAGATAACCCCACGAGCTACACCCAGGTGCCATCAAATCCCCGACACGTTCCGTCGGGCGAATTCCATGCAAAAAGCACCAACACAGCAACTCCCTCATTTCTCTCTCCTCCAATTTCCCCTGTGCCATCCGTACAATCCGCACGCGTCCTTTCTTTCCTCCCCCCATCCCCCCCCAATTATCCAAAAACAACTACAAAAACGCCATTCCTTACCCAAGGTGTAATGAAAGCATGTAAAAATGCTGATAACAAGCGTTCTAATCACCTGTAAATGCACACTGAACAGGTGTAATGAACGCGTGTAAACATGACCATAACAAGCGTTCTAATCACCTGTAAATGCACACTGAACAGGTGTGCATATACCTTAGGGTGCTTTTTTAGTCAATTAGTTTTAAATTGTTATTATTTTGTTGTTGTTTTATCCTCTTATGTTTCTTGTGTAGTAAATAATTATGTTTTTATTTTCATTGTTTTTTCCTGTGAAGTGCATTGTGTTCACATTCAGGTCTGAAAAGTGCTATATAAATAAAGCCTAATTTGATTATTTACTCTGTTCCAGAATAAATGGGCTTTGGAATGACCTAGGTTCTTTTTCCACTGCAGCTTCCTCATCAGTTTCTTAATTCCTTTGTAGAAACAATCTTTTCATTCAGGCTTTGTGTCTTGGAAAGGGTAGTGACTATTAATACATTCATCTAATAATCAAACAGACAAGATTTTTGGAAAAGTAGGTACTTTAGTGGGTACCCCCATCTACTGGAGGTATAGTGTCATTTGAATGAGTAGGAAATCACTATTCAAGACAAAGGCTGGAGGAACATAATTGTTACGATGAAATAATGAATACAAAATGGAAGGGATTTGTTTTCACATGGACTTATAGCTTGTTACTTCAGAGGCAAAAGTTTTGATGTATATAAATTAAAAAAAGATCAACTGAATTCGTGGCATTGAGCTCCAGAACAGTTGAAGTCGTAAGTTTACAAACACCTTAGCCAAATACATTTAAACTCAGTTTTCACAATTCCTGACATTTAATCCTAGTAAAAAATCCCTGTCTTAGGTCAGTTAGGATCACCACTTTATTTTAAGAATGAAATTAAATGTCAGAATAATAGTAGAGTGATTTATTTCAGCTTTAATTTCTTTCATCACATTCCCAGTGGGTGAGAAGTTTATATAGACTCACATAGTATTTGGTAGCATTTTCTTTCAATTGTATAAGTTGGATCAAACGTTTTGGGTTGCCTTCCACAAGCTTCCACATCATTTTCCTCCCTCATGATGCCATCTATTTTGTGAAGTGCACCAGTCCCTCCTGCAGCAAAGCACCCACACAACATGAGGCTGCCACCCCCGTGCTTCACGGTTGGGATGGTGTTCGTCAGCTTGCAAGCCTCCCCCTTTTTTCTCCAAACACAACGACTGTCATAATGGCTAAAACGTTATATTTTTGTTTCATCAGACCAGAGGACATTTCTCCAAAAAGTATGATCTTCATCCCCATGTGCAGTTGCAAACCGTAGTCTGGCTTTTTTATGGTGGTTTTGGAGCAGTGGCTTCTTCCTTGCTTAGCGGCCTTTCAGGTTATGACGATATAGGACTCGTTTTACTGTGGATATAGATACTTTGTACCTGTTTCCTCCAGCATCTTCACAAGGTCCTTTGCTGTTGTTCTGGGATTGATTAGCACTTTTCGAACCAAAGTACGTTCATCTCTAAAGAGACAGAACGTGTCTCCTTCCTGAGTGGTATGATGGCTGTGTGGGCCCATGTTGTTTATACTTGCGTGCTATTGTTTGTACAGATGAACATGGTACCTTCAAGCATTTGGAAATTGCTCCCAAGGATGAACCAGATTTGTGGAGGTCTACAATTTTTTTTCTGAAGTCTTGGCTGATTTCTTTTGATTTTTCCATGTCAAGCAAAGAGGCACTGAGTTTGAAAGTAGGCCTTGACATACATCCACAGGCACACCTCCAATTGACTCAAATGATGCCAATTAGCCTATCAGAATCCATGACATAATTTTCTGTAGTTTTCCAAGCTGTTTAAAGGCACAGCCCTCAGCCCTCTCACCTCACCTCCCTGGTGCAGGGAGCTGGCTGGATGTACTGGTGCCCCCTGGTGGCCGTGGGTAGATGTTGGCACCCCTCTCCGGGGGTCGTGCCCCCATCCCTGGGTCAGCCTCAGCCCTCTCTGGCCCCTCCCCCATATCCCCTCTGGATCGAGATTGTAGACAGAGTCTCTGAGTTAGAGCATTAACATCACCTGTTAATGCACAATGAACAGGTGCAATGAATGCTTATAAAAATGATCATAACAAGCATTCTAATCACCTGTAAATGCACACTGAACAGGTGTAATGAGCGTGTGTACAAATGATCATAACAAGCATTCTAATCACCAGTGAATGCACACTGAACGGGTGTAATTAATGCGTGTATAAATTACCATAACAAGCATTCTAATCGCCTGTAAATGCACACTGAACAGGTGTAAAGAACACGTGTACAAAAAAAATGAGGTTTGACACTTGAAAAAAGCAATTGAAAAATTATAATTACAATTGTTAAGACGTGTTCCGGTTACGACGATTTGAACCTTTTGGCCTTCCATACTGTTGCCTGTAAAACTGTGCTGTGTGTAATCCAATTGAGTTCTTAGTGCCAGGGCGGGCTAATAATAGTGGTAATTTACAGAAAGAAAAAAATGTTTCGAAACACCGTAACATTCCAAGGCTGGATTGAGGCACTGGCAGGGAGTACAGTTTGGTGTCTGTAGCTCCTATTTACAGAGAGGACACCAATATAACATCCAATGATCACAAGGATTATATCGGAGCGTTGTCGAAGAGGGTGAGGACATTACTAAAGGTTCGAGTTCTTCACATATCGAATACGACCAGGTAATACGCTGCCAGCATAAACATAATGTTTGTCTTTCCTTTTAATTCCTGAAGTGTAATTCGGCCTTTGACTATCCCAATAATGGACTAAAGGGAGCTCCTTATAGTCCAAGGACATTACATGTTCTGTTTAAAGGCGAACTGGCTCTGGAAGCCAAAATAGCCAAATACTCCATCTAAACGTGAATCGATTCTCAATTGTGGTATTGTTCTAGAAATATAAATCGCTCAACTTCCATATCACATTAAAAATAAAAGCAAAATACACACTTAATGTACAATGTTTTAACTGGGTTTAACACGGTTGTAGCCAACAGTACTTTTCCGTGACACTTGTGTTGCTTCTGTCTTCCATTTACACGCACGTGTTCTTCTTCTTTGGAGTTTAACGGCAGTTGGCATCCAATATGTTGCATTACCGCCCCCAACTGGACTATAATATGAATCCATTATACCTTGTGATACAAAATGGAATCACAGGTGTTCGTAGACGCATATAGCACAGGCAGACCACTCTGTCTTCCGTCTGTTTTCTGTAAACTAGCGCTGTAACATGGCAATAAGTCTGTGTGGGAACACTAACCCTACAAAGGTGTGTCAATTGAACCTTTTGTTTTTTGAAAATTATTTATCGCTGATATGAAAGATAACCCACTGGGCGTACACTGGTTGAATCCATGTCATTTCAATTTCAATGTTGACCCAACTTGGAATAGATGTTGTGCCCACTGTGCCCAGTGGGAAGGTCCTTATTCTTCCAAAACCACACCACAAGCGTTGCGTGTTGATGTTCAGACCGAGCGTCGGGGGCTCTTAATAAAAACCCCCGTGCAGAAGACGCCTTCGTCCAATGACTCTTATGTGTAATGTAATGGAACTGAGAGTCATGATCAAGGGCTAGTCCAGCATTTCCCAAACTCAGTCCTGGAGACCCCAAGGTGTGCACATTTTGTTTTCTTCCCCCTAGCACTACACAGCCGATTCAAATAATCCAAACTTGATGCTGAGTTGGTTATCTGAATCAGCTGTGAGGTGCTAGGGCAAAAACCTAAACGTGCACCCCTTGGGGTCCCGAGGACAGACTTTTGGAGAACACTGGGCTTGTCTATCCCCTGCTAATACAATTAGATAATTGGATAGTTAGGGCCTGTTCTGTATCTCCGGTTGTAAGCCCACTGAATCTCATTTTTAGATTAAAGTACTCCAAAACATTATAAGCTATATGTTGCCATGTCCATGTAGGCTACTTGCCAAATAAAATACAAAAAGGTAGGCTTACAGTTGTGGGCTTATGGAGGCTACTCTACAACTACATACTGACTAGTGATCAGTTCAGGAACGATTTGTTCTTTTTGAACAACTCTTCTTACTGACTTGAGAGTCGTGATTTGTTTTTCTGAGTGACTCGTTCATTTCAGTACTTTGTTGTTCTGACCTGCTGGCCACAATGAGTCCTACTGCAGTATTGGTACACGCTCCTCTGGCTCAGCGGGTCCAGAGACGTGCTCCGACCAACAAAAGTCTGTCATATTCATTAGCGCAGGAAAATAGATAGTTCTGCAGGCGGCATAAAGAAGAAAAATACATTCTTAGAACTGATCATTGATCGCATGGTGCAAGAATGAATTAAATGAATTGATTATTGAATGTTTTGATGGACAGCTTTATAGAACCAGCACATACACAGCCTCTGCTCAACAAACTCAAACGGCAATTCGCAAACTAGATTTTGCGTACCACCCTCACGAGAGTCAAGCAATGCATTCTGCCAAATGTCGTTCACAATCTAGTCCGGTTGCGGCTACAACTAGACCTTGACCTTATTTGTATTCCTAGCAAACAACAAATGTACATACAGTGCATTGCGAAAGTATCCGGCCCCCTTGAACTTTGCGACCTTTTGCCACATTTCAGGCTTCAAACATAAAGATATAAAACTGTATTTTTTTGTGAAGAATCAACAACAAGTGGGACACAATCATGAAGTGGAATGACATTTATTGGATATTTCAAACTTTTTTAACAAATCAAAAACTGAAAAATTGGGCGTGCAAAATTATTCAGCCCCTTTACTTTCAGTGCAGCAAACTCTCTCCAGAAGTTCAGTGAGGATCTCTGAATGATCCAATGTTGTCCAACCTAAATGACTAATGATGATAAATACAATCCACCTGTGTGTAATCAAGTCTCCGTATAAATGCACCTGCACTGTGATAGTCTCAGAGGTCCGTTAAAAGCGCAGAGAGCATCATGAAGAACAAGGAACACACCAGGCAGGTCCGAGATACTGTTGTGAAGAAGTTTAAAGCCGGATTTGGATACAAAAAGATTTCCCAAGCTTTAAACATCCCAAGGAGGACTGTGCAAGCGATAATATTGAAATGGAAGGAGTATCAGACCACTGCAAATCTACCAAGACCTGGCCGTCCCTCTAAACTTTCAGCTCATACAAGGAGAAGACTGATCAGAGATGCAGCCAAGAGGCCCATGATCACTCTGGATGAACTGCAGAGATCTACAGCTGAGGTGGGAGACTCTGTCCATAGGACAACAATCAGTCGTATATTGCACAAATCTGGCCTTTATGGAAGAGTGGCAAGAAGAAAGCCATTTATTAAAGATATCCATAAAAAGTGTAGTTTAAAGTTTGCCACAAGCCACCTGGGAGACACACCAAACATGTGGAAGAAGGTGCTCTGGTCAGATGAAACCAAAATTGAACTTTTTGGCAACAATGCAAAACGTTATGTTTGGCGTAAAAGCAACACAGCTCATCACCCTGACACACCATCCCCACTGTCAAACATGGTGGTGGCAGCATCATGGTTTGGGCCTACTTTTCTTCAGCAGGGACATGGAAGATGGTTCAAATTGATGGGAAGATGGATGGAGCCAAATACAGGACCATTCTGGAGTCTGCAAAAGACCTGAGACTGGGATGGAGATTTGTCTTCCAACAAGACAATGATCCAAAACATAAAGCAAAATCTACAATGGAATGGTTCAAAAATAAACATATCCAGGTGTTAGAATGGCCAAGTCAAAGTCCAGACCTGAATCCAATCGAGAATCTGTGGAAAGAACTGAAAACTGCTGTTCACAAATGCTCTCCATCCAACCTCACTGAACTCGAGCTGTTTTGCAAGGAGGAATGGGAAAACATTTTAGTCTCTCGATGTGCAAAACTGATAGAAACATACCCCAAGTGACTTAATCGCAGCAAAAGGTGGCACTACAAAGTATTAACTTAAGGGGGCTGAATAATTTTGCACGCCCAATTTTTCAGTTTTTGAAATGTTAAAAAAGTTTGAAATATCCAATAAATGTTGTTCCACTTCATGATTGTGTCCCACTTGTTGTTGATTCTTCACAAAAAAATACAGTTTTATATCTTTATGTTTGAAGCCTGAAATGTGGCAAAAGGTCGCAAAGTTCAAGGGGGCCGAATACTTTCGCAAGGCACTGTAGTTTACAGCACACTTTTACAAGTCTGTTACAAATGAGAGCTTCAATAAGCCAATATATCTTGTAGATTCATGACTCTTTTGAGTTTTCAGTTCAGTGTTCTAAGGTGGTCCTGGACATTACTAACTCGAACGAACAAAATAAATCAAAAGATTTGTTCTATTGGCTGAACGAGTCAAAAGGATCTGAGTCGGTAAAAAGGGCCAAACTTCCCATCACTAATACTTACTTCCAGTATGTGCCTTTGTAGGTTATCCAGATACTCACCCTAAAGTGTTGAAAATATGCATGAAAGTACATTTCTGCGTCTGACTGCAATTTGATATTCCTCCTAATTTCTGACACACTAATTGAAAATATAATTCAAAGCGTGTCTTTGTTATGCACATGAGGTACAGTCAGTGTCACTCTGCTACAGTGAGAAGAGCATGGGTCATCTCTCCCGCTCCTAGAGGTTTATACAGCAGCCATTACTTTATGTCATTGTTTGTCATGATATGTGAGATTGTTGGCATGTATAGTGCCTTCGGAAAATTTTCAGACCCCTTGACTTTTTCCACATTTTTTTATGTTACAGCCTTAATCTAAAATATATTACTTTTTTTAAATCCTCTGCAATCTATACACAATACCCCATAATGACGACGCAAAAACAGGTTTTTAGACATTTTTCACATTTCCAAAAAATTTAAACAGAAATGCCTTTATTTAAATAAGCATTAAGACCCTTTGCTAGGAGACTCGAAATTGAGCTCAGGTGCATCCTCTTTCCTTTTATTCCTTGTCACGATCGTCGTAGTGAGGAGACCAAAGCGCAGCGTGATGTGAATACATCTTTTTAATTAAAGACGAAAAAACAAAAAGTACACTAAACAAACAAAATAACAAGACGAATGGGACCGCTATCAAAACTGAGTGCAAACATGTAACATCACATAGACAATAACCCACGAAATACCCCAAAAAGATGGCTGCCTAAATATGGTTCCCAATCAGAGACAACGATAAACAGCTGCCTCTAATTGAGAACCAATCTAGGCAACCATAGACATACATAAACACCTAGATGGTAAACAACCCCATAATCCTATAAAACCCCTAGACAGTACAAAAACACATACATCACCCATGTCACACCCTGACCTAACCAAAATATATAAAGAAAACAAAGAATACTCAGGTCAGGGCGTGACAATCGTTGAGATGTTTTTACAACTTGGAGTCCACCTGTGTTGAATTCAATTGATTGGACCTGCTTTGGAAAGGCACACACCTGTCTATTTAAGGTCCCACAGTTGACAGTGCATGTCAGAGCAAAAACCAAGCCATGAGGTCGAAGGAATTGTCCCTAGAGCTCCGAGACAGGATTGTGTCGAAGCACAGATCTGGGGAAGGGTAGCAACAAATGTCTGCAGCATTGAAGGTCCCCAAAAACACGGTGGCCTCCATCATTCTTAAAGTGAAGATGTTTGGAACTAAGAAGGCTCTTCCTGGAGCTGGCTTCCCGGCCAAACTGAGCAATCCGGGGAGTTTGGAGTTTGCCAAAAGGCACCTAAAGACTCTCAAACCATGAGAAACAAGATTGGTCTGAAGAAACCAAGATTGAACTCTTTGGTCTGAAAGCCAAGGGTCACGCGTAGAGGAAACCTGGCACCATCCCTACGGTGAATAATGGTGGTGGCAGCGTCATGCTGTGGGGATGTTTTTCAGCGGCAGAGACTGGGAGACTAGTCAGGATCGAGGCAAAGATGAACGGAACAAAGTACAGAGAGATCCTTGATGAAAACCTGATCCAGGACCTCAGACTGGGTTGAAGGTTCGCCTTCCAACAGGACAATGACCCTAACAGAACTTGAAAGGATCTGTAGAGAGAAACTTTCCAAATACAGGTGTGCCAAGTTTGTAGTGTCATACCTGTCGTGACCTGACTACCATTTATGCAATGATGGCTATTCATCGAATAATTACATACCACGTTCAATTATTATGCAATTAAATTAATCATATAACAATTAATTAAGCACCAGTCATTTGCTCCTATTTCAGTCTCATTCTGAACGTCATAATATCCTAGTCTCCATGATGAATTAGCTTACACAAATTTGCTTAATTATTTACTTACTATCTAATGAAATAATCACACAGAAATACATAAATGCACACACAGTATAGTATTGCATATTAACATAATGCAATAAAAAATCGCTAGTGGACTAACCCTATATAACAGCTGGTTACATAATGAAAGGGGGTGGGGAATGAAAGAACAGAAGGAGAGACATGCAAATTATTTGACACGATTATTGTTTAGAGCCCCACCAATCATTTCCCACATTATTTACATCAGAAATATTGTTTCAATCTCCAACCTTTTGATGTTAATGTCCAACCTTTTGATGACATTCCATATTCAATACTACAGAGCCCAAAGACAGAGTTTCTGCAAGGTATTTACGATCCAGTTATTTACTTCATCCCACTCCCCCTCTGCGGGAGAGAGGGTGCTGTAGAGCTGACCCACTGTAACCCAATCCTTCAGATCCTCACAGGAGTTTCATGACATACCCAAGAAGCCTCAATGCTGTAATCGCTGCCAAAGGTGTTTCAACAAAGTACTGAGTAAAGGGTCTTTTTGCTTTCTCATTATGTGCTATTGTGTGTAAACTGATAAGGGAAAAAATAATGTAATAAGACTGTAACGTTAAAAAATACTTTCCTAAGGCACTGTATATCCACCAGTGCACGGTTTGAATCTGACACACTACTATTCTATCACATCTTCTCCTTCTACTTTTCCTGCCAGTCTTTCACTCTATTCCTTACACATGACTGTGAATACAGATATGCATCTGTTGGTCACAGATACCTTAAAAAAACTATTTAGGGGCATGGATCAGAAAACCAGTGAGTAACTGATGTGACCACCATTTGCCTGATGCAGCGCAACACATTTCCTTCGTATAGAGTTGATCAGTCTGTTTATTGTGGCCTGTGGAATGTTGTCCAAGTCTTCCATGGCTGTGCGAAGTTGCTGGATATTGTTGGGAACTGGAACACGCTGTTGTTCACGTTGATCCAGAGCATCCCAAACATGCTCAATGATTGACATGTCTGTGAATATGCAGGTCATTTTCAGCTTCCATGAATTGTGTACAGATCCCCGCAACATGGAGCTGTGCATTATCATGCTTAAACATGAGGTGATGGCGGCGGTTGAATGGCACGACAATGGGCCTTAGGATCTCATTGCGGTATCTCTGTGCATTCAAATTGCCATTGATAAAATGCAATTGTGTTCGTTGTTTGTAGCATATGCCTGTCCATACCATAACCCCACCGCCACCATGCGGCCTCTTTTCACAACGTTGACATCAGCAAAACCTCTCGCCCACACAATGCCATGCACGCTGTCTGCCATCTGAAACCGGGATTCATCCATGAAGACCACACTTCTCCAGCATGCCAGTGGCCATCAAAGGTGAGCATTTACCCACTGAAGTTGGTTACAATGCTGAACTACAGTCAGGTCAAGACCCTGGTCAGGATGATGAGCACGCAAATGAGCTTACCTGAAACGTTTCTGACGGTTTGTGCAGAAAATCTTTGGTTTTGCAAACCCACAGTTTCATCAGCTGTCCGGTTGGCTGGTCTCAGACAATCTGCAGGTCAAGAAGCTGGATGTGGAGATCCTGGGCTGGCGTGGTTACACTTGTTCTGAGGCCGGTTGGACATACTGACAAATTCTCTAAAACAATATTGGAGGCTGCTTATGGTAGAGAAATTAACATTGAATTTGCTGCCAACTGCTCTGGTTGACATTCTTGCAGTCGGCATGCCAATTTCACACTCCCTTAAAACTTAAGATATCTGTGGCATTGTGTTGTCACACATTTTAGTGTAATGACTATGCTGTTTATTCAGCTTCTTAATATGCCACATCTGTCAGGTGGATGGACTATCTTTGCAAAGGAGAAATGCTCACTAACAGGGAAGAAAACAAATTTGTGCACTCAATTTGAGAGAAGTGTGACTCATCACCTGGATTTGGGCTTATGTACCAAAATTTGAATAGGTGTTTTTTACATTGGATAAAAGTAGAGACTCACGGCTACAAAATGGTATATCGTACATTGCATTTTTGAGGAACAAAGGGAAAGTAATTCTGCTTTGAAAGTTGATAAACTTGTAAACTCACTTTTGAGAAAATGGCCTTTGAATATTTTGGTATGGAGTGAAGAGCTCCTCTTTCTCTAAACGCATTCAGCATCGTTCATACCCTCTTAAGATTTAGGCCCACAAATGTAGTTTCGCTCTCGCAGCGTTCAGAGCGCACACTTGACTCTCTGGCCAATGATTTGTTTACCACTGGATAACATAAACAGCCTAACCAGGTCTGCTGGCAACAATTTCATTCGCTTTTTATCCGACGTTTACTTACACTGGCCATATTCAATGAGTGTTGTACACTTTAGCTTAAGACATGTAGCTAGCTAGGTAAATAATGAACCTAGCTAGGTAAAAAATGTGTAAGATCACACATCATGTAACTTTAGCTAATGAGCCAGCCAGCTAACATTAGCTAATTGAACAACAATGAACATAGTGCAAATCATGTCATGACTACCTTACATGAATCTGCAGGGAGTCAACTAACCAGGTTCAATGTTAGGTAGCTAACATTAGCCTCTAACTAGCAAAGCAAATGGCTCTGGGATATGAATAATAACGTCATACACGTAACGTTAGCTAGGAAGCCAGCCAGCTAACGTTAGCTAGCAAGCTGACAGTACACTTTAGCTTGAAATGAACCCACTTTCTGTCAAAATTAGAAATTTGTAAAATATGAAAATGTAGCTAGCTATCTTACCCGTATACATCATCATGCATGATGGAAGCATCTCCTTGTCACGGGTGCCATGTCACGGTTGCGCTTAGTTTGAAGACGTAATCCGAAGATACAGTTGAAGTTGAATGTTTACATTACATGAAGGGCACTTTTTGGCATTTACTGTATGATCGATGAGAAACTCCATATTGCAAATGTACAGTCCCTTGATAGACGTCCACAAATGTTTTAAAATTTGCAGACGGCGGCGGGCCGTGCACCGGGGCCAGATATTCCGGGAAGTCATTGAACGAAGTCTCTCGGTTTCCGTTTTATAACATTTTCAAATTCTGGTCATTTTTCCGCTGTCCCAGTAAATTCCACCAGATGGCGAATGGAATCTTATTGTAAATGTACAAAACATCACCAATCACGACATGGCCATTTCTCCTAAACGGAAAAGACATCGAAGACGAAACTTGCTAAGCATAGGTTTGGACTAATGGGTGGTTAGCCCCAAAAAAGATGGCGTCGAGGCCTCCGCTTTTTGAGTTAAGGCCATTTTTCTGGAATTAAAGGTAAAAAATGAAAATAGAGCGCTAATTTGACTGCTTCAACGCAAGGTACATGAACCTACGGTGTCAGGAAAAAAAGAACCATACATGTGTCTCAGAGAAATCGTACAATGTGATAGTGATGCTCAAAAAAATGTTTGTTTTTTTCAAAAAAAGTTACGAATACGTTAATCTTAGGGATATTGAGACGCTAGCGTCTCATGTGGCCAATAGCCCCGGGAAATGCATAGCGCCAAATAAAAATAATATGCGATTAAAACTCAAACTTTCATTAAATCACACATGCAGGGTACTCAATTAAAGCTACACTCGTTGTGAATCCAGCCAACATGTCAGATTTTAAAAATGCTTTTCGGCGAAAGCATGAGAAGCTATTATCTGATAGCATGCACCCCCCTGAACCAGCTGATCCAGTTGTAAACAAAAGAACTAGCGTTAGCAGGCGCTACACAAAACGCTGAAATAAAATATAAAACATGCATTACCTTTGACGAGCTTCTTTGTTGGCACTCCAATATGTCCCATAAACATCACAATTGGTCCTTTTTTTCGATTAATTCCGTCCATGTATACCCAAAATGTCTATTTATAAAGCAGGTTTGATCCGGAAAAAAACAGCTTTGCAAAACACAACGTCATTACACAACATTTCAAAAGTTGCCTATAAACTTTGCCAAAATATTTCAAACTACTTTTGTAATACAACTTTAGGTATTTTTAAACGTTAATAATCGATTAAATTGTTGACGGGGCGATCTGTAACTATCAACAGTGTAACGTTCTTCCAGGAAGTGCCTCTTCTTCGTTTCACCAATGATTAACTTCAACCCAATTCCAAAGACTGGTGACATCCTGTGGAAGTTATAGGAACTGTAAAATGGGCGCTATCTAATTTCCCTTGACAAAGACAAATAAGGGAACTGTCAGAGGGATTTTTTTCTTTTTTCTGAACAGTTTGTCCTTGGGGTTTTGCCTTCTACATAAGTTCTGTTATAGTCACAGACATGATTGAACCAGTTTTAGAAACTTCAGAGTGTTTTCTATCCACACCTACTAATCATATGCATATAATATATTCCTGGCATGAGTAGCAGGAAGTTGAAATTGTGCATGCTATTTATCAAAAAGTAGAAATGCTGCCACCTATCCTTTAAGAGGTTAAGGTGGGTTTCGGAAGCTCTGCGAGATTTCTGTGATTTTCTGAAATCACACACTCATTCAACCCTCTGTAAATCAGTCAGTTCTTAACGTAAAGACTTAAAACTCAGAATTCTGTAAGAGACTACCCCAAGGAGGATATGTGTTCTCTTTCAGCTTCCTGTGTCAACCGGAAGGGCCTTAAATTGGGGTCATAGGGGCTGTTTCGAAGGGTTAAAAAGGTCAGATCTTTTCAAAACTTCCTATGTGTGATTAGGCAACGCTCATGAACTGTAAATCAGTAATTTCTCCCAACAGATGTCAAAGAAAAGCTCTCTCTCTCTCACACACACACACACACACACACACACAAAAACACACACAAACAAACAGCAGGGATGGAATGACACAGTGCGGGGCTTAAAGACACACAGAGCCTGCAATGGCATTACCATAATCTCTAGGCTGTGCCGAGTTCAACGAGATGCCCCGCTTGACCGTAGCTCGCTCCGTGAAAGAAAGTAGGCTCATAATGAAGCCTGGCCCTAAATGTCAGGTGCTTTTGGGTGACAGTGGGAGAGCCGTTAGGGTTAGAAGCACAAGTCCTCCCGATCTGTGCAAGCCTAACCTTGACCATGTGGCATTAACCCTTAACAGTGAAAAGAAGGTGTTTACATCAAACAGTTTGCAATGACTTCTCTCCCCATAGGAATACATTGCCTGCTCCCCTAAATTCAACCTGAAGCCTATGTGGGTTATGAATGCCTTATGAACCTGTCTTCAATGACAAGTCATCATTCCACTATGAGGTCTACCTGTGTTGATTCTAAGCTTCCTGGAGCAACCAAAAGTGGTTAAATTCACCCTAAAGGTGTTTTGATGTACCAAACCTGCAGTTTGTGAAAATCACTGCATTCAACCCTGTGTAAATCAGTCAATTCTTAACGTAAAGACTTTAAACTCAGGATTCTGTAAAAGCCTACCCCAATGAGGATATGTGTTTACTTTCAGCTTCCTGTGCCAACCGGAAGTCTCTTAAATTGGGGTCATAGGGGCTGTTTCAAATGGTTAAAGGAGTCAGATCTTTCCAAAACTTCATATGTGTGAATAGGCAACCCTCATGAACTGTAAAACAGTCATTTCTCCCATCAGATTTCCAAGAAAAACTCACACACACAGCAAGGATGGAGTGACAGAGTGTGGGGCTTACAGCCACACAGAGCCTGGAATAGTTACCTTCGTTCGAACTATCAAAGAACCGTCAGACCTAGAGCTCTGAAACTTTGGAAACCTGTTCTAGAGCTCAAGTCGATAGTGCGTGGTGAGTTATGTGGCTCTAGAAGGTTCTCAGACCGAGAAACCGCCTTGTACATTTTCAATAACTTAAATTCATTTTGACCATCACAAAAATGACGACATTTAGATAAGTCCCAGAGTCGCAAGATTGGGTGCATTGAAACCGCCTCAGAGCATAGAGACGGACCCCAACGTTTGTGTCCGATAGCTCATTCAAGGACCCCGTAGCAACGCCCAGAAAAAGTTGATTTTCAGCACCAATTAAGGTCATTGATCGGGCACCGAATGACCTATCGAGCCGAAACTCGGGATTCGGGGTCGCCTCAGCTAGGCCTACACATAATGTCAGAACTGGATCCACAGCTAGAACGTAACTACGTGTTTTATGTTTTTGTTATGGTTTAAACCAAAGACACTGTGAATTTTGGGCCTGATCTGAAATATGTGATAGTTGGCTTCTAAACGAGTTGTAAAAAGTGGGTGTGGTGTCAGTTTGTATCAGTTTGGTGTCAGACTGATATCTAATTGACTGATGGACGGTGAGTTGCTGGCTGACTTTTGTCCATTTGCAATATGTTTAAACAGTGATAGACCATCACCAAATTGACATTCTGAAATCAACACCAATGAGCGATGGAGGGAAACCAGAATCACTGCCCAGCCATCCCGAGTTCATTGGGCCAGTCAATTTCAATTTTGAGCATGTCAAATTTGTGATGGTAAATGCCCATTGAAACATATTACAAATGGACAGCCGGGCGCCTGGTGATTGGAACGGGTTACCAGGAGCGCATTTTTTAAATGGTTGTAATACCGTTAGGGGGGTGCAAGGGGTCCACGGTTGGTAGGGAGCACCCCCCACCCGTACCTATCCAATAGGGGGTGCCCCTGGTCATTTTGGACATTTTTTTTTTTAATTGTTAAAAAACAACAGAATCCCACATCTCTCATGTCAACATCGAGCGATGGAGAGGAACCACTATCACTGCCCAGCCATCCCGTGGTCATCGGGCCAGTTTAGCATTTCTGCAGTATTTTGGAGCATGTCAAATTCATGATGGTAAATGCCCATTGAAACATATCGCAAATGACAGCCTGGTGATTGGAATGGGTTACCAGGAGCACATTTTTAAAATGTTTTTTTAATGCCTTTATGGTGGTGCAAGGGGTCTACGGTTGGGTAGGGAGCACCCCCCACCCGTGCCATTCCAATTCCCTGGTAATTTTTTGACGTTTTTCAAAAAATCATTAAAAAACAACTTCTCCCTCATCATGCATGACAAATAGACCATCTAGTTTGATTCATGGCTTATAAATGCCATTTTGACTTTTGGGTTTGGAAACCGACTTCCTATGATCGTACATGGTAAATGGCCATAACATCCTGATTTGGCACATTCAATATTTTCATATTTCATATTTGGACATTTCTTATGGCATTTGGCAATGGTTCACTGACTTTTGACTTCCTATGAAATCATATTGCAAATGGAAAAACATATGCCATATGGACAATTTAAAAAATATGTCAATACAATATGACAAAAGTATGTTCTTATACATGTATAATTGACAAAGAGAATCGAAAGAATTTCAAAAAACGGTCCAGAGAGCACTCTTTTAAGGAGGTAAAAAGTTTTTGCATTTTGTTTTCAAATCTTCAAAATTTGACCCTTGGGTCTTGACTTGATGTGCACTTGCCATCTATTGGATTTTTGCTGTGTGACACTTGGCATTTGCCATATGGTATTTGCAATAAGTTTTGAATGAAACAACGTACATTTGAGTGGTATTGTACATCGTGTTTATGTTTCATATGGTGCCAATAAGTTCCCATTAATTTTTGTATTCCCTTACATACACTTAGGTTGGAGTCATTAAAACTTGTTTTTCAACCACTACACAAACTTATTTTTAACAAACTATAGTTTTGGCAAGTCAGTTAGGAAATCTACTTTGTACATGACACAAGTAATTCTTTCCAACAATTGTTATCAGACAGATTATTCCCCTTATAATTCACTGTATCACAATTCCAGTGGGTCAGAGGTTTACATACACTAAGGTGACTGTGCCTTTTAATAACACCTTGGAAAATTCCAGAAAATTATGTCATGGCTGTAGAAGCTTCTGATAGGCTAATTGACAACATTTGAGTCAATTGGAGGTGTACCTGTGAATGTATTTCAAGGCCTACCTTCAAACTCAGTGCCTCTTTGCTTGACATCATGGGAAAATCAAAAGAAATCAGCAAAAAAATTATCTACATCCACAGTAAAACGAGTCCTATATATTGACATAACCTGAAAGGCCGCTCAGCAAGGAAGAAGCCACCGCTCCAAAACCGCCATAAACAATCCAGACAAAGGTTTGCAACTGCACATGGGGACAAAGATCGTACTTTTTGGAGAAATGTCATCTGGTTTGATGAAACAAAAATAGAAATGTTTGGCCATAATGACTGTTGTTATGTTTGGAGGAAAAAGGGGGAGGCTTGTAAACCGAAGAGGACCATCACAACCGTGAAGCTCAGGGGTGGCAGCATCATGTTGTGTGGGTGCTTTGCTGCAGGAGGGACTGGTGCACTAAACAAAATAGATGGCATCATGAGGTCAGAAAATTGTGTGGATATATTGAAGCAACATCTCAAGACATCAGTCAGGAAGTTAAAGCTTGGTCGCAAATGGACAATGACCCCAAGCATACTTCCAAAGTTGCGGCAAAATGGCTTAAGGACAACAAAGTCAAGGTATTGGAGTGGCGATCACAAAGCCCTGACCTCAATCCTATAGAAAAAATGTGGGCAGAACTGAAAAAGCGTGTGCGGTCAAGGAGTCCTACAAACCTGACTCAGTTACACCAGCTCTGTCAGCAGGAATGGGCCAAAATTCACACAAATTATTGTGGGAAGCTTATGGAAGGCTACCCGAAACGTTTGACCCAAGTTAAACAATTTAAAGGCAATGCTACCAAATAATAATTGAGTGTATGTAAACTTCTGATCCACTGGGAATGTGATTAAAGCAATAAAAGCTGAAATAAATCATTCTCTCTACTATTATTCTGACATTTCACATTCTTAAAATAAAGTGGTGATCCTAGCTGACGTTAGACAGGGAATTTGTACTAGGATTAAATGTCAGGAATTGTGAAAAACTGAGTTTAAATGTATTTGGCTAAGGTGTATTTAAACTTCCGACTTCAACTGTAGCCGTTTTCTCAATCTCTTTAGCTATCATACTTTAATTCCACAGATTTCAAAACTCGACCCTCAAAGTGGAGAGCAACACTTATGCAGCTCCACTACACAATACATTTTTTAAAGAGCCGCGTTCGATAGGATTACCAACACAGACTGACCAGCTCAAATAGACAGTAGCCTTCTACTGTATATGGCAGACCAATCCGAACTCCTTTCTCGGCATGTCCAGCCCACTCATTATCTCAGCCAATCATGGCTAGTTAGAAGGTTGCTGACTTTTTCTGTGGCTTAACCAACAAGGCTCGTAATTTAACAATTTTATTCGTATTTACAGATGGCACACAAGTTTGTTATTAAGGCACATGATAGTTCACATGTTCCAGAAGGCATTTCTGCCAAGAAGTCGCGAAATATGCCTAGTTTCCTGAAACGAGCCACAAATAAGCTTTTTGTGCATATGGAACATTTCTGGGATCTTTTATTTCAGCTCATGAAACATGGGACCACACTTTACATGTTGTGTTTTTTTTGTTCAGTGTAATAAACATATGGGTAGGAAGATGGTTCAGAGGTGTCCCCCTCTGTTATCATATTCTCTATTCATATTTTCTCTCTCCCTTTCGTCCATCCTTCTCAGTCAATCAGTCCATCGAAATGTACAAAGCTATACAGTTGAAGTCGAAAATTGGCAGTTGAAAATTGGCAACTGGCTTTACAACTGCCAACCACTATGCAACCACACCAGCCCAGGACCTCCACATCAAGCCTTTTTACCTGCGGGATCATCTTAGACCAGCCACCTGGAAAGCTGATGAAACTGTCTGTAATAAAGACCTTTTGTAGGGAAAAACCCATTATGATTGGCTGGGCATGGTTCCCCAGGGAGTGGGCCTGGCTCCCAAGTGGGTGAGCCTATGCCCTCCCAGTCCCATCCATGTGAAATCCATAGATTAGGGCCTAATGAATTTATTTCAATTTACTGGCAAGAAGACCGCATTCAATGAGCTGTATACGGGCATAAGCAAACAGGAAAATGCTCATCCAGAGGCGGTGCTCCTTTTATCAGATTGTTAAATGTGCAACCAAAGGGAAAAAACTCTAGACCACCTTTGCTCCACACACAGAGACGCATACAAAGCTCTCCCTCCATTTGGAAAATCGGACCATAATTCTATCCTCCTGTTTCCTGCTTACAAGCAAAAACTAAAGCAGGAAGCACCAATGAATTGGTCAATAAGAAAGTGGTCAGGTGAAGCAAATGCTAAGCTACAGGAAAGTTTTGTTAGCACAGACTGGAATATGTTCAGGGATTCTGGCATTGAGAAGAACACCACATCAGTCACTGGCTTCATCAATAAGTGCATTGATGATATCGTCCCCACAGTGACCGTACGTACATACACCAACCGGAAGCCATGGATTACATACAGGCAACATCCGCACTGAGATAAAGGATAGAGCTCCCGCTTTCAAGGAGCGGGACTCTAACCCGGAAGCTTACAAGAAATCCCGCTTTGCCCTCCAACGAACCATCAAACAGGCAGAGCTTCAATACAGGACTAAGATCGAATCATGTTACACCGGCTCTGACGCTCGTCGGATGTGCCAGGGATTGCAAACCATTACAGACTACAAAGTGAAGCACAGCCGAGAGCTGCCCAGTGACACAAACCTACCAGATGAGCTAAACTACTTCTATGCTCACTTCGAGGCAAATGATGCTTGACAGCACCAGCTGTTCCGGAAGACTGAGTGATAATGCTCTCCGCAACCAATGTAAGACCTTTAAACAGGTGAACATTCACAAGGCCGCAGGGCCAGACGGATTACCAGGATGTGTACTGCTAGCATGGGCTGACCAACTGGCAAGTGTCTTAACGTGACATGCTCTTTAATTACTTGTTACCTTTATTTCTTGTTCTCGTCCATATTTTTTTAAACTGAATTTTTGGTTAGGGCCTCATAAGTAAGCATTTCACTGTAAGTTCTACCTACACTTGTTGTATTAGGCGCATGTGATTAATTACAATTGATTTGATGAAGTATGCAGACATTTGCACATCTCTAGTCATAATAGGCCTTGCACTATCTTTTTCCCCCTGGCACATTTTCTATCTGGTGTCCGCATTTCCTTCATTGTTGTTTTCCTTACAAATAACTTTGAACATGTTTGCGTTCCTATCAAAGTAAGTGTCTTATTTTCTGTGTATCGTGTTGACGTTTCTCCATACCATATGTATGGAGCATAATGTATTTACTGTTTTATTAACATGTTTGGTAACAAATCATGCGTAAAGAGTCTTGCATAGATGGTAATAGACACAGATGTGTGTAAAAAAGGTTGTACTGATTATGATGAGCTAATGCTAAGCTATTTGCGGCGCCATTTTTGTTGACATCATACAAGGCATTCTGGTTGTTACATAAGCGTCTGTCAGAACAAAGATTTTATAATAAAACGAGATGAAGGGACAACTTCTACTTCTTTGTGGACAACTTGGAACTCGGTCAAATAATGAGGTCGGAAAGTTGAAGCTCTAGAAAGAGGCCCAGGTTCCTGAGTTTGAATTCCAAGTTGGATGACCGTTCAAAACGATTTTTCCCAGTCAGAGCAAATTTTTTTCCCAGAGTTCTCAGTTGTCTTGAACGCGGCATCAGATTGTAACTATGGTACTTCAGGGTTGCCAGCTCAGACCCCCCTTTCCAGAGGTTTTATTTTTATTTAGCTTACAAACTTGTTTGCCCCCCATTTAGTGATAAATCCCCCATCATAGTAATATTTCCTGCATATCCCTCAACGATACCTTCCCCCATTTCTTCATCCCATGGACTTTCTATTATTTAGACTGGTTTATGGAATTAGTTTTTTTGTGGATGTGTTCTGTGTGATGTTTGGATAATCTTTTACAATTAAAGGTTGAATTAAGAAATAAAGTTGTAAATACCTTTATTTAGTATCAGTACAAAACATTGTTTAGATGCTTTTCAGACAACAATGCTGTTTTAGACATCTTTGTTTCTTCATACGTTCTGTTGCTATTGTTCCAATCACATTTGCGATGGTACTCTGCAGGGAACACTCCACAATGATACCCTCAAACACCAAGTTAGGCATACCTAATTTCAAAATAGACCATCATCACTGTCAATCGTGAATGATATTTCTTAACGTTTTACCAGTGAAACTGAATCTGCATGCCAATAATTTGTGTGATTGGCATACCAATAATGAGAGTGATGGAGTGCTGCATCAGATGACTTGGCCTCCACAAGCACCAGACCTCAACCCAATTGAGATGGTTTGGGATGAGTTGGACCGCAGAGTAAAGGAAAGCAGCCAACAAGTGCTTTTCAGCCAACAAGTGCTTTTCCAGGTGAAGCTGGTTGAGAGAATGCCAATAGGGTGCAAAGCTGTCATCAAGGCAAAAGGTGGCTACTTTGAAGAATCTCAAATATAAAATATATTTTGATTTGTTTAAAACTTTTTTTGTTACTACATGATTCCATATGTGTTATTTCATAGTTTTGATGTCTTTACTATTATTCTAAAATGTAGAAAATAGTATGAATAAAGACAAAACTTTTGACTGGTACTGTATACAGTACATCAATCAATCAATAATTTGTTTGTATGTATTTTTAGATTTTTTAGATATTTTTAGATATATTGTAAATGTGTATTAGTTTCGTCACCATCATTGTTGCAAAAAGAAATACAAGTACAAATATAACTTTAAGCCACATATTATTTTGACAAAGGTAATGACCTGTCCATTTTTTTATTTTTTTATTTTTTTATTTCACCTTTATTTAACCAGGTAGGCTAGTTGAGAACAAGTTCTCATTTGAAACTGCGACCTGGCCAAGATAAAGCATAGCAGTGTGAACAGACAACACAGAGTTACACATGGAGTAAACAAATAACAAGTCAATAACACAGTAGAAAAAAAGAGAGTCTATATGCATTGTGTGCAAAAGGCATGAGGAGGTAGGCGAATAATTACAATTTTACAGATTAACACTTGAGTGATAAATGTTCAGATGGTCATGTACAGGTAGAGATATTGGTGTGCAAAAGAGCAGAAAAGTAAATAAATATAAAAAGTATGGGGATGAGGTAGGTAAAATTGACCAGCACAGCAATTGATAAAACAGGACCATGCTTGAAACACAAGTGGTTCTGAGCTTAATTCAATATTACACAGGTAAGCTAACAGTTACAGAAATCAGAAATGCATACAGGCTCTAGCTAACTGAGCTTCTGGGTCCAATACACCACCACCTATTGTTCTGTTGGGCACCTACTTAACACATTTATTTGGTATGTTTTTTGGGGGCTAAAATAAAGGTTTAAGGAAATGCAGACATGCACCACATTACTACAAGACAAAACAGCCCAATCAAGCCTGATGGTGTTGTAAGTGTAAAAGCAAAGCTTGCATTGATTTAATTTTAAAAAGCATGAAAGGGTAGCATAATGGGAGAATGTCTTATTGTGGTGTGTGAAGAATCCAATACTTGGCCTTGAATGCGGTACAAATCACATTATTGTGGAAGCACCTCTAAGACTATGAATTAGGTTGTTTGAGAAGGTTTGAATCCTAAGCAACCTGCCTACACATACTTTGAAGTACAATACCAACATAGCAACTACAGTAAGTCAAAGCTGTGTGCTTGAAAACCTTGGTAGTGCATGGGTGGAATTTGTGGCGCTTGAGAATTTCCTTTCTTTTTCGGCCTCTGACCAATGCCTATTCTCCCTTAAAACATACTTTGTTTTGTTTTCAATAGTCTTTTAGAGTCCAGTCCACCTGATCTGTGTGGCTCAAGGAAAGCTCATTATGTCCAGACAAACTGATTGTGGGCCACTGAGAGGATGATCTGTCACAGATCTCAACAGCTAACAACATCTAACTGATGAAATCCAATCACACTTCACTAGTACTGGAAATGCTGTTTGGATGAGCTGGCACTAGGATGAGCGGGCTCTGTTTCTGAGCATTGGCTCAGGGACAGACCGTACAGTAAAAGGCTCAGAGGAGAGAGTGTGGCTGAGATTTCAAATGAACAATTGGAGAGGTTAATTTTTGTTT
Source organism: Oncorhynchus tshawytscha (assembly GCF_018296145.1). Classification (NCBI taxonomy): domain Eukaryota; kingdom Metazoa; phylum Chordata; class Actinopteri; order Salmoniformes; family Salmonidae; genus Oncorhynchus; species Oncorhynchus tshawytscha. Next base: position 59,359,279 of record NC_056434.1, on the reverse strand, counting down.
AGTTGCAAATTCTTCCCTGTTATTTACAATGGTAAAATACATATACATATATATATATACACAATACATATATACATATATATATATATATATATATACACATATATATATATATATATTGAATATCCGGTTCGGACTTCCTTGTTTTATCTCCATCCCTGGATTTATTTATTATCTCAGTGGGGTGGCTGCACATCAAACAGTTGTTCTTCACTGTCCTGTGCTGCTAAACTGCAGAGGTCTGCTTCAGTGGTGCTGAATCACTGCTATTGGCTGTTTGTTTACTTTCGCACCATCAGACCTCAGTGACAAAATCACCACAGATAGAGGGAACCCTAATTGTTAAAACTTACTGGAGGAACTGTGGAAACTCAGGATACTAACTGTAATGGCTAAAATGTTGATGTTATATGGAGGATATGCAGTAAACAGACACGAGGCCAGAGATGAATAAATATGTTGAGCAGTGCAAATTAAATCAGTCTTAAAGGCATTCGTTTTCTAGACTGATCCCTAGTTGATCACCTGCTCAGTTGTGTGTGTAGTGTGACAGACTGATTGATTGTTTGTTTGATTGATGTGTCTGTCTCCCGGTGTGTATGTGTGTGGTGTGTGTGCAGGATGAGCAGCACGTTTGTGACGCTAGCGGAAGTGTTGGAGTGTCGAGGAGGCCCTCTTCTGGAGGACGAGGTGTGGTCCCTCCTCCTGGGCACTGCAGAGTCCCTGGTCGACGTCTCATACAAAGGTACAGTAATACTACTGATGTACTTACTAATGTAGTAACTCAATATACACTGCTCAAAAACATAAAGGGAACACTTAAACAACACAATGTAACTCCAAGTCAATCACACTTCTGTGAAATCAAACTGTCCACTTAGGAAGCAACACTGATTGACAATAAAGTTCACATGCTGTTGTGCAAATGGAATAGACAACAGGTGGAAATTATAGGCAATTAGCAAGACACCCCCAATAAAGGAGTGGTTCTGCAGGTGGTGACCACAGACCACTTCTCAGTTCCTATGCTTCCTGGCTGATATTTTGGTCACTTTTGAATGCTGACGGTGCTTTCACTCTAGTGGTAGCATGAGACGGAGTCTACAACCCACACAAGTGGCTCAGGTAGTGCAGCTCATCCAGGATGGGACATTAATGCGAGCTGTTGCAAGAAGGTTTGCTGTGTCTGTCAGCGTAGTGCCCAGAGCATGGAGGTGCTACCAGGAGACAGGCCAGTACATCAGGAGACGTGGAGGAGGCCGTAGGAGGGCAACAACCCAGCAGCAGGACCGCTACCTCTGCCTTTGTGCAAGGAGGAGCAGGAGGAGCACTGCCAGAGCCCTGCAAAATGACCTCTAGCAGGCCACAAATATGCATGTGTCTGCTCAAACGGTCAGAAACAGACTCCATGAGTGTGGTATGAGGGTCCGACGTCCACAGGTGGGGGTTGTGCTTACAGCCCAACACCGTGCAGGATGTTTGGCATTTGCCAGTGAACACCAAGATTGGCAAATTCCCATTGGCGCCCTGTGCTCTTCACAGATGAAAGCAGGTTCACACTGAGCACATGTGACAGACGTGACAGAGTCTGGAGACGCCGTGGAGAACGTTCTGCTGCCTGCAACATCCTCCAGCATGACCGGATTGGCGGTGGGTCAGTCATGGTGTGGGGTGGCATTTCTTTGGGGGGGCCGCACAGCCCTCCATGTGCTCGCCAGAGGTAGCCTGATTGCCATTAGGTACCGAGATGAGATCCTCAGACCCCTTGTGAGACCATATGCTGGTGCGGTTGGCCCTGGGTTCCTCCTAATGCAAGACAATGCTAGACCTCATGTGGCTGGAGTGTGTCAGCAGTTCCTGCAAGAGGAAGGCATTGATGCTATGGACTGGCCCGCCCGTTCCCCAGACCTGAATCCAATTGAGCACATCTGGGACATCATGCCTCGCTCCGTCCACCAACGCCACATTGCACCACAGACTGTCCAGGAGTTGGCGGATGCTTTAGTCCAGGTCTGGGAGGAGATCCCTCAGGAGACCATCCGCCACCTCATCAGGAGCATGCCCAGTCGTTGTAGGTAGGTCATACAGGCACGTGGAGGCCACACACACTACTGAGCCTCATTTTGACTTGTTTTAAGGACATTATATCCTTAAAATGGATCAGCCTGTACTGTGGTTTTCCACTTTAATTTTGAGTGTGACTCCAAATCCAGACCTCCATGGGTTGATAAATTTAATTTCCATTGATAATTTTTGTGTGATTTTATTGTCAGCACATTCAACTATGTAAAGAAAAAAGTATTTAATAAGAATATTTCATTAATTCAGATCTAGGATGTGTTATTTTAGTGTTCCCTTTATTTTTTTGAGCAGTATACTATACATACTAATTCTTAATATTAATAATATACTAAGGGGATATGGATTTGTGGAGACACATGACTTATTTAGAGACATTTATCAGGTATTACATGTCATTTCCACAGTATGTATTTCTATTCACTTTTCAGGACATAACAGTATGTGTAGCATCATAAGCCCTACCTCCCTGCTGCTCTCGGCCACTGGAACACTGGCGTTTAAGAACTGCACCCTATCAGATGAGGCATGCACCTTCACCGCGCCAGAGATGCTGCAAGGCCGTGCCTCCTCAACCAAACCTGCTGTAGAGAAGGTTAGCATACACACATTGTGCCCAAGCCCCAGCTCCAATTAGACATTTCGTAGGCAAAGTCCTAAGGTCAGCTTACCCTCAACAAATCCTATCTATATATATCAGGTGTAAATGTAAACCTGACATTAGATTTGCCTCTATCACGATGTGGTTTCTGATGTTGACATTAGTAGCAGTTCTGCTGTTGAGCGGTGTAAGTGTGGATTATCTTGGTTCACTACAGACAGAGAGAGGATTTATGATGTAATCCATCTCTCACATGGCCTTGAGCCAGCACCACTAACTAAAAGCATTAACACTGCTGCAGTAAGCTAAGTCCCTGCACTGAAGCTAATACACAAGGGGCAGCACTAACATGCTGTGTGTGTGTGGGGGGGGGGGTTCCTGATGCAGTAGATGGCAGCACTAACACAGCAATGAGCCTCAAGTAACTTGAAGCAAAGATAACACACACATATCGCCATCCAGTGGTGCTAGAGAGGAAATACATTTCCGTAAGTGCTGCCCTTGTGTAGACAATGCTTTGCCTGTGTAAACCAAAACACAATACACAAAGATACACCATCTGTGGTGTTAATGTGAATTGTTTTGGCATGCAGGTTTTTTCCCAGAAGGATTTAATGTCTGACTCATATTGAGTGTCACACTCTAATCTCTCTGTCTTCTACCAGATGCTGGTGTATTCACTTGGCATGACTCTCTACTGGTCTGTCGATTATCATCTACCTCAGAATCAGGTGGGTCCATACATTACCGTGGCCTTCAACATTAATTGACATCAAAATTGAGAAACTTGTTGAACAAAAAAAACTTGTTGAACAACAACTCGTTCTCTCAAGACTTTCTCTCAAGCATGTTCAGTCCTTCAGTGATTCAGGGCAACCCCATCACACTTCTCTTTTTCCCTCCATTGATATTGATACCTGGAGAGATATTGATACCCGGTCTTTCATCTTTATTCTTGTCTCTCCCAGCCAGTCCAGTTGAGTGACCACCTTAACAGCCTGCTACTGAGCATGTGCGAGGACCTGGCCCACCGCAGGGTCAATCTCAACAGTATCTTGGAATCCTGTGAGTCTCAGCACAAAGCCTCTCTCCTGCCTCCGCCCAACAGAGTCATAGGACAACTGGTGGAGGATGTCTTTCACAAAGCTGTGAGTGTGTGTTGGGGGTGGCGGGGTGGCAGTGTGTGGGTGTGTCTGTCTTTTACCAGTGGAATGCTTTTCTCTCAGGTGGACCATGGCTCTGTGCCAGAGCCCTTTGCCCCGCTGAGTGGGAGGAGTCAGATGGTCAGAGAGAGGCTTCATGGTAAGGACTGCCTCTAAACGGCCTCTATATCCCTCAAAGCAAACCAGGAACATTCCCCAGGACAGTAGGCAACATTCCCCATAAGTTGTAGTTAGTATGAAGAAAAAAATCATTAGTATAAATAACATCCCACAAACATTCAAAGAATGCTTTGATCACCCAACATTTTTTTGAAGAAATTTTTTTAAATTAATTATCCTTGGAATGTTCTCGTAACATTCACTAAAATGTTGTTGACAACCTTTTTAAAAAACTGCCACAGAATGTTCCCCTCAGAATCTTATTAGGATGCCATGGAATGTAATAACACAATGTTCCGGTAATGTTCTGCCACAACATAATGTGGGAGCAATAGAAGTGGTTCTGAGGAAACATTACACGAATGTTCTGCTAATGTTGATGGATATGTTATTGTAAACACCCATACTAACAAGCAGGGACTATTACTTCAATGGTCTCAAAAAGTTATAGTGTTACGTTATGACATTCCCAGAACATACTTCAGCAAATATATCTGGATTCAATTAAATTGGTTCTGAGAAAACATTACAGGAACGTTCTGCTAATGTTTATGGAGACATCATCCAAAACAACATGCATGGAACATTCCCGCAAGATTTTGTAATGTTATGACAGGATGTTCTAAAAACTCACTTTAAAAATTATGGAATTAGTTATGAAAACATTGCTTTAATGTTCTGCTAATATTAATCGTAGTGTAACCAGGGCTCTAAATAAAATGTTTAAAAAATCTATGGTAACATTGGTGTGCCCGACCGAAAGTGAGGAGATCAACATAAAATCTTGGAGCACAAAATACAGTATGTATATTTTTACATTGACTGAGATAAAGCATTTTTTAAGCACATGTGGTGCTCTAGAAACTAATATTTTACCCTGTAAAACATCTGTTTATTATAAAAAGCTAAAATGTTGATACAAAAATCTGTCATTGAAATTAGTCGGTTGTGGAATAATAGTGCTTTTACACAATGTAGAAATCTAACTTTGAGATGCATTACATTGAAAGTGCTACACTGTTTCTTTAAGAGCATCACCGTTTGTGAGTGATGACCATGAAGCCTATCATGCAAGAGATCAGTCATTCATTCATCTCTATGATCACTGATTTTCTAAATAAGGTATCCCTTTTCCTTTCGTTCTGCCTCCCCTAAAAAATAAAAAAGATTTAGATATACTGGTAAAGTAACCAGGTTGTTAGCTAGCTGGCTAATGATGTAACATGACTGAGCAATGTGTAAATACAAATACCTGTGAGGGGTTTTGGAATGACCCATGACATGGTTTATGAACAGTGCCTAAAAATGTACTTTTTGGTCTACTAGCCACTGTAGCAGGTAGATGGAAAAAGTATATGAGCCACTCAGAATTCTTACCAGCCAATACATTTATTCGCCATAATGAAACACACATAAAAAAAAGTGTTTTCTCAGATTTTCACTATTATTCAGACTTTTGTAATAGAAAAACAACCAAATTTGATCTTCTAAATCCTCAACAAAGCTTAAACCACATCAGTAGACCACATTTGAGGTTTGGGGAAGAGAATTGAGTATCATTTGAGCATGTCAAGAGACTGATGTTTGTCTGGCTGTGTTTCTGTACTGCATGCACAATAGCAGTTTGCCTAAACAAAATACCACCCGATTGATACAAATCATCACGATATCCTATCATTCTGCCAGTTAACATTTCATTTGGAACATTTTCTAGGAAAGCCTTTAGAAATGACTGTTTGGACATCGCCAACTGGCTACACAAAGTAGTAGACACAGGCATTCCCATGCAGTTACGTCGACTTTGGATTGAAATAATCTGCGCTAACTTTGTTCTCTAAGGCACTCAGAAGCAACTACACAGGGAAGCCTATCATTACATCAATTATTATCTGGGTGATTTTTTTCCCTGGTCGCACTAGTTGCTCCCAAAATAAAATGTCAGGTTGCACAGCAAAATATCTAGTAGCATACGCGACCAAAATGGTCTCACTTTAGAGCCCTGAGTGTAACATTGTTATAGGAACTTGCCAAACTTTTGAACAATTTTCATTTCAATCTTCTTACATCATGTTATTTTATTAGACTATTTTCAAAACGAGAAAGTCAAATCAAGTAGATTTAAACCTGCGATCTGACATCTTCCAGCCCTTTAGGCTGCTTAGTGTGCAGCGCCAAAAGGATCCTAATGCTTCCAGTAGATTTCCCTTTACAATGAAATTGATAGAGGGGCTGAACTTACCGATTCTGCCTGGGCTTTTCTGCTGCTCATTAAGAAACATTTGATTTGCATCTTGGGGGTGTGGTTCGATGTCGGTGTGTTCGCTACATCGTACCCTGACAGTTATTTGGGGTTCACAGCAAATCTGTGAACACCCATTGTTATTTTCTGATTTTTCTTTTTTCTTTCCTTAACATGGTAAAATAAGTCAAGTATTGGTAACTGTCTTTTCTAATTTGGCACACAAACTAGATGCATGACTAACTTGGCCAAATAAATGGCACCAATGGCCAAAAGGGGGTTCTGTTATAAGCAGTCTCACTTAAACCTCATATCCGTCACCTGTTTGACCTGGAGATATGAATTTTATTAAATGTTTTTACAATTCATTTTTTATAAAGGACCCATAAGGTACATTTTTTGAAAACCTTTCAAAAACATATTGTGAACCACAAGTCCAAATAACACTTCGGTATATAAACCCATGGTACATGTTTTAACTTCTCAAACTAAGGGATTGGATAAGAGATATTATTATTGATCAGCTTTGCTATTTACGATAGCAAAGCTACACGCTGTTTATCAATGCCCAAATTCACTAGCGAGTAAGGCCAGGACAATACCAGTATTACGATACTTGTAAGTATCGTGGCTAGGAAACAAAAAACAAAGCGGATTTATCTTCTTTAGGAGAACAGCCCTATCATTATGTTGTCATCTATCTAGTTGCATTTATTAATTTTCCAAGCTATAGCACATAATCATTTACCTGGATTTTTTTTGCCGATTCTGGTATTGCCCCTGTTATGTTTTAAATGAACCAAGTAAAATCTCACGGACGATTATTCCCAATTATTCCCAAACTTCTGGGAGATATGTCAAGTGTTTTCTGTCTGTTATAAATGGGGGAGAGATTAGTGGCGTTGAAAGCGTATCCAGCATAACAACACTCTGAGTCACGTGTTGGTTAATCACTCTCTGCAGTAGATGTGATGCTATTATTACAGCAGACCTCCCTTCCGGTGACATGGCCTCCTTTATACAGGGATCTGTGGCTATTCTTTCAAACGTTGTGCCTACTTTGATAAACCCATCACTGAAAAGTGGACACTATCTCTGCCACTCGCCATGATCTGGGCATGTTCAATTTAACGTCATGGTAGTCCCTATATTGTGCACCATTCGCTACATTCCCTCTCCTACGAGCAATCCCCTGTAACAATAAACATACATGAGTGGTATCATTCCCCAGAGATTCTATTGCCATTTCCTTAATTTATTAGCCACACAGATCTCAGCCCCAGTCACATTCCATTCCATCTAACCCATTACACGTTAGTCACTACCACTAATCCACTTCTATAGTTATAAACATACTAAAACATTCTCAAATCAATTAGTACATTTCCACCAATCCCTCCTCTGGAACAAACATCACACTTATGTTCCACGACGCTTAGAAAACGTATCGAGTTGAACAGGGAAGAGAGAAAATACATGTTTATTAATTTTACACCACCCTTGATGCGATTGAGATTGGGGATGCCAATGGGATGCTGGTCTCCATTGCCAGTCTCCTTCATCCTCAGGTGTTAAACGCAAGACACAGACCATGGGTTTTGAATGTAATTAATTGTACTGTATCATCCAGCAATCCATATGTATTAATGCGCTTTAACATTAGGATTCTGATGACATGGTAAAACAAAAACCCCTTCATGGATGACCCAAGTGGGTTCTCTAATAACCTCCCTCTCGGAGGACACTAAAATCTAAGGTTTCTAGGGAGAAAACCACTCCCTAGACCCAATACATTTGAGCAGTGCACCCTCCCCTCATGTTGTGCTCTCCTCACAGCATTGAAGCAGCTCTCTCTCTCTCTCTCTCTGTCCCCTTTCCGAATCATAATTAAAACATTTGATGAATTATCCAACCAAATTTTTGAAATGACAGTCCTTAGTGCTTTACGTTGAGTCTATCACTCGAATTCAAGCCCCTCAACTCAGCACACATTGTCATGGTTAGAGTGTACATTTACAAACGGGACCATATATTACCGGTATTAAATGTTCTCATTATGGCCCTTGTTTGTCCCTGTTTACCTGTCGCGAGTGGCATATTAATGACATATCTGTATCTCAATACATTTATTACCTAAATTACCATGAATTTCCTCGTGTGTAGACCTCCAAAAGCAACCTGATACTCCAAATAAACAGTTTAGGGCAACCCTAACTCAATGCACGGGCACAGTTGACCCCCCGCGCATCTTCCCGGCACTCATCTTCTGCCGTATCTTCATTTTCTTCTTCAGATAGCGTTACAGTTCATCTTCCCAACGGCACATATGTAACTCATGCCTGTCACAGTTGATGGCCCATGATAATGTCCCGGTTTCAATATCTGGGAAATAATCACATTTTCCCAAGCTCACAATTCTCTCACCTGAGCCACCACCACGTTCTTGGTCAAATGATCCCTTCCATGCATCAAGACACCATCTGTGTTCACCTTTGCATTACTTGAGAGAGAGAGAGAGAGAGAGAGAGAGAGAGAGAGAGAGAGAGAGAGAGAGAGAGAGAGAGAGAGAGAGAGAGAGAGAGAGAGAGAGAGAGAGAGAGAGAGAGAGAGAGAGAGAGAGAGAGAGAGAGAGAGAGAGAGAGAGAGAGAGAGAGAGAGAGAGAGAGAGAGAGAGAGAGAGAACAGAGGAAAACAACAGTTTAAGACATTTCTGATTCTGGAAATCCAGACCGTCTATTCATCACATGACAATTTATTACATTCCCAATATTCTTAATACCAAAATGTATCAGACAAATGTCAAAGACCATTACAACACACTGCTGAAACAATTTTTCAAATTGGCTTATACTCCCTTATCATACTGGCGACCTCACCACAGAGTTACCAGGTCAAGGAGTTAGAGCGCTAACCCTTAGGGAGAAATCCCAACAATACAGCAGACCCAAGCTGATGAGATTTGTATCGAAACAACCTAATGAACGAAAACAACAACAGTACACATATCACCCAAGGTGGGGAAACCCTCAATCCATTTGGAGTAGCTGTCAACCATTATCCACATATATTTTATTTTTATGTTCTCTTTGCATATTTACCAAGGCCAGGGCCCCAAGGAACTGGTAATTGCCCCTTTGAACATATGACTCACATCGTGATTCAAAAACAAACACTGCCTATTAATTAAAAAATAAACAAAATTAGAATAACACATCAAATTAGAATTACAACTCTTGATAACTCCATAAGGAAATAATTGTGTCCCATAAGGTAATGGTAAAAAAGAGACAAGTGTCCCTCATTCATATTATACTTAAATCTCAGTTAACGTCTCGATCATTTCTAGTGAGGTTGATCGAGCTTCACCAGAAAGTCAGGACAAAGGTAATTCAACACCATCAAGTATGTTCTTTCCTTTTTCTTCAGAAACCATTTAACAACATTTCAAATATTTCCATAATTCGGCATACCCAGTTTAAAACCAAATTAAAAAAGACCCCACACACAATAAATCAAACACGGTATTAACACCACTAACACATATTCATAACTGGTGAATTGTGTGTGCATGCGTGCTGGTGTGTGTGGTAAACCGTTGTGCAAAAACACACAAATGGCCAGGCCTTACTTATCTGGGAGCTCCCTCATGGCTGTATGCGGAAACCTTGTACTCTATAAAACTGCAGAATTTCACTAACTGCTCTCTGAAGACAGTCTTGGGAAACATTTCAAAGAGAGATAATGACACCCCATCCACTCCTGGAAGAGAAAGTGCACATTTTGTTAGTATTCACTATTCTAATCTTAATCAGCAAACCAAAAGTTTTAATTACAAACAAAACATGATAAGTCCACTGTCTCCCCTCCAATCGTTAATCGTTGATTTTAATCTACACAAACATTTATGTATCCTTTACTTAGCATTTATCTTGCCACCAAGTCTAACGTATATGACTGGTTTCTCTTTTCCCCATGATTTTCAGTATCCAACACACCTCAATGCCCATCATGTTCATGAACAAAAATGTTAAGTTAATTTTGGGTTTGGTAACCCAATGCTGTCGCTTGACAGAATTGCTTAATTAAAACTCCACCAACACTTACTCAACATATTAACTCCAATCTGATTTCTCGTGACCCCTCCTCCCTTTCGTCACTTCTATAAATCTATTTCAGAATAAGACTACATCAAATGTAAATAATAAGACTATATTAAAATGTCTCACAAGATTAACCCCCCCAAACATTTTCTGAGTTTGCAAGGAGTGTTTGGCCTGGTAATTTTAAACCTTTTAGAATCTAATCCCTTGGCATTTCACATAGATTCTACAACCCCAAAATCGGCTTCACTTTCATCGCCATGTAAAGTGATCTGGATATTGTTACTGGTCCTATGTTTAAAGACAGGTAGCAGTCGTATCCCTCTTGATGCTGCCCCTGTTACCTTGCTAAATGTAACACTTTTCCCTGTCGTAAATGTAGCCTATTTCTCATCGTAAGGAATCAGTGATATTTGATCCCAGGCATCTATTAGAAAGTTGAGTGAGATGTGGCCTCCTACGTCTTCCATCACATAGAAACTGTCATCTATATGAACCACTATCGATCGAACCGAGGCCATACAACGCTATGTGAGAGTTTCCTGCCCCGTTGCGCTCAAGATTGTTTGCTGCTGGGGTTTTTTCAAAGATGCAAACGCTTACATCACGGCATTCTCTCCGAATGCAGCGGGTGCATTAGGCTCCATTACCATTTATCTGACCAACTGCCCCACATCTAACAGGGCTTTGATGATTTGCCCTTTCCTCCGTTTCTTTGTCTTGGACCATTAAAACCACTGATAGTGACTTTCACTGTAGAGGCATTAACCCCTCGTTCGGCTGCAAAGTAATCGGAAGTCGATTTCACTCTCAAAGAATTGTGCTCTATTTCATCCCAATGAAAATGTTGGTCCATTACCTCCGCAACTGCAGTTTTGATAACAGGTTTCTAACCTGCCATCAAAACAGATGTACACATTCTATCAATGTACCCAGTCTTTTTGCAGCGGAGTACATCTACGAATTTTGGGTTTATCGGTTTGTCTTTTTTGAATTGAGCTTTTGCTTTTATTTTATGTTATTGTCACAATTGCATCTCAGAATTCTTCATTAGATTGGAATTTTACGTCAGTTTGGCAGTACTTCCAGCCAGCCACACATCCACAGACTGTGTGTAACCATGCAAGCCCAGGACCTCCACATCCGGCCACCCTGAGAACGGCAACCCTGACAGCTGATGAAACTGTGGGTTTCTACAACCAAATAATTTCTGCACAAACTGTCATAAACCGTCTCAGGGAAGCTCATCTGCATGCTCGTCGTCCTCATCAGGGTCTTGACCTGACTGCAGTTCAGCGTCGTAACCAACTTCAGTTGGCAAATTGTCCCCTTCAATGGCCACTGGCACAATGGAGAAGAAGTGTGCGCTTCATGGATGAATGCCAGTTTCAGCTATACCGGGCAGATGGCGTCGTTTTGGTGAGCTGTTTGCTGATGTCAACAGAGTGCCCCATGGTGGCGGTGGGGTTATAGTATAGGCAGGCATAAGTTACGGACAGTGAACACAATTGCATTTTATTGACGGCAATTTGAATGCACAGAGCTACCGTGACAAGATCCTGAGGCCCATTGCTATGCCATTCATCCACTGCCATCACCTCATGTTTCAGCATGATAATGCACAGCCCCTGGTAGCTGAAAATGTCCCAGTACTTCCATGGCCTGCATACTCAGACATGTCACCCATTGAGCACGTTTGGGATGCTCTGGATTAGAGGTCGAACGATTATGATTTTTCAATGTCGATACCAATACCGATTTTTGGAGGACCAAAAAAAGCTGATACCGATTTAAAAAAATATATATATATATACACACATACAGTTGTCGGACGTTTACATAGACCTTATCCAACTACATTTAAACTCAGTTTTTCACAATTCCTGATATTTAATCCGAGTAAAAATTCCCTGTTTTACGTCAGTTAGGATCACCACTTTATTTTAAGAATGTGAAATGTCAGAATAATAGCAGAGAGAATGATTTATTGCAGCTTTTATTTCTTTCATCACATTCCCAGTAGGTCAGAAGCTTACATGCACTCAATTAGTATTTGTTAGCATTGCCTTTAAATTGTTTAACTTGGGTAAAAATGTATCGGGTAGCCTTCCACAAGCTTCCCACAATAAGTTGGGTGGATTTTGGCCCATTCCTTCTGACAGAGCTGGTGTAAGTGAGTCAGGTTTGTAGGCCTCCTTGTTCGTGCATGCTTTTTCAGTTCTGACCAGACATTTTCTATAGGATTGAGGTCAGGGTTTTGTGATGGCCACTCCAATTCCTTGACGTTGTTGTCCTTAAGCCATTTTGCCACAACTTTGGAAGTATGCTTGGGGTCATTGTCCATTTGGAAGACCCATTTGCGACCAAGCTTTAACTTCATGACTGATGTCTTGAGATGTTGCTTCAATATATCCACTATTTTCCCGCCTCATGATGCCATCTATTTTGTGAAGTGCCCCAGTCCCTCTGGCAGTAAAGCACCCCCACAACATGATGCTGCCACCCCCGCATGCTTCACTGTTGGTATGGTGTTCTTCGGCTTGCAAGCCTCCCCCTTTTTCCTCCAAACACAACAATGGTCATTATGGCCAAACAGTTCTATTTTTGTTCATCAGACCAGAGGACATTTCTCCAAAAAGTATGATCTTTGTCCCCATGTGCAGTTTCAAATCATAGTCAGGATTTTTTATGGCGGTTTTGGAGCAGTGGCTTCTTCCTTGCTGAGCTGCCTTTCAGGTTATGTCGATATAGGACTCGTTTTACTGTGGATATAGATACCTTTGTACCCGTTACCTCCAGCAACTTCACAAGGTCCTTTGCTGTTGTTCTGGGATTGATTTGTACTTTTCGCACCAAAGTACATTCATCTCTAGGAGACAGAACGCGTCTCCTTCCTGAGCGGTATGACGGCTGCGTGGTCTCATGGTGTATATACTTGCGTGTACAGATGAACGTGGTACCTTCAGGCGTTTGCTCCCAAGGAGGAATCAGACTTGTGGAGGTCTACAATGTTTTTCTGAGGTCATGGCTGACTTCTTTTGATTTTCCCATCATGTCAACCAAAGAGGGACTGAGATTGAAGGTAGGCCTTGAAATACATCCACAGGTACACCTCCAATTGACTCAAATGATGTCAACTAGCCCATCAGAAGCTTCTAAAGCCATGACATCATTTTCTGGAATTTTCCAAGCTGTTTAAGGGCACAGTCAAATTAGTATATGTAAACTTCTGACCCACTGGAATTGTGATACAGTGAATGAAAGTGAAATAATCTGTCTGTAAACATTTGTTGGAAAAATTACTTGTGTCATGCACAAAGTAGATGTCCTAACCGACTTGCCAAAACTATAGTTCGTTAACAAGAAATGTGTGGAGTGGTTGAAAAACAAGTTTTAATGACTCCAACCTTAGTGTATGTAAACTTCCAACTTCAACTGTACATTCTATACATTGTCAAGCTAAGCTTTTCTAGCTATAATATTTAGCTATCTAGCTTTTCAAACATTTGCCTAGCTAGCATCACATTTACGTGATAGAAAAGGGATCTTTGGTTTTAAAATGGGGGGGGGGTGTAAGGTCCTGTAAGGAGTCGTGACAGGGGGACATAAAATGGGAGGACCCCCACCAAGTTTGGGGGCATCTAAAGCTCATTACCTGCATTTCTACACAATATAATATGACCCATAGCACTTTTAGCATTCTCTATTAAGAACAACATAAGGTAAGCAAAAATGCCCAGCCATCAAGCTAGGTAAGAGATCGTCACTAAATATGTGACTAATTTCAGGAAACTAGGCATATGTCGCACGCCACTACTTCACAGGAGCGCCATTTGAAATGCCTTCCGGAACATGTGAACTTTCATGTTTCTTAATAACAAACTTGTTTTCCATCTATAAATACAAATCCATCTGTTAAATTACAAGCCTAGTTGGTTTATCCACAGAAAAAGCCAGGAACCTTCCCACTAGCCATGATTGGCTGAGATAATGGTTGGGCTGGACATGCTGGGAGATGAGTTTGGAATGTTCTGCCATGTAGCATGCTTCTGTCTATAACGTGAGCTTTTCAGTATGTGTTGACAGTCCTTTCTACCACGTCATTTTTTGAAAGATTTAACTTTAGCCATCGAGAACAAAAGTTTTGCTCCTTTTCTCCACAACATTGATGCCCTGAATTTAGCAGGCTCTATTGACAGATCAGTTGGAAAAGTGACTTTCTGCACATGCCATGGTCAGTGTGAACCGGAGTGACTTGACAACACTAGCCAAACAAGATGTAGCTACAAACAAAATGGAGTTAATTGGTTTCAGTCTGCCTTGAGGCATTCATCCATCCATGTATATGGGTAAGAGTCTAGCTACATTTTCAATTCTAAGTTTCACATTTAGTCATAAAGTATTTTTTTAGTGTAAGCTAAAGCATACTGTTAGTTAGCTAGAAAACGTTCGCTTGCTGGCTCATTAGCTAATGTTATGTGCATGATTTGTGAGGTAATATTATTCTAATCAGAAAGCCATTTGCAATTTGCAATTTGCCATTTGCAATTTGTTAGCGTTAGCTGCCTGCAGATTCATACTACAGCTATGACAATGTTTGTATTGGTAGTAGTATGAGTTGGGATCATGCTGGTTCATTATTTAGCTAGTTAGCTACCTAGCTAGCTAAATGTCTAAACAAAAGACTCCACTTAGGCCAGATTATGAAATGACCCATCAAATTAGCCAGGTGTGTCTGGAGGAGATTACGGCCATCTATTGTATTTCATGAACATGTGTACATGTCTAGACAATAGTGACCCATCCACTTATCTAGATGTGGCTGGTTATAACATTTTTTTCACATGAAGTGTGTTGGGTAAGCGTCATCTAATAATGCAAAAATATCTCCCAGGTCATTTTTGTTTGACATGTTTTGGGTCATCGGGAAATGCCTCTATCAACCCTTGATACAGTTTGAAAATCAACTTTAGAGGTTTGTCAGACGGCCTTGAAATAATCTTCAAATCTTCTTGCTTGTCCAGTGTTTGCTGCAGAGAGAAAATAAAGTGTTGTATCTGCAAGTATTCACCTCAGCTCCATCAGACTCATCTTCCCTGGCTACTTGACCCTGATGAAACCCTTGTTATAATATCCTGCAAAATCCACCTGACCTCTGTTGACTGGTCTTCCCTGGCTGTCTGCAGGGACATGATGAGCATAGTGTTGTGTACTGACTGTGCACCATGACAGCGAAGCCTGTAGAGCCGTTTTTACCATGTCAGTGTGAAAGTAGGGAATTAGCTCAGGAAACACAGCTCAATAAAGGTACATTGCTATACTGACTAATAAAACCTACATTGTGCTGAAAAAAAGTCTGAATATTGGTCTTCAATCGTTTGGCCGCTGGTTTCATTTTTTTGATTCAGGTCTAGTGTGATTGAGGCAAAAATAATAGCTAAAGTTAGCCAACGGCTAATGGTACATCATCAAATGGACTTCTGTTGAAATTGGACTAAACAAAGCATTTCCATACACACAACAGCTGCTACCTGACAGATACGCTAGGTAGAGGCTAGCTAGAGCTGAACTGGCTGTGGTAGCTACTAGCTTGCTAAGTAGCTGCTAGTAGTTCATTTATTTCAGTCGAGAGGGGATAAAACATTAGATAACGTAACATTTCAGTTACACTACTAGCTCAGCACTTTATTTCTGTCAAACAGCAGTTACCTTGCCAGCCAGATCAGTGCAACTAAAGAATAGCCAGTTTCTGCTCTGCTTGTTTTTACAACTTGGAGAAAAAGTGCAACACAGTCAGCAGCTGCATGTGTTCATCTCTCCCGTGCTGGTCCTATACGGCAGCTTTTACAGAAGTGTTGCCTTCACACAGCCTGTTGGCATGCTCTGTGATGTCGGTGTGCTCCTAAATCAAGCTGGCTAAAACTGGAAACCATCCTACCTAACCGCTCTGAGACATTCGCATGGTCCTAAAGCACATTGAAGCCACGTTTTGTAACACAGTGCAAAGATAAAACTGGAGGGGGGACAAACATGCAAATTCAGAAAGTTAGGGGGGGGGGGGTCATGTTCCTCCCCGTCGCCGGTGAAAGTTGCGCCCCTGGTAAAAACAGCTCTAGCTTTAGTTTAGAAGACAGATGTTTATTTTTTACAGGATAAATACTGTTACATTACTTTTGATGCACTCGTAGTTATAACTAGCGAAAAACTGGAAACAGTACATCCCATAAAATCCCCCCTAATTAGACCCCCACACACCCCTCCTCGCCATGAGATACAGGCCTTTGAGTCTGGATCTGAGCACCTCCCCAATGATTTTTAGAATACAAAGACATTCTAACTGTTCTGGTCTGTCCCAGAAACCGATGGGATGGGCCTGAGCAGGAACACACATGGGTAAAACAGTGTTTTGAAAATTAGTCATGCGCCTTGATACTCTCAATGGTTAGAAATGATACAATTGCTGATTACTTTGTTTTGTTCAATACCACTCATTTTGACATCACCTCAAACTACTTCAATGATGGAAGTCTCAGATTTCAGTACAGTATGTAGCGAACAATAGAGCAGCGGAATAATTCAGTTTGAGTCATCAGGCAAGGTAAGAAGCTTCAACATTGCCAACATGTCGTAGGCTATTAAATAAGGACCTACCTGATGATACAGTGAGGAGAACGAGTATTTGATACACTGCCGATTTTGCAGGTTTTCCTACTTACAAAGCATGTAGAGGTCTGTCACTTTTATCATAGGTACACTTCAACTGTGAGAGACGGAATCTAAAACAAACATCCAGAAAATCACATTGTATGATTTTTAAGTAATTAATTTGCATTTTATTGCATGACATAAGTATTTGATCACCTACCAACTAGTAAGAATTCCGGCTCTCACAGACCTGTTAGTTTTTCTTTAAGAATCCCTGTTCTACACTCATTACCTGTATTAACTGCACCTGTTTGAACTCGTTACCTGTATAAAAGACACCTGTCCACACACTCAATCAAACAGACTCCAACCTCTCCACAATGGCCAAGAGCAGAAAGCTGTGTAACGACATCAGGGATAAAATTGCAGACCTGCACAAGGCTGGGATGGCCTACAGGACAATAGGCAAGCAGCTTGGTGAGAATGCAACAACTGTTGGCGCAATTATTAGAAAATGGAAGAAGTTCAAGATGACGGTCAATCACCCTCAGTCTGGGGCTCCATGCAAGATCTCACCTCGTGGGGCATCAATGATCATGAGGAAGGTGAGGGATCAGCCCAGAACTACACGACAGGACCTGGTCAATGACCTGAAGAGAGCTGGGACCACAGTCTCAAGAAAACCATTAGTAACACAGTACGCTGTCATGGATTAAAATCCTGCAGCGCACGCAAGGTCCCCCTGCTCAAGCCAGCGCATGTCCAGGCCCGTCTGAAGTTTGCCAATGACCATCTGGATGATCCAGAGGAGGAATGGGAGAAGGTCATGTGGTCTGATGAGACAAAAATCAAGCTTTTTGGTCTAAACTCCACTCGCCGTGTTTGGAGGAAGAAGAAGGATGAGTACAACCCCAAGAACACCATCCCAACCGTGAAGCATGGAGGTGGAAACTTCATTCTTTGGGGATGCTTTTCTGCAAAGGGGACAGGACGACTACACCGTATTGAGGGGAGGATAGATGGGGCCCATGTATCGCGAGATCTTGGCCAACAACCTCCTTCCCTCAGTAAGAGGATTGAAGATGGGTCGTGGCTGGGTCTTCCAGCATGACAACGACCCGAAACACACAGCCAGGGCAACTAAGGACTGGCTCCGTAAGAAGCATCCCAAGGTCCTGGAGTGGCCTAGCCAGTCTCCAGACCTGAACCCAATAGAAAATCTTTGGAGGGAGCTGAAAGTCCTTATTGCCCAGCGACAGCCCCGAAACCTGGAGGAGGAGTGGGCCAAAATCCCTGCTGCAGTGTGTGCACATCTGGTCAAGAACTACAGGAAACATATGATCTCTGTAATTGCAAACAAAGGTTTCTGTACCAAATATTAAGGTCTGCTTTTCTGATGTATCAAATACTTATGTCATGTAATAAAATGCAAATTAATTACTTAAAAATCATACAATGTGATTTTTCTGGATTTTTGTTTTAGATTCCGTCTCTCACAGTTGAAGTGTACCTATGATAAAAATGACAGACCTCTACATGCTTTGTAAGTAGGAAAACCTGCAAAATCGGCAGGGTATCAAATACTTGTTCTCCCTACTGTATGTGACCACTGTGTTGAAAAACAACCAGCTTTTTCTCTAATCTATTGATGATCAGATACTTCAGTTGTAACTGTGGCTCTGTAGTGCTCATGTTTTACAGTTGATAGACTATTTTTCCACTTTTTCAAACATGAACTCTTTCAAATTTTTACATTAGCCTATAAAAATCAAAAGGTGTTGCTGCATGGGCTCATTCCTTGTCTTGCTGTCAATTACACAGGCTGTGTGACCAATATCTTGGTCGACTCATGTCGGCATCTCTGTGCATCAGTGATGGGTTAGGTAGGCTAAATAAATACAACAGAATACAGTGCATTCCGAAAGTATTCAGACCCCTTGACTTTTCCCCCCAAAACGTATTTTAGTTTTATTCTAAAATGTATTAAATCGTTTTCCCCCCCTCAATCTACACACAATAACCCATAATGATGACACAAAACAGGATTTTTGAATATTTTGCAAATGAAAAACTTAAATCACATTTACATAAGTATTCAGACCCTTTACTCAGTACTTACCGCCTCGAGTCTTCTTGGGTATGACGCTACAAGCTTGGCACACCTGTATTTGAGGAGTTTCTCCCATTTATTCTCTGCAGATCTTCTCAAGCTCTGTCAGGTTGGATGGGGAGCATTGCTGCACAGCGATTTTCAGATCTCTCCAGCGATGTTAGATCGGGTTCAAGTCCGGGCTCTGGGTAGGCCACTCAAAGACAAAGACTCCTCCCCAGTCTGAGGTCCTGAGCAGGTTTCCATCAAGTATCCCTCTGTACTTTGCTCCATTCATCTCCTCCCAGTCCCTGCCAATGAAAAACATCTCCACAGCATGATGCTGCCACCACCATGCTTCACTGTAGAGATGGTGCCAGGTTTCCACCAGGTGTGACGCTTGGCATTCAGGCCAAAGAGTTCAATCTTGGTTGCATCAGACCAGAGAATCTTGTTTCTTGGTCTGAGAGTCCTTTAGGTGCCTTTTGGTAAACTCAAAGCGGGCTTCCATGTGCCTTTTACTGAGGAGTGGTTTCAGTTTGGCAACTACCATAAAGGCCTGATTGGTGAAGTTCTGCAGATGGTTGTCCTTCTGGAAGGTCCTCCCATCACCACAGAGGAACCCTGGAGCTCTGTCCGAGTGACCATCAGGTTCTTAGTCACCTCCCTGACCAAGGCCCTTCTCCCCCAATTGCTCAGTTTAGCTGGGTGGCCAGCTCTAAGGAAAGGTTTGGTGGATCCAAACTTTTTCCATTTAAGAATGATGGAGGCCCCTGTGTTTATGGGACCTTCAATGCTGCAGACATTTTTTTGGTACCCTTCCCCAGATCTGTGCCTTGAAACAATCCTGTTTCGGCGCTAACGGGCAAATTCCTTCAACCTCATGGCTTGGTTTTTGCGCTGACATGCACTGTCAACTGTGGGACCTTATATAGACAGGTGTGTGCCTTTTCAAATCATGTCCAATCAATTGAATTTACCACTGGAGGACTCTAATCAAATTGTAAAAACAGCTCAAGGATGATCAATGGAAACAGGATGAACCGGAGCTCAGTTTCGAGTCTCATAGCAAATGGTCTGAATAATTATGTAATTAAGGTATGTTTTTTATATTTAGTTTATCAATTTGCCAAAAAATTGAAACTCGTTTTCGCTTCGTCATTATGGGGTATTGTTTGTTGCTGATGAGGAAAACAATGTATTTAATACATTTTAGAATAAGGCTGTAACATAACAAAATGTGGAAAAAGTCTAGGGGCCTGAACGCTTTCCGAATGCGCTTGTATGGCGAATTAAAAGAACAGTGACAGGGCAGAGCATTGGCAGAGCATGCTCTGAGCACTTGGCAGAGCGGGACTGGAGCGAGAGAGAAAGCAGACGTGCCAATATTTTTTCAATCCGCTCCACGCTCCAGCCAAATTCTGCTCCTCTCCAGCTCCACTACTCCACTCACATCCTCTGATTCACATGGCACCAACGGAAACCCTTGTTTTTGTCTTCTGTTGCAAAACCTTTTGCTATGTATTAATGAACTGTCTTCATCTGGTGTTCTACCTGGTTTCACCTGGTATTGTGCTTGGTATTTCACCTGGTGTTGTACCAGGTAAGCGTGATCGGTATCCTGACTACAGTGAGGGCAGCGCGGCTGGAGCGGAGAGCAGACGGTCCTCTAACGACTCCACCAAGTCAGGTAAAATGCATGTGTTAAATGTTGAATCATGTTTGGTTGGAACAAAATAGTTTTTTGGTAGAACTTTAGTTTACAGTGCTGAAATAACAGGATATGGTCCGGAAAGTAACAGTAAACAAGGAAATAAGATGGCAACATCCAGGTAAGAATGCAGGAATAACCCATAAAGTTAGTATGTAGCTGCTAAATACTGATAAAGTGTGATGTATTTTCCTTATGCAGAAAATGTGTTACTGAAAACTATCAATAAGAGGCAAAAAAGCAGAAGTAGAGGCCATTTCTCCTCTTACCAGCACCGTCCAAACGTATTAATGTACTTGAAACGATTACGAGGCGCATTCGTGTACCGATAGGATGCATAGGGTGTGTGAGTAGCTCCGTTTTGTACCTACAAAACTGTGGTTTATATGTAGAAACTAGACAAAAGTTTAAAATCAAGCCTCTAAACGTGACCAATCAATATATCCCGAAGCAACTGGGAGAGTGTGAGCGATTAGGTTTGTACAGCAGTGAAGCAAACAGTTGGTAAAACACCTCAGCCGCACGAATCTAACAGAACATGGCCTACTTCAAAAGAGAAGGAAAAGACAAAGGGCAACTTTGTCCTTTTCCTTGTGGAAACTTTTTCCACTCGAAGGCCTACAAACATTAAGCGTAATGGAGACCTCCACGGACAGAGTGGAGCCCCCTGCACTGAGAAGACGGAGTGGGAAGAAGCGATCTACGCAGGCTACATACAGTGATACTTAAGACGTGCTTATCGTACATTGTGACAGTATTATTGTCCCCTCCCCAAACACAATCTATAATCTACTTTCCCCAAGTAACTGTTCATCTCTGTGACGTAATGATGGAAGTAGCCGATGCCAACAAGCTACATGGACACTGATAAGAAAATTAAAAGGGGGAAATATAGCATGACATAGCTTTCCCCTGATCAGTCTATGATCCCGTATTGATTTCACCTGTTAAATCCACTTCAATCATTGTAGATGAGGGGGCGGAGACAGGTTAAATACGTCTTGAGGCAATTGAGACATAGATTGTGTATGTGTGCCATTCAGAGGGTGAATGGGCAAGATAAAATATTTAAGTGCCTTTGAACGGGATATGGTAGTAGGTGCCAGGCGCACCGGTTTGTCAAGACGGACTGCAACGCTGCTGGAATTCTCACACTCAAAAGTTCCCCATGTGTATCAAGAATGGTCCACCACCCAAAGGACATCCAGCTAACTTGAAACAACCGTAGGAAGCGTTGGAGTCAACATGGGCCAGCATCCCTGTGGAACGCTTTCGACACCTTGTAGAGTCTGGCTGTTCTGAGGGCATGTCAATAGGTGTTCCTAATGTTTGGTATGCTCAGTGCATGTCAATAACTGTTCTATGGATGGGTGTGTGTGCGCCCAGGTGCGCGTGTGCTCGTGTATACGAATGGATGTGTGAGGGAGGGCGAATATGTATAGGAAGGCAGGAGAGAATGGGTGTGTGGATGCATAAGAAATATGTTGTATGTGAATGAATGAGAATGGACAGGTAAGTGGATGTATGAATGCGTGTAAATGTTTCTGAGAAGAGGGGATGGTGGAAAAAGAGGGGAGGTTGGGACAGGCTTGGCTTGGGTGGGGGTGTGTAAAGGGGGGGAGGACAAGCTTGGCTTGGGAAAGATAGAAGGATTTATCTATGCTACAATGTAATTTTTTTAATTTTGCAAACCTGCTGTAAAATTAATAAGTTCTGGCCAAATTAGGACAGGTTGTCAAGCCATTATTATTCCTTGTGTGTCGTTATAGCTAAAATCCAATGGTGGTTATTGGTGAGAGTGGCGATGGGCTTTATGCCAGGGATCGGGGGGGCAGGGAGCTGGTTGGGTATCAGACACTTCGTGAAGTATGTGTGGTGCCTCCACTCATTTCACTTTGTTTTTTCGGTGGACACACTCTCCCTAAGTAGAGCTCCACCAGCCACTATACTTTAATTTAATTCACAAAGTATTATAAACTGACCGCACTAGTTAAGTGGCAGTCTTTCATGTATTTACAATTACATAATCCACAAAATGTTGGTACATTAGGAGAGGAGTTGGCGCTTAAAAGCCCTAAAAAGGAAAAGTGTCTCAAAGTACAAACTAGTACTTGATTTACGTTTTTTGTTGTTGTGTTCTTTGTCAAATGTTTACTCGGCCTACATGTTCACGCATTCTATACAGTACCAGTTAAAGGTTTGGACATACCTACTCATTCAAGGGTTTTTCTTTATTTTTACAATTTTTTTTACATTGTACAATAATAGTGAAGACATCAAAACTAAGACATGGTGATTGGAACTAATAAGCTCAAATTTGGACTCATCAGACCAAGGACAGATTTCCACCAGTATAATGTCCATTGCCTGTGTTTCTTGGCCCAAGAAAGTCTTCTTCTTATTGGTGTCCTTTAGTAGTGGTTTCTTTGCAGCAATTTGACCATGAAGACCTGATTCACACAGTCCCCTCTGAACAGTTGATGTTGAGATGTGTCTGTTACTTGAACTCTGTCAAG
The DNA here is from genome assembly GCF_018296145.1 of Oncorhynchus tshawytscha. Classification (NCBI taxonomy): domain Eukaryota; kingdom Metazoa; phylum Chordata; class Actinopteri; order Salmoniformes; family Salmonidae; genus Oncorhynchus; species Oncorhynchus tshawytscha. The sequence continues at coordinate 59,335,977 of NC_056434.1, read as the reverse complement.
CATTTATTTGGGCTACAATTTCTGAGGCTGGTAACGCTAATAAACTAATCCACTGCAGCAGAGGTAACTCTGGGTCTTCCTTTCCTGTGGCGGTCCTCATGAGAGTCAGTTTCATCATAGCGCTTGATGGTGTTTGCGACTGCAGCTGAAGAAACTTTCAAAGTTCTTGAAATGTTCCGTATTGACTGACCTTCATGTTTTAAAGTAATGATGGACTGTCGTTTATCTTTGATTATTTGAGCTGTTCTTGCCATAATCTGGACTTGGTCTTTTACCAAATAGGGTTATGTTCTGTATACCACCTCTACCTTGTCACAACACAACTGATTGGCTCAAATGCATTAAGAAGGAAAGAAATTCCACACATTAACTTTTAACAAGGCACATCTGTTAATTGAAATGCATTCCAGGTGACTACCTCATGAAGCTGGTTGAGAGAATGCCAAGAGTGTGCAAAGCTGTCATCAAGGCAAAGGGTAGCTACTTTGAAGATTCTCAAATATAAAATAGGTTTTGATTTGTTTAACACTTTGTTGGTTACTACATGATTCCATGTGTTATTTCATAGTTTTAATGTCTTCACTATTATTCTACAATGTAGAACATAGTACAAATAAAGAAAAACCCTTGAATGAGTAGGTGTGTCCAAACTTTCGACTGGTACTATTTGAATTAAACCAAAAATACTGCAGTACGGGAGCAGCTCATTTTAAAGACACAAGAGTCATTAAAACTCATTTTTCAACCACTCCACAAATGTATTGTTAACAAACTATAGTTTTAGGACATCTACTTTGTGCATGACACAAGCAATTTTCCCAACAATTGTTTACAGACAGATTATTTCACTTATAATTCACTGTATCACAATTCCAATGAGTCAGAAGTTTACATACACTAAGTAGACTGTGCCTTTAAACAACTTGGAAAATTCCAGAAAATGATATCATGGCTTTAGAAGCTTCTGATAGGCATCATTTGAATCAATTGGAGGTGTACATGTGGATGTATTTCAAGGCCTACCTTCAAACTAAAAGCGTCTTTGCTTGACATCATGGGAAAATCAAAGAAAATCAGCCAAGACCTTGGAAAGATAATTGTAGACCTCCACAAGTCTGGTTCATCCTTGGGAGCAATTTCTAAACGCCTGAAGGTACCACATTTATCTGTGCAAACAATAGTACGCAAGTATAAACACCATGGGACCACGCAGCCATCATACGGCTCAGGAAGGAGACGCGTTCTCTCCTAGAGATGAACGTACTTTGGTGCAAAAAGTGCAAATCAATCTCAGAACAACAGCAAAGGACCTTGTGAAGCTGCTGGAGGAAACAGGTACAAAAGTATCTATATCCACAGTAAAACGAGTTCTATATTGACAGAACCTGAAAGGCCACTTAGCAAGGAAGAAGCCACTGCTTCAAAACCGCCATAAAATGCCAGACTACGGTTTGCAACTGCACATGGGGACAAAGATCATACTTTTTGGAGAAATGTCCTCTGGTCTGATGAAACAAAAATAGAACTGTTTAGCCTTAATGACCATTGTTATGTTTGGAGGAAAAATGGGGAGGCTTGCAAGCCGAAGAACACCATCCCAACTGTGAAGCACGGGGTGGCAGCATCATGTTCGTGGGGTGCTTTGCTGCAGGAGGGACTGGTGTACATAACAAAATAGAAGGCATCATGAGAAGGAAAATGATGTGGATATATTGAAGCAAGATCTCAAGACATCAGTCAGGAAGTTAAAGCTTGGTCGCAAATGGGTCTTCCAAATGGACAATGACCCCAAGCATACCTCCAAAGTTGTGGAAAAATGGCTTAAGGACAACAAAGTCAAGGTATTGGAGTGGCCTTGACAAAGCTCTGACCTCAATCCTATAGAACATTTGTGGGCAGAATTGAAAAATCGTGTGCGAGCAAGGAGGCCTACAAACCTGACTCAGTTACACCATCTATGTCAGGAGGAATGGGCCAATATTCACCCAAATTATTGTGGGAAGCTTGTGGAAGGCTACCCGGAACGTTTGACCCAAGTTAAACAATTGAAAGGCAATCCTACCAAATACTAATTGAGTGTATGTAAACTTCTGACCTATTGCAAATGTGATGAAAGGAATAAAAGATGAAATAGATAATTCTCTACTATTATTCTGACATTTCACATTCTTAAAATTAAGTGGTGATCCTAACTGACATAAGACAGGGAATTTTTTTACATTTCAGGAATTGTGAAAAACTGAGTTTAAATGTATTTGGCTAAGGTGTATGTAAACTTCCGACTTCAATTGTATGTAATGTGTACAATAACTAATGTATTCATACTTTGACTCTTCCATAGACATCGGATGTCCACCGCCCTCATATGACATCTGCTAAACTGTTTTATCTGGTTTTTCAATGACAGACGGAACTTTGACTCTTTGATCTTTGATTCTATACAACAAAGGCCAACCAAATCCATACATTACATAGATTAAGGTTATTGAACATTTAAAGAGATTGTCAGCAGATGTGGATTTTCTGCAAGAGTTTACTTCAGAAAAGCAGAAATGTAATATTTAAGGAGGAGCTCGGTTGGAGAGGCCTATGCTGCCACCTACTGTAGTAACTGTAGGTGTAGGCAGTCTGATAAACAATACACCCTTTTCCCTTATGTCCCAGCACACGGACCAAGAAGGATGTTTTCTAAATTTGTATTGTACCTTAACATGGTGAAAAATATACATTGATTTCATTGTATATCCCCCCATCCTCTAGTGTTTTTAGATATAATTCAAGCAATATACGATCAAACACAGACTGGAACTAATATTTTAGCAGGTGACCTAAATCACACATTCAGCAAGTTAAACAGACATAGCAATAAAAAAGGCAAATTCAAGGAGCCTCCAAAGAGGCTGAAAAATGTCATCTCTACAAATATTTTACAGGACACCTAGAGGTTGACTTTTTCCAACTACAAAAGACTGCTCTTTTTTTCTCAAAGTAAGAAAAGCTCTTTAAAATGGAGTACTTTTTTTAAAATCTCCAACAATATACTGGGTTAAAAAATATATCATATCATTTGGACATCAGAGCAAAGTTGAGGGAATTTTATTTGTGTCCGAAAAGGATACCCCGTATGAACTTAAGATATACAAAACCTTGCAGAAAGCCTATCCAACTTCCAATCTCTTACAAAACATATAAACTATTCTAACCAAGACCTCAAACGAACTGATATTGGCACAAGATGGAAGGGATTATTGGAACATAGGTAATGAATATTTCAAAATGCACAAATTCTATAGCACAAGGCAGAGTAATGTCTTAAGTGTCAAGCTAACAGGACTCAATGATTCAATGATTCAATGCTTTCTGTGATTGCTATTAAGTTCAAAAGTTATGGGCGGAATTAGAAAGTTTGCTGTCAGACAGAAGTTTTACTGTATAAATGTACTTTTAATCCGTCTACTTGCATCTTTCAAGACTTGTCAAATGAGGGTGCGGTGAGATACCCAATGGGTTGGTCTGTACTTTTTCTCGTCAATAATTTTGAAAAAACATTTGCTTAAAAACTAGAAATCAATTGACCCTCCATCATTAAGACTGTGGATGAATCAAATGCATTATTATTTAAATATTTATTTTTAAAAATGGGCTACAGAGAGAAAAATAATAGTGCAACTGGATGTCATATGGCATAGAGAAGTGGTCACCAACCATTCCTGAGTCAAGATCACTTTCTGAGTCAAAATGCTCAGATTATTTTTTATACATGACTTAAAAAAGACAAGTTGTTTGCAACATTAACCAATTAAATCCAGTTCTGTAGCAATGAGGTTTGTGCAGTAGGCTATAGGCACAAGAAATGATCACTTCAGAATGGCTGTGCTTAAATTACCCTGCCGATGTTGTTCTTCCCAGAACATTCTGAAAGTATATTTCAACATTTTAGGTATATATTATCACACTGGTTATATATAGTTGGTAGTATTACTCGTGAGGCACCTTTACTGGACTGATGGCCTGCAACTGATGGTCAGTCTAAGGGGAGGGAGCAGCGGTGAGATTGCCTCTCATGCAACTCACAGACCCTCCTCTCTCTCTCCCTCCTCTGAGAAAAAGGGACACCGTCTTCCAGCTGATGGCGAAACTTAAGCTGCACTATTTCTACCTCATGCACCAATTCATGTTACCCCTATGACCAGAGAAGGTGAAATATTCCTCAATATTAAAAAAGACACAAGCCGCTAATAATACCGAAGGTTTGACGAAACATTTTGCTATACTCACTCGTAGCAGCTGCAGTTCTGGTTGTAGTGTGAGTGGAAGTAGGGAGAACGCGCATTTTATGCATTATAAAAGTGTTGAACAAAGTGTTGACAGTGCTGAATAACAACTTAAACATGAACTCACTCATAAAAACAGCAGCTCTTTCCTGTATTCGCTGAATCTGTTTAGTCATGGTTTTAATCTCACATTAAGAACTTTGCTGTACGTTCAAGGCTTATTTTTAGTCTATGGTGCGAGGAGGAAACTGTGCAGACACGGTGATCTGAGCATTCTGATTGGCCAACAGTAGGCCTATAAGTGCACTTGATTTGCTCTTTGGGCCTGCCGAGTAGGTGGAGCATGAAATGGTTCAAATGGGAACACTTTGCCTTCCCGGCACTAGGGCTTCTGAATCAAACGCACCTAAATAAAACAGCTCATTCGTTGGATTTTTTTTAACAGAAATGTTTGATCAACTAGGAATGCCTGTCAACCAGTTATAGATCACTGGCATAGTCTTACAACCATTAGAAACTGAATGGGTGGAAACATGTGGGTCTGAGCATGTGTTGTCTTTTGTCTATGTATGGTTTGTATTGTTAGATTTTATTTTTATCTTAAAAAATGGAAGAATGTACTTGGAACTTTTGTAGAAGCCCCAGAACCCCCAGAACTCATGCTGCACAACTTTTCTATTGGCTATACAATTGCGTGAGAAAACATAGTTTTGATGGCCTGTATTAAAAAAGGGAAGGATCCCTCAGCTCTCGATAGGCTAGGCCTAATTGTATTTATTTCTCAACTTTCCTAATATTAAGCACATTGCTTCTCTTTACAACAGGAGTAAAGCCTACCTGGCTGGTAGGAAAATGAACCATGGGAAAGGCGTGATTCATTCGCTACTTAAGTGCATAGATGACATGTATATTTTTTTCCCCTGCCCCTGTTTTTTGAGACTGGTGCATGATAGTGGTCCATTCTAAATCAAAACAAATTTCACACACAAAGTGCATTCGGAAAGTATTCAGACCTCTTGATGTCACGAACCTCGCCGAAGATGGTGCCTCTTCCTGTTCGGGCGGTGCTCGGCGGTCGTCGTCGCCGGCCTATTAGCTGCCATCGATTCCCTTTCCGTTTGTTTTGGGTTATTGGGTAATTGGTTACACCTGTTTTGTATTAGGGTTTGTTTGTAGGGTATTTAAGGGCACTAGGCCCGCTGGGTATTTGTGCGGGCTTGTTTTTTGTTACTCTGTGTTTGATGGTGTGATTTATTCCTGTATTTATTCTCCGGATTATTTTGTCCTGTTGTTTGGACAGGCAACGTATATACGCCCTCTGTGTTGGCGTGACTGTTTTGTTGCGCTGGGGAATACATTTTGAAAGGAAAGACTGAACCCTGCTCTCTGCGCCTGATTCCACCCACCACTCCTAGTCGATCGTAACACTTGACTTGTTCCACGTTTTGTTACGTTACAACCTTATTTCTAAAATGGATTTAAAAAAAAAAGTATCCTCATCAACCTACACACGATAAGTGAAAACAGGTTTGTAGAAATGATTGCACAAAAAAAAAAGATTACCTTTATTGACATTAGTATTCAGACCCTTTACTCAGTACTTTGCGGAAGCACCTTTGGAAGCGATTACAGCCTTGAGACGTCTTGGGTATGACGCTACAAGCTTGGCACACCTGTATTTGGGGAGTTTCTCCCATTCTTCTCTGCAGATCCTCTCAAGCTTTGTCAGGTTGGATGGGGAGCGTTGCTGCACAGATATTTTCAGGTCTCCAGAGATGTTTGATTGGGTTCAATTCCAAGCTCTGGCTGGGCAACTCAAGAACATTCAGAGACTTGTCCCGAAGCCACTCCTCTGTTGTCTTGGCTGTGTGCTCAGGGTCATTGTCCTGTTGGAAGGTGAACCTTCGCCCCAGTCTGAGGTCCTGAGCACTCCAACATCTAGTGTGTTCCAACGTCTAGTGTAAAGCCTTCCCAGAATAGTGGAGGCTGTTCTAGCGGCAAAGGGGGAACCAACTCCATACTAATGGCTATAATTTTGGAATGGGATGTTCGAATAGCAGGAGTACTTTTGGTGATTGTAGTTTATCTTTAACAGGTTATTACTACATTCTTACCTGGTCGTTGCAGTGTTATTTACTGTTTACTATTACTTTCTGGATGTTACCGTTATTTCAGCACTGTAACCTAAAGCGCTACAGTTTTGGTTTTTCATGTTTAGTGACTCATGGGAAAAAAACTTATTTGTGTGACTTAATTCTGGATTTGCAGAGGAGTAGCTCGACAGTTCTGTGTTTTTCAAACATGATATTTGTTAATACTGTACAAAAAAAAAATGATTTCCGTGTTTCATTTGTTGAAGAATGTTCTAGAAGATCTTAAGCACTCCTAATGGTTCATTTGCTCTTTACAGTTAATGAGATAAATGTTGCTGTGGAATGTGGAAGCTGCTGACATGCATCCAGAGGGAAAGGTTCCTCTTCTTAGTGTAATATGTGTAAACTGTTGCTTGCAATATGTATAACAGTATAATGTGTAGCATGTTAAAAATATTTAAGTACCTTTGAACTGAACAAATGTTTGTACTAGGCCTATTTATTCCTAAAGTACCTGTTCTATCAGTGTCGTTTGGTATTTGTGTTACAGAAAGTTTACTTCACAAACCCTGGAGACAGAAAGCCAGGAGCTCGCCCACCCCTGCATACCCACCGAACATAGACCGGTATATATACCTGGAAATGTTGCGTACATGGCTAACGAAGCAGATGAACACACACACACACACACACACACCTACCTGTGGGACTGACCTGTGTGTATCCTCAGACTTTAAACAACCAGATAGACTCTGGGAAATATGCACTCCCTCATCCGTTACTGTATCCTACAGTCTTTGGAAAAAAAGTTCTATCTAGAACCTAAAAGGGTTCTTCTGCTGATTCCATTGGAGAAATGATTGACAAACCCTTTTTGCTAAGATTATACATGAAAATGGACAAAAATTAATGATTTTATGTTGTCTACAACGAACTTGATAATGAGCAACTAATGCTGTAAAAGTATTGGAAAATGTAACATTGTTTTGGAATAAGGCACAAGATTAAAGCCTGTTGTGAAGGAAATTTTACTTTGTGAAGAAACAGTCTTGAAAATATTAATCTTGTCTTTCCCTCGCGCTTCATAAAATGCGCCACCGCTTTTCCTCGCAGATCCCCACTGGAAAGCTCCACAGGCAGAATCAAAGCAAGTAACGGCAAGAGAATCATAAAAGATGCATATGGGGCAAGAAGAGAGCCCCTGCTTGCAGCACCAAGTGGAGTTTCTTACACAGGGACACAAAGTCCATCTTAAATGAATCATTGTTTATTATCAGCGCGCTGGAGAGGTTCCAACCAACTCAATGCACCAAGTACACATGTTGATCAGGAGCTTTAATGGGGCAGTCCCATTAGTCCCCTTATATACTGGTTACAGACACGTTAAATGGGCATAGTTCATAGGGTTGGTTCTGGCATGTGTCTGGTACCGTCTCATATCTTAACTTAACAAACGTATTCTGGGTGTTCCACCAGATAGTCCTTAGGAGAAGGTCATGACTCCCCCCCCCTCTCCCCCCACCCCTCATATCCTCACCAGACTTAGGCAGAAACCAAGGATTGTTTTTGACACCAAAGACCAGATTAACATTTCCAGACTGTTTCTTCACAAAGTAAAATTTCCTTCACACGTTCTTTCTGAACTTTCTATATATATCTCTCACTACTTGTTGTCTTTGACTCTGAGCAACAATGACACTGTGAGTGTGTCACTCATCTCCCCTGTCCCCTTCTGCAGATTGTCCTTGTTTATTTCTCTCTCGCTCTCTCTTTCTCCTTCCCTCTCTGACTATCTCTCTTTCTTTGAATCTCTCCATCTCTCTCTGATTCTTTCTCCCCTGTCCTTCAAGACTGCCACAGGGTCTCAGACACAGAGAAAGTAGTAGTAGCTGGCTGTGCCAGAGCCCCTACATTGGTGTCCCCTCAAAGGGCGCACCCCAATCCCCCAGCCCCTCCATCACTTTCAGCGACTCCTCAGCCAGCCTCACCCAGAGGAAAGCCAAGGTAAGTCTGTCTGTCCATCCGTACCTACAGCCATACCTACATCCATCCGTCCGTCCGTTTGTCTATGATCTATCTATGACACCCTGTGATGTTGGCTGAGACCCATGGAGTTATTTGCTGGGCTCTGGGGGTAATAATACACAAGAGCATGCATGACTCTAAATCATAGATTCTATAGACTGTGTACTTCTTATTATTCTCATAGTTTGTCCTATGAGGCATATGGCTCCTATACAGTTTAAGCTAGAATCCCAGTTTCTTAGATAATTTGATTGATTTGTATGTTACTCAAAGTACATTCAAGGTTTTTTACAGGAAAAATAGTTTTTCTTTGATAACTAGGATGTGTACATGCAGCAAAGTGTGTGTGTGGGGATGAAACGAAGATACAATAAACTAGGTTCAGTCAGCTTAGCCTTTGACGTCATGGCCCCAGTGAGATTGAGGTAGCTGTCACCTCCGATCCAGTTCTGGTTTATCAGTCTTGACTTCAGACTGCAGTGCTGCTGGAGCATAGTGACGGTCACAACCAGGGTTGGTGCATCCTACACACAGACTGGAGGGTGTACAGACTTGTGTTAGTGAGTGTGTGTGTGTGTCTGTGTATTGTGGTGTTAGTATTGTTTCTGTGTGTAGCAATGTTATCATGGTGCGATTGTGTATCCGCATTGCTGTGTTTACATCATGTTGTGTCTTGTCAGGCTCTTGGTCCCGAGTTTATCAGAATGGCTGACGAACCCCAGGTAGTTCTGGAGTTACCCGGATCCATAGTGGTAAGAACATTTACCACAGTATTCATGATTTTTGTCCTTGAGTGCATATTTTTGTTGACTACAGATTGATTATCTTTTTTTTACCCTCCTTTCTGTTTGTGTGTCTGTTTGTGTGTCTCTCTCTCTCTCTCTCTCGTACTCTCTCTCTTTTTCTCTCACTCCTGCGTCTCATCCCTCTCTTCCCACCAGTCTAAGAAGGGCAGGTCTTGTTCGTCTCAGAGGGAGGTCATTGTGGTGTTGCCCAGTGGTCAGTCTGTATTGGTCAGATGTGACATGAAGTCCAGAGGGAGGGACGTGTTCGACATGGTGGTGGCTCACGCTAACCTGGTGGAGCACTTCTACTTCGGACTGGCCTACACCGACGGTAAGAAACTGACGACAGCTTTGTGTCTCATAAACATACAGATGTAGGATCTTAATTTGATCACTCTTTTGTTGCTGAGAAGTTTGCAGGGCATGCAAACTTGTAGTGTATTTAAGGTTTACAAAGGCATCTAAAGTTTGTCATTTCTACTTTCAAATGTCAGACTTGATTTTCCCTAACTAAAAATGTATCGACCCCTACAAAAAAATGTAAATTCATTGTAATCCACATAATAATTCACATTTCCTGTTGCGGCAGTATTATTTTCCTGCTGTAGCAAGCTGGCTCAAATTAAGATGCTACATCTGTAACGTTGATTTTATAATGTCATATATCTTTCCTTTCATTTAGATGATGAATATTTCTTCTTGGACCACGAGACGAAAATCTCTAAAGTTGCTCCTGACAGTTGGAAGAAAGTAGTGTCGACCTCTTTTCTTGTTTTTCTAAGGATCAAGTTTTTTGTTGATGATATCTCCTTCATATTGTGAGTCTGCAATACTTTTTTAATTTAAAGTATCTGGAGAATTGGTGTCATGAACTGTTAGTGAAATGCAGTTATCAGTTTTTTCGTTAAAGAAATGTACATTGTTGTGGTGTTCCTAGACACAGGGTGACGCTTCACCAGTACTACTTGCAGCTGCGGAAGGACATCCTAGAGGACAGGTTGTACTGCAACGAGGAGACAGGCATGTTCCTGGCAGCTCTCGCTCTGCAGGCTGAGTTTGGGGACTACATGTCTGAGGTAAACTGAGTGAAGCACTGTCTCAGATATTTTATTTATAAAAATAAAAATTGAAGTACATAATGGATTACGTTCTCCATAAAACCCTGAGAGATTGTATGGCTCTTAATCAATCTTCCAGCCAGAGCAGTAGGTTTATGAGTAAGTAGTACATCTCACTGACAGACCTGCAACCTTGGTGTTTAATTATGTGGTAAAGGGTATTGATAGGATGAAGCACTAAGCCCTCTATTGACTTATTGAAGGCTTTCGATACTGTTGACCACTCTTTATTTATTCAAAGATTGACTGCAATTGGTATATTTCTTCAGGTGTCATGTAATTGGTTCGACAATTACTTGACACACGGGACACTGTTTTTTTCTGATGGTATTACGTCAGATTTCCTTGAATTAACGAAAGGTGTCCTACTAGGATACATTTAAGGTCCTGTACTTTTTACTGTCTTGTCACGCCCTGACTTCAGTATGCTTTGTTTTCTTTATTGTTTTGGTTAGGTCAGGGTGTGACATGGGTGATGTATGTGTTTCTGTACTGTCTAGCGGTTTTGTAGGTTTATGGGGTTGTTTATCATCTAGGTGTTTAAAATGTCTATGGTTGCCTAGATTGGTTCTCAATTAGAGGCAGGTGTTTATCGTTGTCTCTGATTGGGAACATATTAAGGCAGCCATCTTCTTTGGGTATTTCGTGGGTTATTGTCTATGTCTAGTTGCCTGTGTCTGCACTAGTATTATTACGGTCGGTTTGTTGTTTTTGTAGTTTGATTAGTGCCCGTTTTATTAAAATATATAAGATGTATTTATATCACGCTGCGCCTTGGTCTCCTCAATACGACGATCGTGACATGTCTATATGAACTATATTGGTTTATCTACAGAAAATGTTAACATGCAGATGACACTTTTGTGTATGCTATTGCCCTCGCGGTTGAGCAGGTTCTTTCAGAGCTTCAATCTGCCTACATTGCTTTACAGAAAGCCTTTGTTGAACTGAATTTGGTACTCAATGCAGGTAAAATCAAGTAAAAATATATCTGATGGTATATGCATATGTAAATTCGATGGTTCCCTCATTGATCGTTTCCCCACATATAAATAGTAAATTGGGCTTATTTTATAGGAATAGGCCATGCCTTTCATTAAATGATAGAAAACAAATCAATCGGTCAACATTCATAGCAGTTATAGATTTTTGCAATATTGTCCTTATGAAAGCCACTGCCACTGTATGGAAGCCATTGGATGCAGTTTATCATAGTGCATTAAGCTTTATTACTGACAATAGGTTCAGTACACATCACTGCATTTTGTATCAGAAAGTAGGCTGGCCCCTCTTTGTAGATCGATGCACTTCACTCTTTTTGTTTATAAAGCCCTGCTCCATAAACTTCTGCCGTACCTTACTTCATACGGATGTACAAGATACCAGACCGTCTCGGGGATGGCTAACTCTGGAGATCCCTTCGATCTCCACTGAGTTAGGTAAATCTGCTTTTAGTTTTTTTACACCTTTAGACCCAGTGATTAAGGGGGCAGTTGAAATCGATGAAGGGGCAACATTTTGGGGGGTTCTTCCATTGGAATTATATTGAATTCTGCTTATATCAAGCTATGCTAGGGTTAAATATTTTCCGGTATTTTGCAAATGTTTCATCCCGAGAATACAGCACTTTTCTCCCGGGTAACCCGATATTTCCTGACAAAACCGGAAGTGTCATTCAAAAGCATTATAAAGCATATAAATATGTCCGGCTTTGAATAGAGCTTTAAACAGCGTAAAAATTTAAACCTGATGCTACCTGAGCCTGATGAGCTATATATTAAATATGTTTTATGAGCCCTACATTAGTGACATTTAATGAGCCCAAACCCAAAAAAGCCCAAACGATTGTTCCATTATCTATATCGTATAGACTACTGCACATTACGCAGGACAGAAAAACATAAAAGCTCATAGATGTAGCTAGCGATATGTTCCCATTGGTAAAAAAAAAATGAAACTAGCTCCAATAGGCTAATCTTTTTGAGTGTGAACTGTATTACTGTATTGTATTATATGGAATTGCGCACATTGGTCAAACCATGATAAAGCAGAAGAGCACATGAGATTCTGGTGCAGCACATGTGTCCTACAAAGTTACAAGTAGGCTATAGGCTTGCAAATTTGAAATATAGTAGGGCCTAATTAATTTTGAAATATAGTAGGGCCTACTTGTATAGGCTAATTAGTAGGCTGACGCATATATACCTTTCATAATATTTCCCCTAATGTTATTAGCCTACCTCTTTCTTTCTATTGTTGCTTCATTCCTTCCTCGTTTTCAACAGTTAAATGAAATACGTTTCGTTGTCCTTATCTTCATCATTCTAATGGCATCCTTGACTAGTTTATGACTGGAATTAGAATCTTCACGAAGATTGAATGGTTATTGGTTATTGGTCTGAATAAATAATTGCTATAGCCTACCGCCTTCGCACAATCTTTTACCTGTGAGTTCTATTGGCTCCTGTATTTAACATTCGGCAAAAAGAGCTTGTTTTCCTCTTTGAATAGTCTATTGGTATGTGACATGCTAAAAAAATGATGTCCAACAAGCTATTCTAGTCTACCTAAGGAGTGTTTTTTTAAGGATAGGCCAGCGGAGCACAGGTGCTTGCGTAGTGCGCAAGAGACATAAGTTAGAAGCTTATAATGCATAACCCATCATTAATTAGCTAAATATAAGGCTAATACTGCATTGAATGTATTGCCTAAAAGAGGCAGGCTAGGACATATATATATATATATATATATATATATATATATATATATATATACCATATATATCTCAATCTATAATAGGATTATCAATTTTGGATGCAATTTGAATGGAGTTGATGGAGAGGGAGAAAGACTGCAAGATATGATTGGTCTACATGTATTGTGAACTGCGCTCCATACTGAGATGGGCTGTCTGTCCCCACCCTGAGCGTTGATTCATCATGCAGAGACCGTAGAGAAGACAGATTTAGACACCGCATATAATTTAACAGTTCCATTTCACGCCATGCTGTTCATATAAATGATTTATTATAATTTATCGGTTCCTTGCAACGATTTATCTCTGGAAAAGGGAGTGGTTTTGGGGGGTAAATCTTGGTAAACGGGTTCCCGTCATTCAACTCTGTTCAACAATAAACATAAAGTTAACATGCAGAGACTCTGAGACCATTGAGTGGTTTTGAAGTGACGGGTTGGTGTGAAATCTGTAGCCCATCTCCACTTCGCTGTATCAACACAATGGATCCCGCCCTACATCCTAAATCAAGGCCTATTTGGCAATGAACATAGGCTACAAGATACTATCGATAAGATAATTCACCTATTACAAACCGCCTATGTGAATGCACCCGTACACACAGCTGTCTTACCAAAATGATGCAAACTATATGCTGAAAGTAGTAGCCTAACAAAAATAAGGAATAGCAGTTTAGCTTAGAAACGGACGAATGCGAATGAATGAAAGCGAACAGAACAAAATAGCGGTAGGCCTACTAATATGCCTATAAGCAAAATATCAGATCAATAAAGGCATGACACAATCTATATTTAGGCTAGTAAACAAACACGATAAACAAAAGGGGAACGCCTACGCCTACCCAAACAGCCTACAGCCTACTACAGTGAGATACAACTCAACCATCAAGTTTGCAGATGACACAACAGTAGTAAGCTTGATTACCAACGATGACGAGACTGACGAGACTCTGGGAGTGTGGTGCCTGGAAAACAACCTCTCACTCAACGTCAACAAAACAAAGGAGATGATCGTGGACTTCAGGAAACAGCAGAGGGTACACCCCCTATCTACATCGACGGGACCGCAGTGAAGAAGCTTCAAGTTCCTTGGCGTACACATCACTGACAAACTGAAATGGACCACCCACACAGACAGTGTGGTGAAGAAGGCGCAACAGAGCCTCTTCAACCTACAGATGCACAATTGAAAACATCCTGTCGGGCTGTATCACAGCCTGGTACGGCAACTGCACTACCCACAAGTGCAAGGCTCTCCAGAGGGTGGTGCGGTCTGCCCAAGGCATTACCGGGGGGCAAACTACCCGCCCTCCAGGACACCTACAGCACCCTGTCACAGGAAGCCGAAAAGATAATCAAGGACATCAACCACCCGAGCCACTGCCTGTTCACCCCGCTATCATCCAGAAGGCGAGGTCAGTACAGGTGCAGCAAAGCTGGGACCAAGAGACTGTTAAACAGCCATCGCTAGCACATTAAAGGCTGCTGCCTATAGGCATAGACTAGAAATCACTGTCCACTTTAAGGAATGGAACACTAGTCACTTTAGTTATGTGTATATACTGTATGCTATACTATTCTACGGTATCTTAGTCACTTAATAATGTTTACATATCTTGCATTACTCATCTCATATGTATATACTGTATTCTATACTATTCTACTGTATCTTAGTCCATTCCGATCATATGTATATAGTCTTAATTCATTCCTACTTAGATTTCTGTGTATTGGGTATATGTTGTGTAATTTGTTAGATATTACTTGTTAGGTATTACTGCACTGTCGGAGCAAGAAGCGCAAGCATTTCGCTACACCCGCAATAACATCTGCTAATCACCTGTATGTGACCGATTTGATTTGATACACACACACACACTCCGAGGCGCGCTCTGTCCGTGGTGCTGATACAGCGCAGCGGAGATACAGATTTCACGCCAACCTGTCACTCAATCATTTGAACTTTTTAGTTAATTTCATATAGGGGCATAAAAACTGAGGTGGCACAAGTTTCACCTGAGGGGTCTATGCCCCCTTTTCCAGCGTCGCGGAACTGGGTCTGTGCACCTTACTTGTGGAATAATCTCCTAGGCTTTTCTAAAATTTAATTAATTGGTCTAGAGCAATTCAAAAGGCTGGTTGAGGACCTTTTTACTGGCGAATGTGTTTGTTTTTATGATTGTGTTTTGCTTTTCGTGTATTGCTGTGAATAGTGATGTGTATATTGATGATAATAGAGGGCTCATCTGTAAAAGAGACCTTTGTCTCCGCATGACAAAAATGAGCATTTCTTATTGGACAAGTCAAGGTAGTCCCTTCCTTGTTTCAGTGACTTTTCTTCTGTTTGGTACCTATGGAACACTACTACACTAGTGGCAGTACATGTCATTGACAGGCCTGTTATCTCTGTTCAGTTGTATGGCAGGAACTACTACCAGCTAGAGCAGTTTGTGTCTAAGAGGATGCTGGAGAAGATGGCTCTGCCCAATCTAAAGGAGGAGTTGCCACGGTTACATGCCAACAATGCCCAGATGCTGCCAGAGGAGGCAGAAACTGAGTACCTAAAAGTAGGCAAGAGGAGAGACAACACACATAAATATAGTATACAGTACTGTTTGCATGCATTTGCACACACACTCAGTAAATTTTTTAAATTTTTTTATTTGATCTATTTTGGTTTCAAGCACTCTGTTTACTTGTCTACATAATAATATTTTGAGTTGAGCACATTCTTCTCCTTTACTACGAACAACCTTGCAGCGTACTTGTTCTATCTCCCCGTCAGATCGCCCAGCAGCTTCCAGAGTATGGGATGGTGTTCCATCGGGTAGGCCGGGAGAAGAAGCCGGTGGTAGGGGAGCTGGTGCTGGGAGTCTGTGCCACAGGAATCATAGTCTATGAGCTGAAGAACCACCTCCGCACTGTCACACGGCGATTCCTCTGGAGGGAGACCGATACCATCTCCGCCAACGTGAGTACTACTGGAATACTAGGGCTGTACTACAACTACTATAGTACTTTACTAGTTCCACTGTAGACCAGATAGTAGATTTTCCACAAGAAATAAGGGTTCGTTGCAGAGGGATTGGGTTCTACCAAGAATCTTTTTCATCTGAAGAACCATTTTTGGAAGACTAGGGTTCTTTGAAAAGTCAAAGGGTTCTACTTAGAACCTTTATCATCCGAAGAACCGTTTTTTCATAATTTCATAATTAATAAACATGATTTAAAATAAAATGTAATATTGGAATGCAAACTCAAAATGTAATACATTTCAACTCTATATCTAACATGGTACAGGTGTTTATTTTAAATTCTCTAAGACCATAACCATGGGTTTAAGGTGAATACTTTTGTTTCAACGTAGATTTGTTTAAGGCTACCAAGAATACACTGTATGACCCTGATTTAGCCCACTGCAGTAAAAGGTTCAACTTTAGCCTTCTAGAGTTTAAAAAGATGTGACAATGTTTTAAACTGTACCTAATATGAGAACATTTGTGCACAGCAAATAGATTTTTCAGTGTAACATTTCAGTGTAACAGAGGTAAATTAACACTCGGTGGTGTAAAAGAACCCCAGTGTTGGTGTGAACCAGAAGTGAGTGTGATTTGTGTAATTTTTTACTTTGTGTAGAGTAAAACACTCAGCCACACCCATCATTATTATATTTCCCAGCATGCTCTAAAGCATGCTCTACAGTTTGTTTCAATATCTGTGTTTTTGCATGTGCATTGGTTGATTGCTTGATCTGATGCAAAGATAAATAGCATACTTATTCTAAACTAATTGAATCTGTTAGTAGTTGACTTATTGCCCTCATTACGGAGATGGTTGTTCCAGTCAAGATGGTTTAGGTAGTCTCATTTATCAATCTTCCCCACCCTGGCAGTCATTCTGAATGCAGGTTGCGGGTGATTTAAAAGGTTCAATTGTTGGATATCCTCACTCTGGCTGGATGCCAATAAGATTTACACATCGTTTTGCAAGCTTGCATAACGTGACTAGAAGGTATGGTGTGGCCTATAAACTAGGATTTTCAATATTAGGACGGTGTTCTTAATGTTTTGTACAATAAGTGAATGTCTATTGTCATAAAGAGTTCAATTTTAAAGCCTGGTTGAACCTTTTATAGACGGTTCTAGGAAGAACCCTTTCAAGATTAAAGGGTTCTCTGTAGAACCCTTCATAGAGGGTTCTAGGAAGAACCAATTACAGGGGTTCTAAGAAGAAATGAACATAGAGGGTTCTATGCCGAACCCTCTGCAAAAGGTTCTACCTAGCATTAAAAAGGGTTCCCCCATGGGGACAAACCCAAAACCCCAACATGGTTCTACGTAAGCACCTTTTTTTTGTAAGGGTGGACTGTGCTTTCAGAAGGGTTTGCCATTAACAGCTCCAATGCTCTTGATTTAAAAGACAACCCCCTGACAGTTGTCTCTCCTCCCCCAGCATCGTAAGCTGACCATAGAGTGTGGTGGTCCCAGTGGTAAGAAGCACAGCTTTGTAACAGAGAGTTCTAAGATTGCGCAGTACCTCCTTAGTCTCTGCTCCGGGCAGCACAAGTTCCACAGCGAGATGAGTTCCAGGCAACTCAGCCACAGCATCGCTCAAGGTACGGGGCTCTTAGAGCACACACGCAAACACACACACACACACACACACACACACACACAATTGCTTATTCATTATGATTATTTGTTGTCTTTCCAGATGAGAGCATTGACAAGTACCAGTCTATTTGTCGGACCAGTGACTCCCGTATGAAGCGTCTTTCATGTTCTGAGGTTGTCCTGAACAGCGTAGAGTTACCATTCAACCTCGGCCACCGCGAGTCATTAAGTAAGTCGTGTGATGACATCACGGCGAAGGTGGAGGCGCGTCTAAGGCAACAGAGAGAGTTGAGGGAAATGAGCAGAGATCTACCCGAGCCATGCCCACTGTCAGAGATGAAGGAACAGCAGGCCTGGAGGTAACAGTACATAACACGGTGTAACCCTACATACCACTGCATGCACTAAATAACACTACATAACAATGAACCTCATCATCAATAACATGATTTTCACTTGAGCTCAAAGGGTCCTACATTCCATGGGGGTAATGCACCTCTGCCTCACCTCACCTCACCTCCACTGCAATTTGTTTATTCATCCACAAAGGGAGAGACCCTCTGCTTATTTACGTTGACTTTATCCCTTGACAATGATGACAATATTTGTGGTGACAAACTATGTGTCGTTGTGTTCTAGTACTCTAAAATGATTTCCAACAGTACAGATTGTTAGTGTAATGATGAACTTTGCAAACCCACGACTGTTGTGTTCCAGTACTCCAGAGCCCATCCCCAGAATCATGTCCAATCCCATGCTACAGAAACATGACTCCACAACCTCCTCTATACAAGGTGAGGACTGAGTACGCTATATACTCTTATCTGAATAATTTACTATAACACTGCATATGCTTAACTCTCTGCATTAACTTAACTCTTAACTCTAATCTTGGCTTTTTTTTATGAAAGCACTTGGGATTATGTTTAACCCCTGACCTGTGGGTTATTTTACAGTAGACACTCCAACCAGGGGTTCTCCAGAGAGAGAGATCATCAGTCTGGTCCTAAGGAAAGACCCTAAACTGGGCTTTGGTGAGTAACAGGGTTTTAGGGGTGATTAGGAATTGAAGGGTGCATTTGTAGATTTGTTTTTTTTTCTCCATAGAAATACAATGACTCTGGTCCTCTGTCTTTCTCTTGTCTCTCTCTCTCTATTTTGTATCTATATCTCTTTTTTCTCAGGGTTTGTGATAGTGGGGGAGAACAACACAGGGAAACTGGACCTGGGAATCTTCATAGCCTCCATCGTACCTGACGGACCAGCAGACAGAGACGGCAGAATCAGACCAGGTACTGAACAGGGAGCAAAAATAAGTCTACGGGTGTCTGACAAGATTACGTATCAAGTGAACATAGTTGTCACGTCCTGAACTTAGTTCCTTTGTTATGTTTCTTGTTTAAGTTGGTCAGGGCGTGAGTTGGGGTGGGCATTCTATGTGTTGTTCTAGTTTTGGTTTTCTATGTGTTTGGCCTGGTATGGTTCTCAATCAGAGACAGCTGTCAATCCTTGTCTCTGAGAACCATATTTAGGTAGCCTGTTTTTCCCACTTGATTTGTGGGTAGTTGTTTTCTGTTTAGTGTATGTCACCTTACAGAACTGTTTCATTTCATTCGCCGTTGTTATTTTGTTTAGTGTTCTCTGTTTAATAAATATGAACATGGACACGTACCACGCTGCATATTGGTCCGATCTCTCCTACTCCTCCTCAGACGAGGATGACGAACGTTACAATAGTTCAAACACACACACCTACACTGCCTTCAGGAAGTATTTTATTGTAATTTTTTTGTCAACGATCTACACTAAATATTCTGTAATGTTAAAGTGGAAGAAAAATGTGAACATTTGTTGAAAAGTCCTGAAAAATAAAACACTAATATATGTTGATTAGATAAGTATTCAACCCCCTGAGGCAATACATGTTAGAATCACCTTTGGTTGCGATTACAGCTGTGAGTCTTTCTGGGTAATTCTCTTAAGAGCTTTCCACACCTGGATTGTGCAACATTTGCCCATTATTCTTAACCAAATACTTCAAGCGCTGTCAAATTGGTTGTTGATCATTGCTAGACAACCATTTTCCGGTCTTGCCATAGATTTTCAAGCAGATTTAAGGCTATACTGTAATTCGGCCACTCAGGAACATTCACTGTCTAAACAACTCACAGTGTCTGGTGGAAAGCAGACTGGGCAAGGTTTTCCTCTGGGATTTTGCCTGTGCATAGCTCCATTCCATGTATTTTTTATCCTGAAACTCCCCCCTCCTTAACAATTACAAACATACCCATAACATGATGCAGCCACCACTATGCTCGAAAATATGAGTGGTACTTAGTAATGTGTTGTATTGGATTTGCCCCAAACATACAGTAACACTTTGCGTTCAGGACAAAATGTGAATTGCTTTGCCACACTCCAGATACAGACTGTAACACAACAAAATATGGAAAGAATCTTTGGGGTGTGAATAGTTTCTGAAGGCACTGTACATATCATACTAGTCTTTTCTTTTGTCTTTGGTTGATGGTCAGACTGATATTGTGCTTTGATTGGTTGATTATGCAGGTGGTCGTCTGATTTCTCTAAATAAGATCAGTCTGGAGGGCGTGACGTTCACTGACGCAGCAGTCATCCTCCAGAACAGCCCTGATGAGGTGGAGCTCATCGTCTCACAGCCCAAATGTACGTAGAACCTATTACAACCCTTATACAAACCCACCCAAATATACTCTTCATACTCTGTCATAGTCAAATCAAATGTTCAAATCAAATTTTATTCGTCACATGCGGCAAATACAACAGGTGCAGACCTTACAGTGAAATGCTTACCTACGAGACCCTGATCAACAATGCAGTTAAAAAATATATGAGTAAGAAATGAAAGTAACAAGTAATTAAAGAGCAGCAGTAAAATAACAATTGACAAAACGGATGGCACTGTGATAGACTGCATCCAATTTGCTGACTAGAGTGTTTTGTAAATGACATCGCCAAAGTCAAGGATTGGCAGGATAGTCAGTTTTACGAGTGTATGTTTGGCCGCCTGAGTGAAGGAGGCTTTATTGCAAAATACGAAGTCGATTCTAGATTTAATTTTCGATGGGAGGTGCTTAATATGAGTCTGGAAGGAGAGTTTACAGTCTAGCCAGACACCTAGGTATTTATAGTTGTTCACATATTCTAAGTCAGAACCGTCCAGAGTAGTGATGCTAGTCGTGCGGGCGGGTGCGGGCAGCGATCGGTTGAAGAGCATGCATTTAGTTTTACTAGCGTTTTAAGAGCAGTTGGAGGCCACGGAAGGAGTGTTGTATGGCATTGAAGCTCGTTTGGAGGTTTGTTAACACAGTGTCCAAAGAAGGGCCAGATGTATACAGAATGGTGTCGTCTGCGTAGAGTTGGATCAAAGAATCACCCGCAGCAAGAGCGACATCCTTGATATGGCGATGTGGGTGCCGGCTTTTGCTCCATTCGTATTTGGGGAAACCATTGATGGCAAAGAAACCCCTCTTGACCTCAACCTGTTGGGCGATGGTGTATGGAAATGGAATGTTACAGTTTATTTAGCTGATAATTGCATCCAAAACATTGGTTCATCAAGGGCTGGGTGATGCCGATCGGCAAGCTTCACTTGAAAAGTGCCCTTTGTGGATAGCACTTGGATGTGCACAGGAATGGCATGCGTTTGCCTTTTTAAAGTAAGTCTTAAATCCTCACAAAACTCCTATAACAGTTTTGCGAAACAATGTCTGATGAGCCAATCTGTACTTTTTGCAAAAACATTCCCAACTTATATTCACTTTCACAGTACCTATAATTTAACAAATGACTGTACTTTATATGGATTTTTATCATAACAAATGTACTCCTGTGGTGAAATGATATGGCTGTCAAGATATGCTGCATGAATTCATGATGGAAATACAATGAAATCGAAATGATTTAATTATTACTCCCACAATTTGACATTTTCAACATATAGTATATTTTCCCCGTTCTATGCTTGACAAGCAGTTCCCTTATTCCACCAGTTGACACTGTGCATATACATGGTCAAGGCTGTGCGTACATTTACGCACACTCTCAATCGAACATTGAAATTATCCCACGCATGGTTAACGCACAGATTTGTCCCTAGGCATGATTTATAAATGAGGCTCCTGGTTTGTTTCTTTCTGTAATGCTCCGGGTGTCGTGGGTGTGGAGTCAAATGCAGGAGACAGAGAGTGAAATGCTGTGCGTCTTTAATAGCACCAACAGGGTGCTCACAATAGTTACGTTCCCAAACACAGGGAATCAAAATGTACAACGGAAAAAATCACGACCAGGCACTAACACGTACCTCTACAACAGAGCCGAAGGTTACACTGAAATAATCCCGCACAACAACCAGGCGGG
Organism: Oncorhynchus tshawytscha; assembly: GCF_018296145.1. Taxonomy (NCBI): domain Eukaryota; kingdom Metazoa; phylum Chordata; class Actinopteri; order Salmoniformes; family Salmonidae; genus Oncorhynchus; species Oncorhynchus tshawytscha. The sequence goes on along the minus strand of NC_056434.1, from coordinate 59,313,917 downwards.
CCGGCTGTCTAATAAAGACAAACTAAATAAACATAAACAGGTGCTACCAATAAACATACAAGGAGGGGGAGGAAAGACAATCAGTGGCAGCTAATAGGCCGGTGACGACGACTGCCGAGCGCCACCCGCCCGGGAAGGGGAACCACCCTCGGTCGGACTCGTGACACTTTCTCTCTTTCTTTATTTCTTTATACAGTAACTGTATATAGTACCAGTTGAAAGTTTGGACACACCTACTCATTTTAATAAATAATTTAAAACTATTTTCTATATTGTAGAATAATAGTGAAGACATCAAAACTATGAAATAACACATATGGAATCATGTAGGAACCAAAAAAGTGTTAAACAAAACAAAATATATTTTAGATTTGAGATTCTTCAGAGTAGATCCATTGCCTTGATGACAGCATTGCACACGCTTGGCATTCTCTCAACCAGCTTCATGAGGTAGTCACCTGGAATCCATTTTAATTAACAGGTGTGCCTTTTAAAAGTTAATGTGTGGAATGTATTTCCTTCTTAATGCATTTGAGACAATGAGTTGTGTTGTGACAAGGTAGGGGTGGTATACAGAAGATAGCCCTATTTAGTAAAAGACCAAGTCCATATTATGGCAAGAACTGCTCAAAAAAATCTAAGATAAACGACAGTCCATCATTACTTTAAGACATGAAGGTCAGTCAATACAGAACATTACAAGAACTTTGAACGTTTCTTCAAGTGCAGTCACAAAACCCATCAAGCGCTATGATGAAACTGACTCCCATCAGGACCGCCACAGGAAAGGCAGACCCAGAGTTACCCCTGCTGCAGAGGATTAGTTCATTAGAGTTACCAGCTTCAGAAATTGCAGCGCAAATAAATCCTTCACAGAATTTAAATGAACAGACACATCTCAACATCAACTGTTCAGAGGATACTATGTGAATCAGGCCTTCATGGTTGAATTGATGCAAAGAAACCACTACTAAAGGACACCAATAAGAAGAAGAGACTTGCTTGGGCCAAGAAACATGAGCAATAGACATTAGACTGGTGGAAATCTGTCCTTTGGTCTGATTCCAAATGGTCTTAGTCCAAATTTGAGATTTTGGATTCTAACCGCAGTGTCTTTGTGAAATGCATAGTATGTGAACGGATGATCTCCGCATGTGTGGTTCCGACCGTGATGCATGGAGGAGGTGTGATGATGATGTGAGCTTATTGAGAGAATGCCAAGAGTGTGCAAAAGCTGTCATCAAGGCAAAGGGTGGCTACGTTGAAGAATGTCAAATTCAAATGGCACTCGCACATCTGAGCTATCTTTTTTTGCAGGTGCATGGTAACAGTTGAATAAAGTGAGAAAGAAGAAGAAACCCGCACACTGCTCTTGGTAGTAACACTGCTCCAGACGTATTTGTCCTTCGTCTTGTCGTGTCCCATGTATACATATTTTTATATATTTTTCTTCACATATCTTTTTATATTTTTCTAAACCCTGACTTCAGTATACTCACCTGCAACCCGCCTCACCCAATGTGGTGTGGACCTGCTTTTTCTCTAAAGTATTTTTCTTTGCCTTTATTACTGGAATCTCTCCAACATAAACCAGCCAGCTAACTAGCCAGCTAACGGTCATCAGCTAACCTCTAGCTCGGAAAGCTCTCGCCAGTTTGTACAACGCGATTCAACCAGAGCATACCGGACCTATTTTTCTCTCCATATCCCCGGATTCCTATCACAAGATCTGAACCTTCTCATCTTCCGACCTTTGCAGCTAACGTCCCCTGAATGCTCGCTGTCTAGAGCACAACGGACTGTTGGCTTACGAGGCCCATCGAATACATTCCAAAGCCACTAGCTAGCAGTCAGCTATCCTTTGCTAGCGGTCATCAGCTACCTTTTTATCCCAGACAACTCTCGCCAGTCTGTACAGCGCGACTCAAACCAGAGCTCGTCAGACTTATTCTTCTCCATATCTCCGGATTCCTACCGCAAGCTCTGAACCTTTGAAAAATCCACCTGCCATTATCACAGCTAACGATCCCTGAACGCACAGCCGCTAATCTGCGGCATGCTAGCTATCTAAAGCACATTGGACTGCTGTTAGTATAATTTAATTATGACAATGTGCTTTCATCAATTGAAAGCCCTTAATCTATTTTATGAGAATTTGTAAGATTTCTTGTTTGCGTAAAATAGATGCAGACCAGTCTTTAAATAATAGGTAATATAATTTATTCTCGGAGCGCGCTACCACTCAAACACATGCATCAGTTTATATACAGATCATGACGTCATTTCACTGCCTTAACCGAACCCCCTCCTCTCGACCGGGACAAAGTAAGGTGAAATGTTCATTCTAACTTACTAACACACTCCCAGATAACTTTTGACCCCTCAACATTATCGATCACCACTGAACTGACAGTTTTAATTAACAGAAACCCTAGGAATGCACTCACTGCCTTATCTAAAAACCCCAGAGCTAAGTTTCAGTTGGGTCAACCATAGGCTAACGACCTTATGTGTTTACACAGTCCACAACCCATTTGTTCCTGCCCAGTTGGAATGGTGTTCATTAACATTTTATTACTCCTTGTCTTGTCACACAATTTCTTCTTATGAACTCATATTGTCTATTAAACATACAGAGTATAAGTTTACCTAGATACAATTCTATTTAAAAATGGGGATATTGTTTATGCATTTATCCATAATAAATTCAACAATCCACCCTGAAAATGACTAAACAATTCATACTTTCATTAAACAACAAAAAGAAAACTTCAATGATATCCTAAGAATAAGACAAACCAATACACGTATGTACATAATCAACGCCCATGACTGTTCTATCCTCCATCAGAATCTTAATTCTACTTATCAGGATTTTCTGTTAATCTTCATGAAAAAAACAGTCTATACATTGAAACAAGAAAACATCAAATATGGTCTCCTCGCGAATGAAAGGATCCGGATTCTTCTATTACGTCCAAGCCATGTATATTGTATTCCACTGGTCAGAGTTTAGGATTGGTCCATATATCTCCATCTGAAGTGTCATCGATTTCTCCTGAGTCCTGGAAATGCTAACTTTCATACACGCAATCAACCACGTCCGTACAAAACTAACACAGTCACACAGGTGAAGGTAGCCCATAAACACAGTAATCATATTTTTTTTTCATCTACCATACACACTGTCAACCCAATTTAGTCAAAGAAGTATCCACCCCTGAGTTAATTTCCAACTCGTGGACTAGGGTGTAAAACAGACAAGGCCTTGGTCACTGATCCATCCCAACTGTATATCCCGGAGTCAAATTACCTATACACTCCCACCCTCTTCAGCCAGCAAACATCCAAGACTATTCTATTCTGCCAAGTCATTCATTACATCTCTAAAATAATTGGTGAAGCGCTGTGGATTTTTAATAGATATAATTGATCCCATCCACATTCTCATTGAGAGTGGACCACCAAAAAAATACTTGACTCTAATCCTGCCAGGGTCTAATTTATAGCTTTGATCTCATCTGCCACCCTTGGATCCACAATGTTACTAATACAAACCCTATCATCAAAAGACCCAGTCGGAGTACTTATTTTCTCCCGTTTAGTCAACACCATGTCATGTCTCAAATGTACCAGTACACATACCTCTGTTCAATTAGCCAGTAATACTTGGCCATCCTGTCATTCTCCCACACAACCAACAGATGTGAGCCCTGGGTCTCCTTATCTTACTGAAATCCCCAGATCTCAATCAGTCTGCCAAATCACTCATTGGTCGCATCAGAAGTAACATTATCTGTCCTATTGCAGTACTGATTTTACCTCACATATTTCTCAGGAGTACTATACTGAATCAAACAATAAACAGTCTCCCGTTGCCTCTGTGAAAGGAGGAAGCTCAGATTTCAGAGGAACATGTGAATATAAATAGTGCAAATCCATACAGCTTATTATCTGGCTTTCCTCTTCCATGAATAGCTTTACCATACAGGCTGTTCCCTTAGGTGAATTATTCCATTTCTGAACTATCCACACCGGCTCTTGGCTCTGGACAACTCTACAGTCAGTATCTGCTTTGTCAGGGACTCTGCTTGTATTCTGCTGCCTATAGAGCAACCAGCTGCTCTAACTTTTTCTACCTGGAATGCACTAGGTTATTAACTGAAACCCTTACTTTCACTACACTCCATCTCCTTCCATGCTGGGTATGTAGATTTATGTAGCCTTCTCACATGGTGTGGGCTATAACTTGTTTCCATGAACTACACAGAGACTTGCATATATGTCTTCCATAATAGCTACTCTTAGTCCTGAACTGCCAAGGAGTCAGACACCACTTTGTCTACTTAGAACTCCACTGAGACATCCCTCCCTATCCTACTCTCACTTCCTGTTTATCCAGATCAAGTGATCGCTTATGCTTGGTTAATACTAATTTCTCCTTGTTTAACTATGTCAATATTACCCTCTGGCCTTCTCGGGTTCATGGTGTGGTAATAAGATCTCCAACCATACAGCACAGGATGGACAGCTCACCTATAAAGCCCCACCCTCTTCCAGAAAACACATCATTAGCAAGAGTCAGACACATTTTCACTTCTATGAACAAGAACAGTGAGGAAAGGACAGGTAAGGTATTTTTCATTCGAGAGATGGCCCCCAGTATTCTGTTAATTCCAGTTCTCCTCTCGAACTCTGTTATTGTTCGACAGTGTCAGTGTGTTTTACCCTCCCGCAGTGTGATATGAATCCGGGTAGTTCTTTCTGCTAGCTGTCACCAGGAGTCCTTGGTATGGTCCCCCCAACAGGCCTCAGTGACTGGATTGAGTGACTTCACCTGTAATTCACCTGTAGTGCATAAAATCTTGGAAATACAGGTTTGGTTAACAAACACTTTCTCATTTGTTCTATTATTAGCTAATATTTTTTTTTTATCAGTGAATTATCCCGTAGGTCACATCCTATCCTAGAACACAATTTACCCATCCCCCCCTGGCTCTGCCCAGGTAACAACCTTGCCTACTCTTAAACAATGACTTAGGTAAGATTAGTACATTATCCTAATGTCTGACATCATCATGTAGGAGCCCCTTTTAATTTTCCACATGTCCAATTCTCCCTTGGGCGTCCATTCATGTCAATCCTGTACCAATACTCTGTCAAGTTTCTTATCTACTTTAAAGAAGTATCTGTGCTACTTATATCTTTTCTTAAATATATATTTACAGATTTTAAACCGTAACCCTTTTCTCTCATATCTCTCAAATACCACTAAGCTTCTAACTGTTTGACTTTATCTAAAATCATTGATTTTAGAAAAAACATGTCTGAGTGGCAATCTCTAAAGTCCTTACATTTCCTTAATCCTTAATCATTTCTTAATCCTAACAATAATCCTAAATCATCACAGATGTCCTATATTCCTGTTAAATTTAATACTATTTAAAAAAACTCCTAATAGTCAAACAAATTCAAAACAAATGCTAATCATATCAAAATCCTTCCTACACTAACAAGCTCTTTTCTTCAGGGACCCTCAGTATTCTATCTGATAATAACATGAATTTAATATATATTGCAAAGTGTGGAATATCTTATCTACAGTAATTTATCACCCCTAAGAACTGAAATGTATTTTACTATGTAATTCCCTGCCCTATTGGCTTAATCTATCTCCTATCCAAACCTCAATGTATATTATCTTCCCCTATTTATTCTCAATGATAAATAGGATTTTTTTTCTCTGTTATAATACCAAATCAATAATAGCCCATTCAAAAACTTCAGAGCTAATGTTGTAAAACAGAATCCTGAACTACTTTCTCATTTGCTGTTCAAACAACAATTCTAACCCCCTAACCAAAACTCCATTATAATGAATTTACCTTAAAACTAGTAACTCAATATGACCACATTCATTATACCAATGACTCTCCCCTGAGAGAAAAAAAAAATAAAAAAATTCACTTGTGTAATTAAAACTCATAAAATAAAAACTCATAAAGTTCCATATTTGAGCGTGCCTCTTTAAAATACCTTTGTACCAAAACCAATAGTCCTAACAAATGTTTTATGTGTATATATTTGCAAACCTTAATGATTAATCAAAACTTCCAGGCCTTTCCAATTTGGTCATTTATGGCCTCATTCTCCCCAAGATTATAATCCCAGATATTTAATAAAAATGTAACGTATTTTCCCTTGGCTCCTTCAACTCACATATTTTAGATAACTTCCATCCGTCCCGGTATAAAGAATCCTTACTTAAACACACCAGAACAAATGCTTAATTAAGTTAAATCAAACCAGGAATCAATAACCATCAGAATCCATTATCACGATGTTTTACGATTCAGACATTCAATCTCCCTTTCTCATGGCCTAATTACAGTCCAAATAAACGCCACATATCAATGATACCCACCTAGCGAATCAGCTGCTAGTTTTTAGCATCTTTCCTGACGACTTACATACTCCTTTTAAAAATGTATTTCGACATTTTTTTTCAACTTCTGAAAAGTGACTCAACAATAATGCACGCATTTTCCTTCTAAAAGACACTAACCATTTTCTCCGTTACCCCCAGACACGACATAATTTCCGTGGCGACGAAAGCCTCGCGAGTGATGTCATCAACAAGCGCTCAACCTCGACTCAATTCGCAACGATTTTCAATGAATTGTAAATAATGGTTGGCCGTCTGCAGCAAAAGTATTTCGGGTTCGATAAACCAAACCTAATTTATCACATCTGTTGAATCCTGAATTAGAGTTTACAACATCAATCAACATCTCTCAATTCGCTAATTTTATAAAAACATTTCGATGGACACAAATCTATCATAATTGTTTCCCCGTTATTATTCATAATTAATTTGATTTAAGTTACTGTCTCGTCTTTGATTGAGCATTTTAATTACAACTTCCCAATATATTATTCCCAACAGATAATTTAGTGAACAGACATCGTCTTGCATCAAAATTCGCTTCGTTCTTATTTTAAGTTGAATGAATTAGTCTTTCAATTTGAACCAAACAAACTATTTAAAATGTTCAGTTTATATCTTATACCAATATTAGTGACTATAACTTTCTCTGCAAAACAATTAGTTTAATTACAACCAAGAACTCAGATATAAATATATATCCTTTTTTACGCCTCAGCTGGGAACCGAACCCTGGACTGCAGGTTGTGAGACTGCTACGCTCACCACTATACCACCTATGCTATGGAACTGAATTCTCCGCAAATTTACAGTTATCTGTATTTGTTACTCCGGCATCTGAACAACAGAAAATAGCCCTAATTTAGACGCCCAAAGTTTTCCCTCAGTTAGGATTCTCATTAATCTCGCTCCCTTTGTATCTGACCCTTTTTCTTTTTCTTTACCCGATTGTCGCCTCTGACCTTTCCCTCAGTTAAACTACAATATTGGTGGTGACGTCTTTTGCAGGGAGTGTTACACTCCCGGGCGAAATGTCCAATTTCGTTACAATTAAAACATTTTCTCTTTTTCTTTTGACTCGCCTTATGCTCCTTTCTCGACTTTATTTCTTTTTCTACCTCTATTATACCTCCCTCGGCTTCAGCAGGATTCACATATATGGGTGATAATCCCGCAGGTAGCTCCTGCAGCCGTATTCTCACCACCACTATTTCATCGACTAGATTACCTCTGTATTTTTGGCTTATTCGAGAAGGACATAGTTTGATACCCTCACCTACACCCAATTGGTTAACCTTTTTTTCATCTGCGGGAGCGGAGAGCAGCCCATCTTTGCTCCTTTTAGGCTCAGTCATATAACGCTCGTCTCCCGTTAGTTCCGGCACCTTCTTTGAGGAATTTATACCCATCTTTAATCCTTACCGTTATGTAGCTATGGTATTTAATCACTTACCTATGTGCGTGTTCTCTATGAATCTGCTATTTACCGTTACTTAGTTACTTTTGTTGCTTTTCTGTCTGACTATGTGTGTGACTCTTTAATGATAATCAGTATGTATTCTCCTTCCTGGAAACCTCATCTATAGATGACTTTTGATTTGGACATTACATTTCACCCGTATACAATTATAAGCTCATTATAAACTATTTTTCCTTGGGACTTTCAACGTTAATATCTCATATCTCACTACTCTAGGATTAGCTTCCCTCTCCTCCCTGGATATTCATCTCTTTCAGTATTGAATGGGTTCAGTGATTATGTTCGCCTAGAATTGCCCTGCCTCCTCACCAAGCCTAATTTATCCTCACCTGTTTTAATATATCTATCTGCTACTTTTCATAGTCAGACTACTTCCCATATACAGATAGACTATTAGGTAAAAACTTTATTTAGGTATGTTTATTGAATTAATGGCTATCCTATTTGTACAGAATGACTGTCCCATCTAACAATACTTACTATATCCCACCCTTAAAAAATCTTTTGGTTTGCAAGGCCAAGATTGATTAAGTCCTAGTTTACTTTCGGTAGTGCACCTTACCACGAGTCATTTCAGACTCGCTTCCTTCCTATCGATTTTGGTTACCCACAAAGTAGAAACCCATTGCATTTGTTCAAAATATTCAAGCAACTATCATTGATTAAATCCAAACTCCTTTAGCACCTTCAATCAAAAATATCTTAAATAATTACTCCCAAATTCGAGAATAAAGACTATTTACCTTCGTCCTGTAGACTGGGAAAAGCAATGCCGGTTCGATTCCGTCACGTTCTCTGTCGACCTTAGATATATACAGATGCCTTGCCAAAGTATTCGGCCCCCTTGAACTTTGCGACATTTTGCCACATTTCAGGCTTCAAACATAAAGATATAAAACTGAAAACTGCTGTTCACAAATGCTCTCCATCCAACCTCACTGAGCTCGAGCTGTTTTGCAAGGAGGAATGGGAAAAAATTTCAGTCTCTCGATGTGCAAAACTGATAGAGACATACCCCAAGCGACTTACAGCTGTAAACACAGCAAAAGGTGGCGCTACAAAGTATTAACTTAAGGGGGCTGAATAATTTTGCACGCCCAATTTTTCAGTTTTTGATTTGTTAAAAAAGTTTGAAATATCCAATAAATGTCGTTCCACTTCATGATTGTGTCCCACTTGTTGTTGATTCTTCACAAAAAAAATACAGTTTTATATCTTTATGTTTGAAGCCTGAAATGTGGCAAAAGGTCGCAAAGTTCAAGGGGGCCGAATACTTTCGCAAGGCACTGTATACCGGCCTGTTATTAAACCTCTGCTGGAGGCCAGGACTTTAAAATAACGAGTCCAGCCTCGTCCGTGCGCACGGTTTTCGGCTTTTCCCTTCGGACGACAGAGAAGTTTGTGGAATCCGGCTTGAAGGACCAATTGTTAGTATAATTTAATTATGACAATGTGCTTTCATCAATTGAAAGCCCTTAATCTATTTTATGAGAATTTGTAAGATTTCTTGTTTCCATAAAATAGATGCAGACCAGTCTTTAAATAATAGGTAATAGAATTTATTCTCGGAGCGCGCTAACACTCAAACACATGCATCAGTTTATATACAAATCATGACGTCATTTCACTGCCTTAACCGAACCCCCTCCTCTCGACCAGGACAAAGTAAGGTGAAAAGTTAATTCTAACTTACTAACACACTCCCAGATAACTTTTGACCCCTCAACATTATCAATCACCACTGAACTGACAGTTTTAATTAACAGAAACCCTAGGAATGCACTCACTGCCTTATCTAAAAACCCCAGAGCTAAGTTTCAGTTGGGTCAACCATAGGCTAACGACCTTATGTGTTTACACAGTCCACAACCCATTTGTTCCTGCCCAGTTGGAATGGTGTTCATTAACATTTTATTACTCCTTGTCTTGTCACACAATTTCTTCTTATGAACTCATATTGTCTATTAAACATACAGAGTATACGTTTACCTAGATACAATTCTATTTAAAATGGGGATATTGTTTATTAATTTTTCCATAATAAATCCATAATAAATTCAACAACTGCACATTGGAATTCTGACATATTTTTTCGGCCACTATACATATTTTTCCAATTGGCCTGGTTTACCACACGGAGCCCTGCTGATCCGCCCGCTGATGTAACTGCACGAGGGGCCCACAACAGACTTTCCTCCATCGCGTCATACTCTAAGGTCTTTCTGTTAGCCTGCTAGCCCCGTGCCGCTAGCTCAATCCACGCACTGGACTTGTATGATCACCCGGCTACGTATGCCTTTCCCTAACGTCACCATGCCGTGTCGATTGCTGTTCTGTTTTGTAACTATTGTTTTATTTCACTGTAGAGCCTCTAGCACTGCTCAACATGCCTCAGCTAACAATTGAGTTACACCTCCCACACACGCAGTGACATCACCTGGTTTAAATGATATTTCTATAGACAATATCTCTTTCATGATCACTATATGCACAGTTTTACCCCCACTGTATTCACATCCTACTATTCCTTTGTCTGTACATTATGCCTTGAATATATTCTACCTTGCCCAGAAATCTGCTCCTTTTACTCTCTGTTCTGAACGTACTAGGCGTCCAGTTCTGTTAGCCTTTAGCCGTACCCTTATCCTACTCCTCCTCTGTTCCTCTGGTGATGTAGAGGTTAATCCAGGCCCTGCAGTGTCTACCTCCACTCCCATCCCCCAGGCTCTCTCATTTGTTGACTTCTGCAACCGTAAAAGCCTTGGTTTCATGCATGTTAACATTAGAAGCCTCCTCCCTAAGTTTGTTTTATTCACTGCCCTAGCACACTCCACCAATCCAGATGTCCTAGCCGTGTCTGAATCCTGGCTTAGGAAGACCACCAAAAACCTTGACATTTCCATTCCTAACAATAACATTTTCTGACAAGATAGAACTGCCAAAGGGAGCGGTGTTGCAATTTACTGCAAAGATAACCTGCAGAGTTCTGTCTTACTATCCAGGTCTGTACCCAAACAATTTGAGCTTCTACTTCTAAAAATGAACCTTTCCAGAAACGAGTCTCTCACCGTTGCCGCTTGCTATAGACCACCCTCTGCCCCCAGCTGTGCACTCGGCACCATATGTGATTTGATTGCCCCCCATCCATCTTCTGAGCTCGTGCTGCTAGGTGACCTAAACTGGGACATGCTTAACACCACGGCCATCCTACAATCTAAGCTTGATACCCTCAATCTCACACAACTTATTAATGAACCTACCAGATATAACCCCAAATCCGTAAACACAGGCATCCTCATAGATATCATCCTAACTAACTCACCCTCCAAATACACCTCTGCTGTTTTCAACCAAGATCTCAGTGATCACTGCCTCATTGCCTGCATCCGTAATGGGTTCTGCGAGCAAACGACCACCCCTCATCATTGTCAAATGCTCCCTAAAACACTTCTGCGAGCAGGCCTTTCTAATCGACCTGACCGGGGTGTCCTGGAATGACATTGACCTCATCCCGACAGTAGAGGATGCCTGGTTATTCTTTAAAAGTGCCTACCTCACCATCTTAAATAAGCATGTCCCATTCAAAACATGTAGAACCAGGAATAGAATAGCCCTTGGTTCACTCCAGACCTGTCTGCCCTTGACCAGCACAAAAACATCCTGTGGCGTTCTGCATTAGCATCGAATAGCCCCCGTGATATGCAACTTTTCAGGGAAGTTAGGAACCAATATACACAGGCAGTTAGGAAAGCTAAGGCTAGCTTTTTTTAAACAGAAATTTGCATCCTGCAGTACAAACTCAAAGTTCTGGGACACTGTAAAGTCCATGGAGAATAAGGGCACCTCCTCCCAGCTACCCACTGCTCTGAGGCTAGGAAACACTGTTACAACCGACAAATCCACTATAATTGAGAATTTCAATAAGCATTTCTCTAAGGCTGACCATGCTTTCCACCTGGCTTTCCATCTGGACCCCTACAAATCAGCCGGGCTAGACAATCTGGACCCTCTCTTTCTAAAATGATCTGCTGAATTTGTTGCAACCCCTATTGCTAGCCTGTTCAACCTCTCTTTCGTATCGTCTGAGATTCCCAAAGATTGGAAAGCTGCCGCGGTCATCCCCCTCTTCAAAGAGGGAGACACTCTAGACCCAAACTGCTACAGACCTATATCTATCCTACCCTGCATCTCTAAGGTCTAAGATTACTGACCATTTTGAATCACATCGTACCTTCTCCGCTATGCAATCTGGTTTCCGAGCTGGTCATGGGTGCACCTCAGCCACGCTCAAGGTCCTAAACGATATCATAACCGCCATCGATAAGAGACATTACTGTGCAGCTGTATTCATCGACCTGGCCAAGGCTTTCGACTCTGTCAATCACCACATTCTTATTTGCAGACTCAACAGCCTTCGTTTCTCAAGTGATTGCCTCGTCTAGTTCACCAACTACTTCTATGATAGAGCTCAGTGTCTAAAATCGGAGGGCCTGTTGTCCGGACCTCTGGCAGTCTCTATGGGTGCCACAGGGTTCAATTATCGGGCTGACTCTCTTCTCTGTATACATCAATGATGTCTGTATACATCAATGATGTCGCTCTTGCTGCTGGTGATTCTCTGATCCACCTCTACGCAGACGACACCATTCTGTATACTTCTGGCCCTTCTTTGGACACTGTGTTAACTAACCTCCAGACGAGCTTCAATGCAATACAACTCTCCTTCCGTGGCCTCCAACTGCTCTTAAATGCAAATAAAACTAAATGCATGCTATTCAACCGATCATTGCCCGCACCTGCCCGCCCATCCAGCAACACTACTCTGGACGGCTCTGACTTAGAATACGTGGATAACTACAAATACCTAGGTGTCTGGCTAGACTGTAAACTCTCCTTCCAGACTCACATTAAAAGCATCTCCAATCAAAACTTATTTCGCAACAAAGCTTTCTTCACTCATGCTGCCAAACATACCCTCGTAAAACTGACCATCCTACCGATCCTTGACTTCGGCGATGTCATCTATAAAATAGCCTCCAACACTCTACTCAGCAAACTAGATGTAGTCTATTACAGTGCCATCCGTTTTGCCACCAAAGCCCCATACACTACTCACCACTGCGACCTATACGCTCTCGTTGGCTGGCCCTCGCTTCATACTCGTCGCCAAACCCACTGTCTACAGGTTATCTACAAGTCTCTGCTAGGTAAAGCCCCGCCCTATCTCAGCTCGCTGGTCACCATAGCAGCATCCACTCGTAGCACATGCTCCAGCAGGTATATCTCACTGGTCACCCCCAAAGACAATTTCTCGTTTGGTCGCCTTTCCTTCCAGTTCTCTGCTGCCACTGACTAGAACGAACTGCAAAAATCACTGAAGCTGGAGATTCCCATCTCCCTCACTAGCTTTAAGAACCAGCTGTCAGAGCAGCTCACAGATCACTTCACCTGTTCATAGCCCATCTGTATACAGCCCATCTATCTACCTCATCCCCATCCTGTATTTATTTATTTTGCTCCTTTTGCACCACAGTATCTCTATTTGCACATCCATCTTTTGCACATCTACCATTCCTGTGTTTTAATTGCCATATTGTAATTACTTCGCCAGCATGGCCTATTTGTTGCCTTAACTCCCTTATTTGACCTAATTTTCTACTGTATTATTGACTGTATGTTTTGTTCATTCCATGTGTAACTCTGTGTTGTTGTATGTGTCGAAATGCTATGCTTTATCTTGGCCAGGTCGCAGTTGCAAATGAGAACTTGTTCTCAACTAGCTTACCTGGTTAAATGAAGGTGAAAAAAAAAACAATGTATTCCACGGCCTTCGTCAGAGCTTTTGTGAGTTTTTATATTATCACCACGCATACAAATGGGGTTGGTTTCGAGGGAAGACAAATAAGTGCTACCAAATAAAACTATGTGCGTTTCATAAAGATTCAAATAAACTGTGTACATAAAACCTATTAAACACATCTGTAAAACCACAATGAGGACATCGACCTACCAAGCAAGTTTTCAAAAATCTTTGGGTACAGTCAAGAAAAACGTCAGAGTAATCTGAAATGGGGGCATAATTCATGTTCACATTTACAACAGAACATACATAGGCATTTCATCATTAAGACCTTTAGGAAATAATGTCTGGAGGGTGAAAATCCCAAAACATCCTCTTTTGCTTAGAGTATTATTAATAGCTCCTCCCCTGTCTGATATCTTAACTTTCGCTATGCCACAAAATCTAAAGGTAGAAATGTCATGTTTCAGGTGATTAAAATGTACTGCGACTGGATAATCCTTGTCATTTCTCCTGATTGAAATGTTATGTTCACAAATTCTCTATTTGAGAGAATGTCATGGAATTATTGTAATCAAAAGGAGACTTTTACATTTCTTCAAAACAAGTCAACTTTATTGTTTGATTACTGCAGTAATGGCTCAGACTTTCCATGTTGGCGTTTTGGTGGCATTGTCTTTCTGTTTTTAACAAAGGGATTTTTAACTTAACTTAACTCTATACTGCAGTGCAAGAGAGAGAAAGTTTACAACCTGTCATTAAGTCATAAAACCAGCCCAACTGGGAGAGAGGGTGGTTTGTGCTATCTGTTGTCCTGTGATCCTCACAGAGAGAGTCATGACAACATCATCTTTTTTCACACGTTTCCAGCAACTAGGCCAGCTCAGTACGGCTTGGTTTGGCATGGCTCGTTACTGCTCATTAGTGTAAAAAGCACCTCTTTGTCCCTTCTCTCCCATGCAGATTCTCTGAGAGACAGTAAGACTTCTCTGGCCCCGAGTACCATGAGTCTGATGTTGGAGAGGGGCATTGGGTGCCAGACCACCCTGGGTGGAACAGAATTCCAACCAGCCATGGAGGAGCTGGAGGAAGCACTGGCTCTGTCCAACCTGGCCACACCTAAACATGGCAAGAGACTCCACATCCCTGTGGTCCGGATCCTGGATGCTCAGGTAATGCTGGTATATTAATCCATTTTTGTTATGGTGTTAAAGGCCCAATTCAGCCATTTTTATCTCAGTATAAAATTATTTATTGGTAACAATTAAGTAATAGTTTTTCATAAAAATTGTCATTTTTAAATGCTTTTTAGCAAAACAATGTTTCTCAGGCAGTAATTTAGCTAGGACTGTCTGGGAGTGGTCTGAGTGGGGAGGGACCTAATAGGAGGGATATGTAATCAGAAAACTAGCTGGTATTGGAGAGAGAGATTTTGATCTTTTTTTGTTATTGGTCTATTTCCAGTGCCTTCAGAAAGGTTGATTTATTCCACATTTTGTTGTGTTATAGCCTGATTCTAAATGAATAAAAATAATGTTTACCATCTACACACAATACCCCATAATGACAAAGTGAAAGCATGTTTTTAGCAAATTTATTGAAAATGAAATACAGATATATGCTATATATACAAAGGTACATTACCATTCAAAAGTTTAGGGTCACTTGGAAATGTCCTTGTTTTTGAAAGAAAAACACTTTTTTTGTCCATTAAAATAACATCAAATTGATCAGAAATACAGTGTAGACACTGTTAATGTTGTAAATGACTATTGAGCTGGAAACGGCTGATTTTTAATGGAATATCTATATAGGTGTACATTAGAATATCTACATAGGCATACAGGCGGCTCCGGGATGCTGGCCTTCTAGGCAGAGTTGCAAAGAAAAAGCCATATCTCTGTCCAGTGTCTGTGTAATTTTGCCAGTCTGAGATATGGCTTTATCTTTGCAACTCTGCCTAGAACGTCAGAGTCGCCTCTTCACTGCTGACGTTGAGGCTGGTGTTGTAACGGTCTGAGTGTAGTGGGTGAGGAGTCAGGCGCAGGAAGCAGAGAGTTCAGGGGAGTGCTATTTTAATGCACTGAGAAACGCTGAACATAAGCCAACCCTCACAAAACACAGGGCGTACTGAACAAACAAATGCCCCAAACAGGGGGACTTAAACTGTCCAGGGAAAACCCACAAAATGGGAAAACACAAAACCCATAGACGTGCACACAAGTACACCAAACAGACGATCACAATAATTCATCCTGCACAAGGAACCCTGCGGGCCGGCTGACTAATAAAGCCTTACTACCTAAACTCAAAACAGGTGCACACAATCAACACATAAGGAGGGGGAGGAAATAATCAGTAGCAGCTAGTAGGCCGGCGACGACGACGACCGCCGAGCGC
The DNA here is from genome assembly GCF_018296145.1 of Oncorhynchus tshawytscha. NCBI lineage: Eukaryota > Metazoa > Chordata > Actinopteri > Salmoniformes > Salmonidae > Oncorhynchus > Oncorhynchus tshawytscha. The sequence continues at coordinate 59,297,792 of NC_056434.1, read as the reverse complement.
CACCCGAACGGGAAGGGGAGTGTCCTTCGGTCGTAGTCGTGACAGGTGTTTTGCGGGTACAATTTAATGAAGCTGCCAGTTGAGGACTTGTGAGGCGTCTGTTTCTCAAACCAGACACTCTAATGTACTTGTCCTCTTGCTCAGTTGTGCACCGGGGCATCCCACGCCTCTTTCTATTCTGGTTAGAGCCAGTTTGCACTATTTTGTGTAGGGAGTAGTACACAGCTTTGTACGAGATCTTCAGTTTCTTGGCAACTTCGAGTATGGAATAGCCTTCATTTCTCAGAACAAGAATAGACTGAGTTTCAGAAGAAAGTTATTTGTTTCTGCCCATTTTGAGCCTGTAATCAAACCCACAAATGATGATGTGCCAGATACTCAACTAGTCTAAATGTAAGGTTCTGCTTTTCTTTTCTTAGTCAACCTTGTGTTCTTTTTCTTTGTGTTCTGGAACGTAGCCCTGTCTTTCATTTTTGTTCATTGATTTGACCTGTGTTCGTTTCTCACCTGGTCTCATCAACTCCCCATTTAGTTCAGTTCTTTCTGTTTGAATGGTTGTGAGGCATTGTTTGTTTTTGCCTACCTGTGTTTGACTATTGCCACCGACCACGATTCCTACCATCTGCGAAGGCTTAATAAACATCTGCTGCGCTCTGCGTGTGAACCTACACCTTTTTCTCCCTGAGTATTCATTACAGAATACCTTACCTAAAAACGGAATGGGATTCAGCAAAGCTACAGTGGCGCCTAACCCAGCAAGAGGAGCTTATGGAGGAAATTTGCCATCTTCTCCGCCAGCCTATCCCTACTCCTCCGACGCCAGATATCGTAACCCATAGCACTACTTTGTTAATACCCTTGCCTGGAAATTATGACGGTTTGCCTGGGAAATGTCAGGGATTTCTGATGCAATGCAGCAAATACATTGAGCACAACCCCAGTAACTTCACCACCGACAAGAGCATGGTGGATTTTGTTGTGTCTCTGGATTGGGCCACCATATGGACTGCCAACAGCACAGAACTCGGATCCAAGACCCATTTCCACACCCTCTTCAAAGAGGTATTTGATCACTCTCCCTCCGGTCGTCCTATAGGAGACCTCCTCATAGAACTTCAACAAGGACGCAATTCAGCTGCCGAGTATGCCCTTGCTTTCCGCACCATGGCTGCAGGGAGTGGATGGATTGAGGCTGCTTTACTTACCGTCTACCAAAGAGGGCTCAACAGGGAACTTCAGGCGGAGCTGGCCTGTAGAGGTGACCTTCAGGATTTAAATCAATACTTTCTTATGTCCATCTCCATCAACCACCTCATCGCCGACCGCCGAAGAACTCTGCCGCGCAGGAACCCAAAACCTCTCTTTCCACAATTTGACATCCAATGCAGTCTTCCAGAGCCCATGCAGTTGGCTCATGCTCCTCTCCCGTGTATTGAACATCAAAAGTGGATCCAAGAAAGGCTCTGCCTATACTGTGGAGGGGTGGAGGGAAAGATCATCTACTCAGCCCTTGCCCTGTTCACCCCCCACAGAGAGATAAGGGTCCCACCGCTGTCATGCAGGTAGGCATGTCCTTATTTCTAAATATCTCCCAGAAGCAATTCTCTGTACCAGTATTGATAACCGTGAAGGGGGTTACCAAGTACGTAGAAGGCTTGATAGATTCGGGAGATGCAGGTAATTTTATCGATCACCAGCTAGTACAAGAGCTTGACATTGATCTAACACCTGTCACCCCTCCCTTAAGGATTAACACCCTGGACGGGCAGTCATTAGGCACGGGCTTCATCACGCACCTGACACAGAGCGTCACCCTCCAGATTGGAGTCTTCCACACCGAAACCATTCAACTCACGGTACTCTCATCCCCCAAACAGCCTGCCATCCTGCCATCTCGTGGCAACAAGGTGAACTACTGTCCTGGTCTTCTACCTGCTTCTCCAGTTGTCTCAGCCTACCCTGCAGAGCCACCACCATTGAGGACTCTGTGTCGGCAGTGCCACCCACCATACCATCTCATACCATCTCATCTCCCCGTACAGAAATGTCTTCAGCAAAACCAGGCCTTACTCCCTGGTGTGTCCCCACCGAAGGGCCGTGTTTACCCCCTATTTATTCCGGAAAATGAGGCAATGGAGACCAACAGTTTATTAATTCGACCATTTAAAAAAAAACAAGCACACATACAACTTAAAAGTTGTTGGGGATAGGGGTCAGTATTTTTACTTTAGATGAATTGCGTGCCCATAGTGAACTGCATCCTACTCTGTTCTAGATCACTAATATATGCTATTGGATAGAAAACACTCTGAAGTTTCTAAAACTGTTTGTATTATGTCTGTGAGTATAACAGAACTCATAGGGCAGGCAATCTTCCAAACAGGAAGTGAAATTCTGAATGCGGGTCTAATTTTAAGTCATCGCCTCTTCACTTCCAAACAAGATATGGATCTGTTAGCACTTCCTACGCCTTCCACTAGATGTCCTCATTCAGTAGAACATGGAATGGAGCCTCTGGTGTGAACTTTGACCAAATGAGAGGGGAATGAGTCACTGTCCTGGCAGAATGTAATTTCCATGTTGCGCATTTGTCTGTTGATATCACCATCGTTCCATTTGGCTGCAGATGAAAACGTATGCTCCGGTTGGAACGTTATTGGATATACAGTGCCTTGCGAAAGTATTCGGCCCCCTTGAACTTTACGACCTTTTGCCACATTTCAGGCTTCAAACATAAAGATATAAAACTGTATTTTTTTGTGAAGAATCAACAACAAGTGGGACATAATCATGAAGTGGAACGACATTTATTGGATATTTCAAACTTTTTTAACAAATCAAAAACTGAAAAATTGGGCGTGCAAAATTATTCAGCCCCCTTAAGTTAATACTTTGTAGCGCCACCTTTTGCTGCGATTACAGCTGTAAGTCGCTTGGGGTATGTCTCTATCAGTTTTGCACATCGAGAGACTGAAATTTTTCCCATTCCTCCTTGCAAAACAGCTCGAGCTCAGTGAGGTTGGATGGAGAGCATTTGTGAACAGCAGTATTCAGTTCTTTCCACAGATTCTCGATTGGATTCAGGTCTGGACTTTGACTTGGCCATTCTAACACCTGGATATGTTTATTTTTGAACCATTCCATTGTAGATTTTGCTTTATGTTTTGGATCATTGTCTTGTTGGAAGACAAATCTCCGTCCCAGTCTCAGGTCTTTTGCAGACTCCATCAGGTTTTCTTCCAGAATGGTCCTGTATTTGGCTCCATCCATCTTCCCATCAATTTTAACCATCTTCCCTGTCCCTGCTGAAGAAAAGCAGGCCCAAACCATGATGCTGCCACCATCATGTTTGACAGTGGGGATGGTGTGTTCAGGGTGATGAGCTGTGTTGCTTTTACGCCAAACATAACATTTTGCATTGTTGTCAAAAAGTTCCATTTTGGTTTCATCTGACCAGAGCACCTTCTTCCACATGTTTGGTGTGTCTCCCAGGTGGCTTGTGGCAAACTTTAAATGACACTTTTTATGGATATCTTTAAGAAATGGCTTTCTTCTTGCCACTCTTCCATAAAGGCCAGTGCAATATACGACTGATTGTTGTCCTATGGACAGAGTCTCCCACCTCAGCTGTAGATCTCTGCAGTTCATCCAGAGTTATCATGGGCCTCTTGGCTGCATCTCTGATCAGTCTTCTCCTTGTATGAGCTGAAAGTTTAGAGGGACGGCCAGGTCTTGGTAGATTTGCAGTGGTCTGATACTCCTTCCATTTCAATATTATCGCTTGCACAGTCCTCCTTGGGATGTTTAAAGCTTGGGAAATCTTTTTGTATCCAAATCCGGCTTTAAACTTCTTCACAACAGTATCTCGGACCTGCCTGGTGTGTTCCTTGTTCTTCATGATGCTCTCTGCGCTTTTAACGGACCTCTGAGCTTATCACAGTCAGGTGCATTTATACGGAGACTTGATTACACACAGGTGGATTGTATTTATCATCATTAGTCATTTAGGTCAACATTGGATCATTCAGAGATCCTCACTGAACTTCTGGAGAGAGTTTGCTGCACTGAAAGTAAAGGGGCTGAATAATTTTGCACGCCCAATTTTTCAGTTTTTGATTTGTTAAAAAAGTTTGAAATATCCAATAAATGTCGTTCCACTTCATGATTGTGTCCCACTTGTTGTTGATTCTTCACAAAAAAATACATTTTTATATCTTTATGTTTGAAGCCTGAAATGTGGCAAAAGGTCGCAAAGTTCAAGGGGGCCGAATACTTTCGCAAGGCACTGTATATGAAAATAACATCCTGAAGATTGATTCTCTACTTAGTTTGACCAGTTTATATGACCTGGAATATATATTTTTGAAGTTTTCATCCGCCCACCGCTCTGCCCTTGAGCGGGTGGTCGAAGACTGCCCAGAAACGACGGGTGAACTCCTCAAAGTGGTCCAGCATATCATCTCCTTCCACCCACACAGCGTTGGCCCACTCCAGGGCTTTCCCGAGAGGCATGAGACGAGGGCAGACACCCTCTCACAGCCCGAAGAAGCTGTGTGGACGGTTGCCAGGTATAACTCCAACTGCAACAGGAAACCCTGGCAGCGGGCAGCCGTCCCATCATACCCCCTCGGGGAGTGTGAGGCGAATCCCACTGGAACTGGGTACAGGGGGAGTGAGTAGTGGAGTCCCCTATTGTGGAGGTGCTGGAGGAACTCTCCGTCTCTCCTAGCAGTCCATAGCTTGGACGACACAGTCAATGGTGGCGCTGAGATGGTGGAGCATTGCTGTGTGTTCCTGGACGTGCTCCTCGATCTCCATACCAGGGGCACCTGCTCCTGCTGACTCCATATTCGGGTGTGGTTTTCTGTAAGAGGTGCGTAACTGGTGGCAGGGAAGTCAGACGCTGGAGAGCAGAACTAGGTAATAGCCGGAGCAGTTTAATTCCAAAGACAACGGCATCAAGAAAATAACAACTTGGGTACAAAACCCGATGCGCACCAGTCAACATGTACACAAGCACTTACAAACAAACAATACCAAAAAAAGACATGGGGGGAACAGAGGGTTAAATACACAACACGTAATGAGGGAATGAAAACCAGGTGTGTGGGAAAACAAGACAAAACAAATGGAAAATGAAAAATGGAACGGCGATGACTAGAAGATCGGTGAGGTCGATCGCCGAACACCGCCCAAACAAGGAGAGGAACTGACCTCGGCAGAAGTCGTGACATTCTCTGTTAAAACCGGTCCCCTACAGCCCTCTTCATCCTCAAGGCTCTACCCGCAGGTAGGCATCCTCCTCTGCTCCCCCGCCTGCTCCATCCTCCTGTGCCGTTGGGTCGTCAGGAGCCTCCCTTGTAGCCCTGTTTCTTTGTGTTCTGGAACGTAGCTCTGTCTTTCATTTTTGTTCATTGTTTTCACCTGTGTAAAGATTTAAATAAAGGTTTAAAAAAAATTGGCCAAATCGGTGTCCAAAAATACAGATTTAAATGAAAACTTGAAATCGGTCCTAATTAATCGGCCATTCCGATTAATCGGTCGACCTCTAGTCAATACCAAATTCCAAATTTCCTCTAGAAGCAACGTCAGCACAATAACTAAATGAAATGGGTTTTCATGGTCGAGTAGGCGCAAACAAGCCAAACAAGATCACAATGCCAAGCGTCAGCTGGAGTGGTGTAAAGCTTGGCGTAATTGGACTCTGGAGTAGTGGAAATGCGTTCTCTGGAGCGATGAATCATGCTTCACCATCTGGTTGTCCAATGGACAAATCTGTGTTTAGCAGATGCCAGAAGAAAGCTACCTGCCCAAATGCGTAGTGCCAACTGTAAAGCTTGGTGTAGGAGGAAGAATTGTCTGGGATTTAGTTCCGGTGAAGTGAAATCTTAACGCTATTGCATACAATTACATTCTAAATGATTCTAGGCTTCCAACTTGGTGGCAACAGTTTAGGGAAGGCCCTTTACAGTTTCTGTTAGACAATGCCCAAGTGTACAATTCGAGGTCCATACAGAAATGGTTTGTCAAGATCGGTGTGGAAGAACTTGACTGGCCTGCACAGAGCCCTGAACGCAACTATATCGAACACCTTTGGGATGAATTGGAATGCCAACTGGGAGCCAGGCCTAATCATTTCCCGACCTCACTAATGCTCTTGTGGCTGCTCTCGCTGCAATTTCCAACTTCTAGTGGAAAGCCTCCCCAGAAGAGTGGAGGCTTTTTCCAGTAGCAGAGAAGGGGGACCAACTCCATATTAATGCCCATGATTTTGGAAGGAGATGTTCAAACAAGCAGGTGTCCACATACTTTTGGTCATGTAGTGTATCTTATTTACATAAGTATTCACACCCCTGAGGCAATACGTGTCAGAATCACCTTTGGCAGCGATTACAGCTGTGAGTCTTTCTGGGTAAGTCTTTAAGAGCTTTGTTATTTTTCAAATTCTTCAAGCTCTGTCAAGTTGGTTGTTGATCATTGCTAGCCAGCCACTTTGAAGTCTTGCCATAGATTTTCTAGCTAATTTAAGTCAAAATTAATCTAAAATGGAATAAATAGTTTCCCCCCCTCATCAATCTACACACAATGCTCCATTATGACAAAGCAAAAACTGGTTTTTCGAAATGTTTGCAAATGTATTCAAAATGAAAACTGATATCAAATTTACATAAGTATTCAGACCCTTTACTCAGTTATTTGTTGAAGCATCTTTGGCAGCGATTACAGCCTCGAGTCTTCTTGGGCATGACGCTACAAACTTGGCACACCTGTATTTGGGAAGTTTCTCCCATTCTTCTCTGCAGATGCTCTCAAGCTCTGTCAGGTTGGATGGGGTGCGTTGCTACAAAGCTATTTTCAGATCTCCCGAGATATTAGATCGGGTTAACGTCCGGACTCTTGCTGGTCCAGTCTAGGACATTCAGAGACTTGTCACGAAGCCACTCCAGGGTTGTCTTGGCTGTGTGCTTAGGGTCGTTGTCCTGTTGAAAAGTGAACCTTCGCCCCAGTCTGAGGTCCTAACCTGCTCCAGAGTGCTTTTCATCAAAGATCGCTCGGTACCTTTCTCTGTTCATCTTTCCATAGATCCTGACTAGTCTCCAAATCCCTGCCGCTGAAAAACATCCCCACAGCATGATGTCGCCAACACATTGCTTCAGCGTAGGGATGGTTCCAGATGTCCTGCAGACGTGACACTTGGCATTCAGGCCAAAGAGTTCAATCTTGGTTTCATCAGACCAGAAAACCTTGTTTCTCATGGTCTGAGTCCTTTAGGTGCCTTTTGGCAAACTCCAAGCGGTCTGTCATGGGCCTCTTTCTGAGGAGTGGCTTCCATATGGCTTCCACTCTACCATGCAGAGATGGTTGTCCTTCTGGAATGTCCCATCTCCACAGAGGAACTCTGGAGCTCTGTCAGAGTGACCATCAGGTTCTTGGTTACCTCCCGACCAAGGCCATTCTCCCATGATTGTTTAGTTTGGCCGGGCTGCAAGCTCTAGGAAGAGTCTTGGTGGTTCTAAACTTCTTCCATTTAAGAACAGTGGGATCTTCAATGCTGCAGAAATGTTCTCATACCCTTTCCCAGATCTGCGCCTCGACACAGTCCTGTCTCGGAGCTCTACGGACAATTCCTTCGACCTCATAGCTTGGTTTTAGCTCTGAAGTGCACTGGCCTCTGTGTTCTCAGTTCTTAACCTTCTAACAGTATTAAGGATGTGTTTGTAGGACTTATAGTTTTGAAACTGAAATGTACTTTATGAGGGTAGTATACAATGTTATGCGTTGTTTAGAAAATGCCACCAGAGGGCGTCAGAGTTTGATGTTAAAGAGTCTGTGCACACTTTAATGGCATTTGACATGGTTATGATGCCAATCATTTCATTTAACTGTAATATTGTGACGCAGAGGTTGGTAAATTACATAACACCTGTTATAGTACCTGGTATGTAGACTGTTACGTAGCATGTAATATCATATTTGTCATGCAGACTGTGTAATAGCAGTTGTTATTAACAGTTGACATTCAATCATATGACAACAGGATGAACAGTCATCTAGAACACCCCTTATGACTAGTTTTATATCATCTTATGCTGTTACTCATAACAATTCAAAACTGCTTATGACAAATGCTATAATGTGTTAAGTAGCTGTTATAAAGGCTTTATGCCTGGTTCCTCTAGGTTTCTTCCTAGGTTCTGGCCTTTCTAGGGAGTTTTTCCGAGCCACTGTGCTTCTACATCTGCATTGCTTGCTGTTTGGGGTTTTGGCTGTGTTTCTGTACAGCACTGTGACATCGGCTGATGTAAAAAGGGCTTTATGAATACATTTGATTGATTGATATGCATTCATAAGGACACCTAAAGTAAAGTGTTACAAAGTTCATCATACTGACCAGGCAGTGTGCAATGGAACAGTTCTGTCGGCTGCCAAACTGCGTAGGATCTAGTTTCGGTGTGATGTCCCTCAGGATCCAGTGTGCAGAAAACTGTTCACAGTTGAGATGTTAATGAGATCGGCCTCAGTTCTTCAATGTTTTGTGGGGTAGATTTCGGTATGGGGACAACAGTAGTCTCTTTCCATTGTCCAGGGATGATAACTTATGGACCTGTTGATGATGTCACAGAGAGGAACGCTGATCTCGCATGCAAACTTCTTCAATATTCTTGGAGGAATCATGTCTAGGCCAGGGGATTTATGACAGTTGATGGAGGCCAGTCTACTATACAGATCCCCCAATGAAATGGTGGCCAGTGAGGGGCCTGGCAGGAAAGGAGATAGAGCTGAATGTTTGAGGAGTGGAAATGACTTGGACATCTTGACAAACTTAGTGTTGATGGCGTTTGCGATTGCCGACAAGTGCTGGCGATGGATTCCAGGAAAGTTCTTTTAAAGTTCTTTCGGTCAGCTTATTTTGCTGTGTTGCACATGGATTTTACTCTATATCAATTGTTTTTGTTTTTTTGCCAAAAGTTTTGAGAATGACACAAATATTAATTTCCACAAAGTTTGCTGCTTCAGTGTCTTTCTGAGTGTGTTTCTTAAGTAAGCAAAGAGAGTCATTAACCTATGTTTGAACCGACTCAACTATAACTCTGTGGCGATCAAATAAGACAGTGAAAGCCTCTCCAGGTTTTCTGTATCTGGAACTGTCTGCTAAGTAGTGATAAATTATGGTGAGACTTCAGGAGTTAATCCATATACAGTGTGTGTCATGAGTGTGCGCTAGTAGGTTGGAATTAACTTTTGAACCTGCTTTGTCCTGGTCGAGAGGAGGAGATAGGTTTTAAAATGTATATGATATATAAGCTGTTGTACATGGTTCTATGGGCAGCGCGCTCCTAGAATAAATGCTATTGACTCATTTTTGATAGACTGGTTTCTGTCTATTTTATGCAAATAAGGATCTTACAAATTCTTAGAAACAGACAGAGTGATTTTAATTGAATTGGTTAATGAACACATATAGGAATTGTACAATTCCCATGACAAAGACCTCTGCAATCCTCCCTGGCATGCTGTCAATTAACTTCTGGGCCACATCCTGACTGATGGCAGCCCATTCTTGCATAATCAATGCTTGGAGTTTGTCAGAATTTGTGGGTTTTTGTTTGTTGACCACAAGTTCTCAATGGGATTAAGGTCTGGGGAGTTTCCTGGCCATGGACCCAAAATATCTATGTTTTGTTCCCCGAGACACTTAGTTATCACTTTTGCCTTATGGCAAGGTGCTCCATCATGCTGGAAAAGGCATTGTTCGTCACCAAACTGTTCCTGGATTGTTGGTAGAAGTTGCTCTCGGAGGATGTGTTGGTACCATTCTTTATTCATGGCTGTGTTCTTAAGCAAAATTGTGAGTGAGCCCACTCCCTTGGCTGAGAAGCAACCCCACACATGAATGGTCTCAGGATGCTTTACTGTTGGCATGACACAGGACTGATGGTAGCGCTCACCTTGTCTTCTCCGGACAAGCTTTTTTCCGGATGCCCCAAACAATCGGAAAGGGGATTCATCAGAGAAAATAACTTTACCCCAGTCCTCAGCAGTCCAATCCCTGTACCTTTTGCAGAATATCAGTCTGTCCCTGATGTTTTTTCTGGAGATAAGTGGCTTATTTGCTGCCCTTCTTGACACCAGGCCATCCTCCAAAAGTCTTCACCTCACTGTGCGTGCAGATGCACTCACACCTGCCTGCTGCCATTCCTGAGCAAGCTCTGTACTGGTGGTGCCCCGATCCCGCAGCTGAATCAATTTTAGGAGACGGTCCTGGCGCTTGCTGGACTTTCTTGGGCGCCCTGAAGCCTTCGTCACAACAATTGAACCTCTCTCCTTGAAGTTCTTGATGATCCGATAAATGGTTGATTTAGGTGCAATCTTACTGGCAGCAATATCCTTGCCTGTGAAGCCCTTTTTGTGCAAAGCAATGATGATGGCTTGTGTTTCCTTGCAGGTAACCATGTTTGACATAGGAAGAACAATGATTCCAAGCACCACCCTCCTTTTGAAGCTTCCAGTCTGTTATTCGAACTCAATCAGCATGACAGTGATCTCCAGCCTTGTCCTCGTCAACACTCACACCTGTGTTAATGAGAGAATCACTGACATGATGTCAGCTTTTCCTTTTGTGGCAGGGCTGGAATGCATTGGAAATGTTTTTGGGGACTTTGCAATTTATTACAATTCATCTGATCACTAATCATAACATTCTGGAGTATATGTAAATTGCCATCCTACAAACTGAGGCAGCAGACATTGTGAAAATTAATATATATGTCAATTCTCAAAACTTTTTTTTTCACCTTTTATTTAACCAGGTAGGCTAGTTGAGAACAAGTTCTCATTTACAACTGTGACCTGGCCAAGATAAAGCATAGCAGTGTGAACAGACAACAACACAGAGTTACACATGGAGTAAACAATAAACAAGTCAATAACACAGTAGAAAAAAAGGAGTCTAAATACATTGTGTGCAAAAGGCATGAGGAGGTAGGCGAATAATTACAATTTTAGCAGATTAACACTGGAGTGATAAATGATCAGATGGTCATGTGCAGGTAGAGATACTGGTGTGGAAAAGAGCAGAAAAGTAAAGAAAAAAAACAGTACGGGGATGAGGTATGTAAATTGGGTGGGCTATTTACCGATGGACTATGTACAGCTGCAGCGATCGGTTAGCTGCTCAGATAGCAGATGTTTAAAGTTGGTGAGGGAGATAAGTCTCCAACTTCAGCGATTTTTGCAATTTGTTCCAGTCACAGGCAGCAGAGAACTGGAAGGAAAGGTGGCCAAATGAGGTGTTGGCTTTAGGGATGATCAGTGAGATACACCTGCTGGAGCGCGTGCTATGGGTGGGTGTTGCCATCGTGACCAGTGAACTGAGATAAGGCGGAGCTGTACCTAGCATGGACTTGTAGATGACCTGGAGCCAGTGGGTCTGGCGACGAATATGTAGCGAGGGCCAGCCGACTAGAGCATACAGGTCGCAGTGGTGGGTGGTATATGGTGCTTTAGTAACAAAGCGGATGGCACTGTGATAAACTGCATCCAGTTTGCTGAGTAGAGTATTGGAAGCTATTTTGTAGATGACATCGCCGAAGTCGAGGATTGGTAGGATAGTCAGTTTTACTAGGGTAAGTTTGGCAACGTGGGGGAAGGAGGCTTTGTTTGCGAAATAGAAAGCTGATTCTGGATTTGATTTTAGATTGGTGATGTTTGATATGAGTCTGGAAGGAGAGTTTACAGTCTAGCCAGACACCTAGGTACTTATAGATGTCCACATATTCTAGGTCGGAACCATCCAGGGTGGTGATGCTAGTCGGGCGTGCGGGTGCAGGCAGCGAACGGTTGAAAAGCATGCATTTGGTTTTACTGGCGTTTAAGAGCAGTTGGAGGCCACGGAAGGAGTGTTATGGTGTTGAGGCTCGATTGGAGGTTAGATAGCACAGTGTCCAAGGAAGGGCCAGAAGTATACAGAATGGTGTCGTCTGCGTAGAGGTGGATCAGGGAATCGCCCGCAGCAAGAGCAACATCATTGATATATACAGAGAAAAGAGTCAGCCCGAGAATTGAACCCTGTGGCACCCCCATAGAGACTGCCAGAGGACCGGACAGCATGCCCTCCGATTTGACACACTGAACTCTGTCTGCAAAGTAGTTGGTGAACCAGCAAGGCAGTCATCAGAAAAACCGAGGCTACTGAGTCTGCCGATAAGAATATGGTGATTGACAGAGTCGAAAGCCTTGGCAAGGTCGATGAAGACGGCTGCACAGTACTGTCTTTTATCGATGGCGGTTATGATATCGCTCAAGTACCTTGAGCGTGGCTGAGGTGCACCCGTAACCGGCTCGGAAACCAGATTGCACAGCGGAGAAGGTACGGTGGGATTCGAGATGGTCAGTGACCTGTTTGTTGACTTGGCTTTTGAAGACCTTAGATAGGCAGGGCAGGATGGATATACAGTGGGGCAAAAAAAGTATTTAGTCAGCCACCAATTGTGAAAGTTCTCCCACTTAAAAAGATGAGAGAGGCATGTCATTTTCATCATAGGTACACTTCAACTATGACAGACAAAATGAAGGAAAAAAATCCAGAAAATCACATTGTAGGATTTTTAATGAATTTATTTGCAAATTATGGTGGAAAATAAGTATTTTGGACAATAACAAAAGTTTATCTCAATACTTTGTTATATACCCTTTGTTGGCAATGACAGAGGTCAAACGTTTTCTGTAAGACTTATTTCTGGAGAGATTCATTTTTAAAATTAGAAGTTCGAACTGTTTGGTATGGACCTGGAAAGTATGACATTACTTTGCAGGCTATCTCTGCAGTAGACTGCAACTCCTCCCCCTTTGGCAGTTCTCTCTTGACGGAAAATGTTATAGTTGGGTATGGAAATCTCCGAATATTTGGTGGCCTTCCTAAGCCAGGATTCAGACACAGCAAGGACATCAGGGAAGCAACGGAGTGCGAGTGCAATATCAAATGAAATATTTGATGCTTTCTCCGCACTCTCGTCCCCACAAGAACGTACTCAATAGAACACTCGTCGAGAACAAACTCTGAGCATGAAAGTGTAGAAGCACGGTTGTATTAGAAACACCCTTAAGTACACACGGCCGGTACAGTGAAACTGCGAATGGCTCATTAAGTCCATGATATAGCTATAGCATAGCAGCTGTCGAAAGCTGTGTATGCTGGAAACCCTTGGGTGAAGAGGTCAAGTGAAGGGTTGTGTTGTTCATATGAATTTTGTGTGTTTTTAACGCTATTGACAACCTTAACAGAATGGTTGTGTGGTATAGGATGTGATTATTTTTTTTTGTCCCTGAGGGGAAATTCTTGGAAAATGCTACTTGTTCAAGAGACTTAATGGGATAATAGGTTAGCCGGTCATGTTCGTGGCTAATGGATAACTGGATTAAGGCTGGAGTTCAGGAAATCTGGAATACGTTTATTTGTAGGGAGTTTTTCTTAGCCACCGTGCTTCTACACCTGCATTGCTTGCTGTTTGGGGTTTTAGGCTGGGTTTCTGTACAGCACTTTGAGATATCAGCTGATGTATGAAGGGCTATATAAATAAATTTGATTTGATTTGTACGACGTTATTGTAAACGAGCTGTAGAATTCACGACGTGATAGCATTCTTGGCATTCGTTCATATTCTCTCTCTTTCTCTCACACACCCCCCTACCCCTTATCACCTCCCCTATCTCTCTCACTGTCTCCCCATTTTCCCCTCCTGTCTCCCTCTTTCTCTCCCTCTCCCTCCCCCTCCAGGAGGTGTGTTCCAGGTCTCCCTCTCTCTGCAGTCTGAGAGCCAGGGAACAGCTTGTGGTGGAGCTGAAGAAGGCCAACGGCAGCCTGGGTATAAGTGTAGCTGTGAGTAAATCTATATATGTTACAGTAGTGCTTCCCAACTCCACACCTTGGCCATGCCATAGAAACAGAATAACTAGAAGGTGTACCCATGAGTGTTCCAGTCAAATTGCTTTGTCGCTTCTAGTAATTATATTCCTAATTTCCACCTATAATACTACTACTGTCTCAGTCACACCAATCTACAGTACATATTCTTCTATAGGGTGGAGGTTAGGGGTCATGCTAGGGTTTAGGTTTAGGGGTCATGATCAAAACAATCCCTAGGTGCCTTTGCCTAGCCCCTACTCGCAGTCTCCTATACTTAATGCAGTATGTTATATGTTCTCTGTAGGGGAGTCAACACCCGTGTTAGTTTTAGAGGCAGTAGTCTGAGGCTAGGGCCAGGGGTAGAAGCTATGATATAATATATACAGTACAGTATGGGATACAGTATGTGTTGTGCCCTACAGGGTGGAATGAACACCTGTGTTCGTTACGAGGGGATATACATCAAGAGTCTGGTGCCAGGGGCCGCTGCTGAGCAGGACGGGCGCATTCAGATAGGTAACCAAACATCACTCCTCAACCAATACCTGACTAGCTTCACACATTCAAATAGGTAACCAAACATCACTACTCAACCAACACCAGACTAGCTTCACACATTCAAATAGGTAACCAGACATCACTAATCAACCAATACCAGACTAGCTTCACACATTCAAATAGGTAACCAGACATCACTAATCAACCAATACCAGACTAGCTTCACACATTCAAATAGGTAACCAGACATCACTAATCAATCATGTGCGTATGTATGACAGGTGACCGACTGCTGGAAGTTGATGGGTCCAACCTACGAGGTGTAACACACAAACAGGCCGTGGAGTGCCTGAAGAAGACTGGAGAGGTACGATGCACGCACACACTCCATCTTTCTCTCGCTCTTTAGTCTCGCTTCTATTTAGTTCTCACTCCTTCTCTCTTGGCAGTGGCAGGGAAAACCATATGTTTACAGCTGTTGTTATTTTAGCTTTTGCTAATGAGCTTTAGCCACAGCCTTTAGGCTTGCTGACATTAGCATGCTCTACACTGACACCTGGGCCACATCTCTAACATAGTGTTGACAGACAGCTTAGCTTAGCCCAGTCACCTCCTGTCCAATCACTGGGTTACGTAACTCCCAGATTCCAGGACAAAAACAAATAACATAACAAATCTAGCTATTTTCTCACATGACTTCACTAGCATAATGAGTCTCTAAACAGCACTGTCTTAACCCTTTCTCCCTATTGTCGGACAGAATTCTGTGATTTTAGCTGTTTTGTTTTTTCTGTGTGCATGATCATTGTGTGTGTGTGTATGAACGCTGTGTGTATGTTCACTGTGTGTGTGTGTTAGGTGGTGAGTCTGCTTTTAGAGAGGGAGCCCCAGGTGGTGTTGGGGGCGGGAGCGAATCGCCCCCGCTCAGCTTCACAGAGCCAATCAGGAAGTCTCAGGAGAGACAGCTCCATGGAGATGACCTTGAGTGGCAAGACCAAGGACTACAGCTTTGTCACTGATGGTGAGAGGAGAGGGCACACACACACACAAACACAAAGGCACACAACCAGGCAGACACACACAGACTCCCCCGAGGTGGCTGTGACTTATCTGACAGCTACATTGTGTTGGCTGTCACAGACAGCCCCGACACACCCCCAGTCCCCTGAGAGCTGACACACTGATGCCTTATAGCTCAGTGTGTGTCTGCACGTGCGTGTGTGTCAGCACTGTGCATATGCGTGCGTCCGTACATATGTACAGACCTCGGTCTTGGTTTTACTGTTTTACACACATTCCAGTCTGGTGGAGGGCTACAATGAAATGGAATGAGTTTTACAGCAGAAAATGCTTGTTGGTGCATGTAAATAATGATGTGAAGCTGAATCACCCTCCCCCTCTCTCAAACACTCTGAAAATAATGATGACCCTTTGCGCTCTTCTCAGACAACACTTTGGAGGTGCTGTTGAAGAAGAGCCTGTGTGGTTTGGGCTTCAGCTTCTACATCAGTGAGTTGAACAGTGGTTGTGACCAGGGCAGCAGTGTGGTGCGGATCAAAACCCTTTTCCAGGGTCAACCAGCCAAGGAGTCAGGACAGATCAGAGAAGGAGACGTCATATTGGCTGTTAATGGACAATGGGTTAAAGGCCTCAGCTACCAGGTACACAATGTCTTTCTTGTACAAATCTCTTTATCTTTGTCCTTCAAGCCAGATATGAAGAATTGTGTCCTGTTGGTGAGTGTGAATGAGGTGGTTAGAGTTAGCGTTGTATTGAGATTAGGTTGTGAATGTCAGGGTTCGGTGTTAAATATTTTCATATGTTGGCGTGCCTTGCTGAATCTGAGAGAGGGGATGGGGAGGGGGGATGTCTACCGATGAGGCGCAAGAGCGTCACCAATGGCGTTCTTTGTCTTTTTATATGTTCTTTTTAACGAATTATGATTTGGCGCACCGGCATCACAGATTATTTTGACGAGTGATGATTTCGTGGAGGCTTAAGAGGAGGCGAGCGATTTTTAACCAGAGAGTTTGGGTAGTTCCATTCGTGTCATCTAGGTATCTAGCTAGTGCATGCAATATTTTGTTGTAGTTTCTGAAAAGAGGTTTAGTTTAGTGTTAGAATGCAGTGCGTCTCTCTGTATGTTAGCTCCATGCTTTATTCAGCATTCTCTCTCTCCCTCCTTTGCTCTCTGTGCCACATCACAGTTAATCCCCTAATCTGATCTATCGGAAATGAACTCTGCACGTCTCACCTATGGCTCTGAACTATGGATTACACAGCGGTCGGACTGAGACGGCAGTGTCGTTAACATGCAAATTAGCTGTTGTCATGGGAATGCTTGGTGGCAAAGGGGTACTGCATGTGTCTGTGGCCCACCAAAATAACCATACATATTTACGTTAGTGCACAAAGTACGTTGACCAATAAATGCAGCAGATACAGAGAACTCCCGACCAATATGCCCCTGCCCTCCCCAGCAGACTGAACCACACACATACCAAAAAATTCCTTGTACTGACCCTTGACCGCTCATCCACAGAGGGTGTTGTTCCTGCTCCGTGGGCCTCCGTCTGAGGTCCGCCTGACTCTCTGCAGACCTGCTTTTGGAGTACTGTCTCAACTGGATGCTGACACACTGGTGAGTACACACACACACACACACTCTCTCACACACAGAGAAAAACAGGCTCACAGATAAATAGACACATGCACACACACCTACACGCACTGAGAATTGAGCACTGAGTGGTATCTCTCTCTTCAAATAGGTTCCTTTCTTGTCTCCAACCCGTGGGGTGAGGTCCAAGTCTCTAGACATCAGGCTAGGGGAAGATTATAGCCAGCTGCTCAAACTACAGGCATACCAGAACCGTCAGTACAACCAGGAAAACCAGGCCCAGAAGGAGCCAATGCAGACATCACAAGCCCAGGACCAAGCCTCCAGGCAGGCCAGACAAACAGACAAATCCCCTGAGCCCTCTGGAGGTCCGAAGACTCAACAGAGTCAGGATAGTCAAGACAGTGAGATGGACGCAGCCGAGAACCAGCCTTCCTCACCCTCTCCCTCACCCCCTTCCCCCATCTCCCTCGCCAGCAGAAGTGACGCAGGAGACAGTGAAGAGTTGTCGGTTGTGGACGAGGAAGGTTCCGAAGAAATGAGCTCGGCATCTGTTGGGGCCAAGACCAGTACTAGTCCCGTGTACACCAGGTAACGTTGATGTAACATTTTAAGTACAGAACAAATTATTGATTGCTGCCTTTTAGAAACAGGTTGCTCTCGTAAAATACATGTTTATTTTCAATGCGATTTACCTGTGTAATTAAAGGATCAATTAAATGCAAATAAATACAAAGGCAAACACACACACACACACAACTGTTAATGAACCCTGTATGTACTTCCAGTGGCATCAGAGAAGAGGCGGACGGCAGTTTAACATACTGCCTTATGGGTGATGGAATAACCATTCTGGCTGATAAAGAGTACTTGACCATCAGTTCGACTTCGGACAGGCCCTCTAGCCTTACCTCAAACACCTCATGTACCCCCAGTGTGGCTCCACACACTACCTCTCATACCTCCAGGACCAGATCCACCCCCCCTACTAGGGTCCGATCCACCACCCCCAAAAGTACTTCCATCCCCCACAGCTTGTCCTTGAAAACCACAAGCTCAACAAACCCCAATTTGTCATTGCAAACCACCTCTGTCCAGCAGACACCAGCTCAGCCCTCCTCTAGGCCTACATCCAGCATTTCCTCTAGGATGTCTGACCTCAACATCAGCCACTCGGTGCATCCTCTCCAGCCCCAGCATGCTACACCTCCTCTTCCCAGCCTCTTCTCCTATACCTCCAACCCCAACTCCAGGATCTCTGATTGCAAACACAGCATCACCTCCGATCGTAAACACAGCATCACCTCCGATCGTAAACACAGCATCACCTCCGATCGTAAACACAGCATCACCTCCGATCGTAAGCACAACATCACCTCCGATCGTAAACACAGCATCACATTCAAGACTACCAATGCCTCCAACATCACTCGTTCAGTCATCCAATACAATCCCCAGCCCCCTGACACATTGCCCCCTCGCAACCCCCGCACGCCACCCCTCTCCCCAGCCTTCCTTGTCCTCACTCTCTCCCCCCATTCAGGCTGCACCTCTCCCACACACACACCCTACCTGGAGACAGGAGACAGAAGGGGAGGAGGACGAAGATGAGGATGAGAATGAGGAGGATCCCAGAAAAGTGAGACTTAATGTCAATGACATTACTTTTTTATTTCTTTATTTTTGTTTAATCACATCCATAAAATCACTTTCCTAGATGCTGGATTAAAGAGGATAATGTAGAACAAAAAATACATCTGTCAGTATTATTTTCCTGACGCAGCCCTAGTTTTGGGTTGAAATGTTGTCCGATTAAACAACACTTTGGGAGGATATACCAGTGTGCAGAATTTTTTGTTCTAGTGACATTTGATTGAACTTTATTCATAGGGATCCCGAGTGGCACAGCGGTCTGAATTTTGAACCAGGGACTGTAGAGTCACTACAGCCCCTAGTTCTAATCCAGGTTGTATCACATCTGGCCGTGATTGGGAGTCCCATAGGGAATCACAATTGGCCCCGCGTCGCCGGTGTAGGCCATCATTGTAAATCTTCTTTTTTTTTTCTTAACTCACTTTCCTAGTTAAATGAAGTTGAATTTTAATTTAAAATTTATAAAAACAATTACAAAAAAAAAACGAAATAGCACTTTTCACAACTGCGTTCACAAAAACCCAAGCCTAAACCCTAAAGAAAACAGCAGAGATAGAAAATAGAACAAAGGCCTGGACACTGTCTTTTGTGTTTTCCATCCAGGGCATGATGAAGGAATTTGAGATGTGTGTGGTTCTGACCAAGTCGTGGAGCGGTAGTTTTGGGTTCACCATCACACGCAGCAAACTGGATGCCTGCTACTACATTCAGGACATACTGGACAACCCTGCTAAGACGGACGGACGGCTCAGACCAGGGGACAGACTAGTCACGGTATGCACACACACATGGGCACACACACATGGACAAACATATACACATAGGCACACATTATCTTTATCTGTCTCTCCCATATTCCCCACTCCCAGGTCAATGGCCAGGATATGACGAATGTGACGGATGAGGTTGCCATGTCGATCCTGAGGTCGTCTCCTAGGAGACTGAGTTTGATCCTGGGGAGGGCGGTGACCAACCTGATCGCTCCACCTTTTCCAGACAACCTGCAAGACATCATACTGCACAAGACACCGACTGGACAGCTTGGTAAAACACTGAATGGGAGCGTGACTATTAGTATTTATCAGATGGGAGAACTATATTATAGGAAGCCAGTGTGAGGGTCTGCGCTCAGGCTGCAATGTATGGTGGCCGGTGCGTGGGAGAAAAAAAATCTGTGTTGAACTACGTAGGTACTCAAACCATGAAAAGGGAAAACCAAGGAGGTCGAGATGCAAAAATATACTTAAATTGAATGCATGCTCAAACGGATATCAAAAGATCCTCGTTGCGAAGTGCTAAACAAAGAAAGGAGCGTACGTTTCGGCTTCGTCGGTGCTGTACAAACTCATTAAGGAGGCACGGACTTAAGAAGACACACTTGCTGTGCGTAACAGATGCACAGGTGCAGGGAAAAGGTGCTCTGTTACAATTTCAACCTTTCTGTCTGTATTATATCTGTAAAATCTGGATGGTGCTCATTAGGGCACGCCGTAGCAAACACTTTGCAATGGAAAACATTCCGTTGTTTAGGTCGTGTATCCTCTGGTCACTCTTTTTTCTTCTGTTTTTGTCCCTAATGAACACATCTCTCAGGTATAAAGCTGACGGGTGGTATAGGCAGCAAATGGCAGGGGATCTACTGTCTGGAGGTGGTTCCTGGTTCACCTGCCTGTGAGGAAGGCAGCGTCCAACCAAACGACAGGATCCTGTACATCTGTGGCCGATGCACCATGGGAATGACTCTGGAGGACGCTGTCAAGGCCTGCGAGACTGCTCCGCGCAAAGTGAAACTTAAGGTCACCAGGTGTGTGGGGTTTCCTGAGTGTGTGTGTGTGTTTTGTAGGAATGCATGCATTTTTTTTGTTAAATGATCCGTCTGTTTGCTTTCTTTCTTGTTTCTTGTAGAGATGACCAGCCTGTGACTCCCAAAGCCAAGAGTAATGGTGCGTATAAGATCATGTAGTGAGGTGCTTTAACCTCCCGGTGACCACTATGTTCAGTTCAGGACTCTCAGTGTATATGACTGCTGGTTCACATAGAAACAGACACGAACTGAAACACTGGAATGTTGGCTAAGTGTTGCAATGGGTTAAGTTGATGTAATGAGAAGTTTGTAACCAGGCAGGTTGATGCCTCAATGACGAAGTAGATGCTATCCTCAGATCAATCATTACCAGGTTAAATAACCATATTACCTGAGATAGAAGCTTCATGGTTTGGTCTTTCAACATTACGGTGTGTGATTCTGTGTCCTGTCTGTCTGTGTCCAGGTCTCAGTGACCTGAGAGAGTGGAAGAAGGAGGAGCAAAGGGAGTATTTCAGTGGGACCTCTCTCTCGCTAATATTTGTTATTGGTCTCTCTCCTCTCGCATCTCTTTGTCTGTGTTTGTAGCCGTAGCCCGGTGCTGACAGACAGTGTGTGTGTGTTTGTTGACGGACAGGGCCTGTGCTGCCACTGCAGGATTAATTATTACAGAGCATCTAAACCTCCACTGGGGTATTAGACCACACACGCACACACACACACACACACTAGTTGTTTGTTGACAGTGAGGGGTGAGGTAGAGGGACAAGAGAGGGGCAGTCTGAAAGGACAGTGTTGTCTACCTACCGAGAGGACACCTACGCACCAAAATGGCCACAGAGGAGAGAGGTCAACGTGAGTTCCTGTCCTGTTCTGAATATATCATCACCAGAGGGGAATGTTTTACTTTTGTTTGACGTGGACAGCTTTTGCAGAGGCTTTTTTTGTGTGACTGGAGGGATAGAACATTATCCAAGGTCAAACAGGAATGAATATGTGTTAGATTGATCTTGTTTGATCATACGTCTGTATTGGTTGTGGTACCTTTGCTTATGAATTATTGATGATGTATGTTTCTAATACTTGCAAGTTGTTGTTTTTTTATCTCTCAGTAGATTAAGTTACATTGAGCAGGATTCAGGAACATTGAGCAGGAGCTATCATATACCTTACCTGCCGCACTGGCCTTTTGGTTACATAATATAGCAAACCTTTTTTGTCCGTTGAAATGGAAATATTTTGTTCTGTCTCTCTGTTTGTCCTGTAGCTAAAGCCGTGCCCGAAACCACTGGGAAATTCAGACCACTTCTCTCTGTCACCTCCGATCAAGACGTAAGTGTTAGCTCTCACTCTCTCTGTCTCTCTATCTACCTATCACTCTCTCTCTTTTGCTGTCTCTCTTTCTCGATCTCTCTCTTTCTCCAACTTTTCTTTCTCTATCCATTTCTCTCTCTCATCTTTCTCCAACTTTTCTTTCTCTATATATTTCTCTCTCTCTCTCTCTCTCTCTCTCTCTCTCTCTCTCTCTCTCTCTCTGATGACTCAGGTTGAAACTAGAGTCATCTGTTCTCTCGGCTTGGGGCCTGTGTGGGCTTTCTCACCTGATTCATGCATTAATATTTTACTGCTCAAACACTGCTTACCTCAGCCTGTGGCAGAGAATTGGGAATGCTCTTATAGCAGTCTGGATAAAAGTGTCTACTTAATGGATAAATTGTAATTGCAAGTATCGTGAGATAAGGGCTTCCTAACTAGAATTCTCACAGTAATTTGACTTAAGTGGAAGTTGGCATTCACCCCGATGACTGGATTTGTAACTTCCACCTCTCCCTCTCTCAGAGCTGTATCTTGCAAATATATGTGTGTAAACCAGAGAGAGGGGGTCTGGGCTTTGCTCTGATTGGAGGATGCAACGGAAGTACGCTCAGAGTGAAGGAGATATGCGCTGGAGGCATGGCGCAGCAGGATGGACAGCTCAGAGTGGGAGACATACTGCTCGAGGTACACACACGCTAAAGCCCTGCACAGGCATGCATTTTAAGCCCAAGGCCTACCCATGCCTGCGACATTCAGAAACTCTAAATCAGAAATAACTTCCTCCGTTAGTACAGTAAATCCTTTAGTTGCTCCTCTATGTCTGTCACTCGCTCACTGGGCACAGCTCGCTCTGCATGCGCTCTACTCATGGCTGCTTTGAGTCTGTGAGTATCCATAGCAACGGCTCCACTTGGGCTGCTCTGCTCAATGAAGAGACATAAGTGAGCATTTAGCTGTTAGCTATTTTTTGTCACTCTAAACATTTTCTGTGAAATAATCTCTCCTGTCTTATATTTGACGAGGTTGAAGCACTTCGTTATGATCTTAGTCAGATATGACTGTACTGTGCAGCAGAGCACACACAAAGGGTTCAGCTTCAAAATATTAGTGATAGACGAGTCCTGCCTGTACCCTAGTTATTCGGGCTCTGGTCGGGTAGCAGAGCTCTTACGCACACATGTGACTTATCAATGACTGATCCATCCATGACTGATGATGTATCCAAACATGACTTTTAATACAGTTGAAGTCGGACGTTTACATACACCTTAGCCAAATACATTTAAACTCAGTTTTTCACAATTCCTGATATTTAATCCTAGTCAAATTCCCTGTTTTAGGACAGTTAGGATCACCACTTAATTTTAAGAATGTGAAATGTCAGAATAATAGTAGAGAGAATGATTTATTTCAGCTTTCATTTCTTTCATCACACTCCCAGTGGGTCAGAAGTTTACATCCACTCAATTAGTATTTGGTAGCTTTGCCTTTTTAAATCCCACAATAAGTTGGGTGAATTTTGGCCCATTCCTCCTGACATAGCTGGTGTAACTGAGTCAGGTTTGTAGGCCTCCTTGCTCGCACACGCTTTTTCAGTTCTGCCCACAAATGTTCTATAGGATTGAGGTCAGGGCTTTGTGATGGCCACTCCAATACCTTGACTTTGTTGTCCTTAAACCATTTTGCCACAACTTTGGAAGTATGCTTGGGGTCGTTATCCACCCCCACAACATGATGCTCCCACCCCCGTGCTTCACAGTTGGGATGGTGTTGTTCGGCTTGCAAGCCTCCCCCTTTTTCCTCCAAACATAACGATGGTCATTATGGCCAATAAGTTATATTTTGTTCATCAGACCAGAGGATATTTCTCCAAAAAGTACGAACTTTGTCCCCATGTGCAGTTGCAAACCATAGTCTGGCTTTTTTTAATGGCAGTTTTGGCGCAGTGGCTTCTTCCTTGCTAAACGGCCTTTCAGGTTATGTCGATATAGGACTCGTTTTACTGTGGATATGGATACTTTTGTACCCGTTTCCTCCAGCATCTTCACAAGGTCCTTTGCTGCTGTTCTGGGAATGATTTGCACTTTTTAGCACCAAAGTACATTAATCTCTAGGAGACAGAATGCGTCTCCTTCCCGTATGACGGCTGCGTAGTCCCATGGTGTTTATACTAGCGTGCTATTGTTTGTAAAGATGAAAATGGTACCTTCAGGCGTTTGGAAATTGCTCCCAAGGTTGAACCAGACTTGTGGAGGTCTACAATTTTTTTCTGAGGTCTTGGCTGATTTCTTTTGATTTTCCCATGATGTTAAGCAAAGAGGCACACAGTTTGAAGGTAGGCCTTGAAATACATCCATAGGTACACCTCTAATTGACTCAAATGATGTCAATTAGCCTATCAGAAGCTTCTAAAGCCATGACATAATTTTCTGGATTTTTCCAAGCTGTTTAAAGGCACAGTCAAGTTAGTGTATGCAAAATTCTGACCCACTGGAATTGTGATACAGTGAATTATAAGTGAAATAATCTCTCTGTAAACAATTATTGGAAAAAGGACTTGTGTCATGCACAAAGTAGATGTCCTAACCGACTTGCCAGAACTATAGTTTGTTTTAACAATACATTTTTGGAGTGGTTGAAAAAAAAGTTTTAATGACCTAAGTGTATTTAAACTTCCGACTTCAACTGTATATTTGTACTAAATATGTGTCATTGTTGTATTCAAATGTGTTCTAGGTGAATGGTATAATAGTATCAGGTCTGAGCCACTGTAAGGTGGTGGATATCCTCCGTCAGGCTGAGGGAAACATCCAACTCACAATCTGTAGAGACATACCAAGAGCCAACACAGCACCCTGCACTGATGTATCCTTCTCTATGGCCTTCCCTGGAGACAACATGGCCGTCTGTCCTGGATCCAATATGGCTTCCTGTCCTGGATCAAATATGGCCTCCTGCCCTGAAGTCAACATGGCTACCAGCAATCGATCCAACATGGCATCCTGCACTGGATCAAATGTGTCAGTCTTCATCGAAGCCCGTATGTCGGACAATGCCGAGCCATTCTCCAACCCTTCTGCATGTTCCTCACCTGATTTCCAGCAGGAGGAACTTCCCTCTGGTGAGATAGAGATAGTTAATCCAAAAGTAATATTTGTTTTGGGGTTTCATACTTAATAAATCCTCTTGATCCTACTTGAGACGCAGACGTCCCACCTAGAGCTCTGGAAATGCAAATGCGCTACGCTACACGCTAATAGTATTAGTTAAAATGCAAACGTTCATTAAAATACACATGCTTGGTATTGAAATAAAGCTACAGTCGTTGTGAATCTAGCCACCGAGTCAGATTTTTAAAATGCTTTTCGGCGAAAGCATGAGAAGCTATTATCTGATAGCATGCAACACCCCAAAAGACCCGTAGGGGATGTAAACAAAAGAATTAGCATAGTCGGCGCTACACAAACCGCACAATAAAATATAAAACATTCATTACCTTTGACCATCTTCTTTCTTGGCACACCTTGATGTCCCATAATCAATACTGGGTCTTTTTTTGGATTAAATCGGTCCATATATAGCCTAGATATCGATCTATGAAGACTGTGTGATAAACGGGAAAAAAGTAGCATTTCATAACGTAACGTCATTTTTTAAAAGTTAAAAAGTCGACGATAAACTTTCACAAAACACTTCGAAATACCTTTCTAATGCAACTTTAGGTATTACTACACGTTAATAAGCTATAAAAATCATCAGGAGGCGATGTAAATTCGATAGCTGGTCGTGTGGAAAAAATGTCCGGAAAAACACAGAGACAATGCCTCAGGTTGGTGGTCGGAGGGAATCGGTTCCCTTTGGTCGGATCTACCAAGAATCAAATCAGAATCAAATGAGAAGACTCTATACATCCTGTGGAAGCTGTAGGTACTGCAAGCTCGGCCTCATTTAATACGGTTCACCTTTAACAATCCATGGAAGTGGCGCATGGATATTTTTTTCCATCTCCAGTGATCAGATTTTCCTGCGCTTTTCGATGAAACAGACGTTCTGTTATAGTCACAGCCGTGATTTAAACAGTTTTGGAAACGTCTGAGTGTTTTCTATCCACACATACTAATCATATGCATATACTATATTCCTGGCCTGAGTAGCAGGACGCCAAAATGTTGCGCGATTTTTAACAGAATTTCCGAAAAAGTAGGGGGAGGCTTAACAGGTTTTAAAAAGTGTTATTTTTAGCTATGTTTAGCGAAGTAAATATTTCAATCTGCAGGCCTAAATCCTAAACAAAATGTACTTAAATGCCCAATGCAGCCATTTTTATCTCAATGTCAAATCATTTCTGGGTAACAATTAAGTACCTTACTATGATTACTTTTGACCATTTTAATTGAAAACGAACAAAAATAGCTTCTTAACAAGAGCAATTTCTCAAGCTAAAATTGCTCGGACTTTCAGGGAGTGGTCTGAGTGGGGAGGGGAAAACTGGAAACTAGTTGTTATTGGCAGATAGGTTTGTAACTCTTTCTTATCAAATCAAATATTATTGGTCACATACACATGTTTAGCAGATATTATTGCAAGTGTAGAGAAATGCTTGTGTTTCTAGCTCCAACAGTGCAGTAATATCTAACAAGTAATATCTAACGATTTCACAACAATACACAAAGTAAAGGAATGGAATTAAGAATTTACAAATATTTGGTTGAGCAATGCCGGAGCGGCATAGACTAAAATACAGTATGAGTAGTGCAAAATATGTAAACATTATTAAAGTGACTAGTATTCCAAATTATTAAAGTGGCCATTGATTTCAACTCTATGTATATAGAGGCAGTAGCCTCTAATATATTAACAAATTTACCGTCTGGTGATTTCACCAGGCAGGCCAAAACTCTATCTCACCAAAACAGGCTTAAATTTCAGGCGGCCTTTTGAAACGGCTCTTACACTAAAAGGGCATTAAAAAAACGAAAAAGATATTTGTCCTCCGAAGAGGGGTGGTGGTGGGTGGGTTAATATTTTTTTTTAAATAAAGAATTGGAGCAGGGTAAATTTGATTCCGATGGCCATCAGGCTGCTGAACAGTGGAACATAGTAGGACAGATGTAGGATGTTGAACAGTGGAACATAGTAGGACAGATGTAGAATGTTGAACAGTGGGACATAGGACAAATGTAGGGCCCAATACATGGTCGGGCAGTAGACTGCAGAGACAGAATAAATATGTTTCCAGTGTTTCCATATTGAATGTATTATAGTGTATTATTTTTTTGTATTTGTATGCTGGCTTCACAAAAATAATTTTCATGTAAAAAAAAAAAAGAAGTAGGGCATTACATTTGTACAATTTCACAGTATTATACCAACCTGATACTGTGGAAATATATGTATAAAACCCAGGAAAATAACATTTTTGATTGCACTGGGCCTTCTAAATAATTGAGTCATACTGTATATAATTTTTTCCTGTGTATTTGATTACAGAGGGGACTTCAGATCCAGTACCTGATGTAGAGGAGGACATTACCCCACTTTCACCCCCCGATGCCTCCTATCACCCCTCACTCCACCTGCGGGCCCTCACAGAAGAGGACATGGCTGGACAGGTAAAACACAACACTGTAGCATTGCAGTCTATTGTGAAAATAGGAGCCCCCATACTCACCTGTCACTTCTCTCTCTCTTTCTCTCTCTGGTGCGTGTGTAGGAGAGCTGTAACAGTAAACCCTCTCATCAAGCTTGCTGCCTGTCCAGCAAAAGTATGACTAACTTGCTCCATGAAGCCTCGGACATGTAAGACTGATCTTATCATCCTCTCCTCTTTTACTCCTCTCCATTTGTCTCTCATTAACAATCACACATTGTTGCCAGTAGGGGAGAGCGGGGTAAGTGGAACCAAAATAAAAAATACATACAGTGCCTTCAGAAAGTATTCAGAACCCTTGACTTTTTCCACATTTTTTACATTACAGCCTTATTCTTAACCAGATTAAATATTTTTTCCCATCATCAATCTACACTCAATACCCCATAATGACAAAGCAAAAACAGGTTACCGAATTGAGGACGCTTTTCCTATGGTTCATATTCATACCAGCCAGGTAGACTATACTCCTGTTGTAAAGAGAAGCAATGTGCTTAATATTAGGCAAGTTAAGTTAAGAAATAAATATAATAAGCCTAAAGAAAGCTTATGGGATTCTCCTATTTTTATTAGAGGCCATCACTCTGTTTTCTCACACAATTGCATAGCCTATAGAAATGTTGCGCAACATGAGCTCATGGTCTCTCATGGAGTGTTTGATAAAATGTTTCATTACATTTGCATTGATGTCCAAGTGATTAGAAGGACAATAGAGTGCTGAGTAGCAGGCAGTTAGCAAGTTTGCTCGGCTACTACCAGATGGCGGTTTCAGACGACTGTGTGATCACTCCCAATGTGAGTAAGACTTTTAAACAGGTCAACATTCACAAGGCCGTAGGGCCAGACGGATTACCAAGACGTGTACTCCGAGCATGCGCTGATCAACTGGCAAGTGTCTTCACTGACATTTTCAACCTCTCCCTGACTGAGTCTGTAATACCAACATGTTTCAAGCAGACCACCATAGTCCCTCTCTCCAAGAACACTAAGGTAACCTGTCTAAATGTCTACCTACCTGTACCTCACACATCTATAGCCATGAAGTGCTTTGAAAGGCTGGTCATGGCTCACATCAACACCATTATCCCAGAAACTCTAGACCCACTCCAATTTGCATACCGCCCCAACATATCCACAGATGATGTAATCTCTATTGCACTCCATACTGCCCTTTCTCACTTGGACAAAAGGAACACCTATGTGAGAATGCTATTTATTGACTACAGCTCAGCGTTTAACACCATAGTGCCCTTAAAGCTCATCACTAAGCTAAGGACCCTGGGACTAAACATCTCCCTCTGCATCTGGATCCTGGACTTCCTGATGGGCCGCTCCCAGGTGGTAAGGGTAGGTAACAACACATCCGCCACGCTGATCCTCAAAACAGGGTCCCTTCGGGTGCGTGCTCAGTCCTGTCCTGTACTCCCTGTTCATTCATGACTGCATAGCCAGGCACGACTCCAACACCATCATCAAGTTTGCCGATGACACAACAGTGGTAGGCCTGATCACCAACAATGATGAGACAACCTATAGGTAGGAGGTCAGAGAGCTGGTTGTTTGGTGCCAGGACAACAACCTCTCTCTCAACGTGATTAAGAGTAAACTAGATGATATGGACTACAGGAAAAGGAGGACCGAGCACACCCCCATTCTCATCGACGGGGCTACAGTGGAGCAGGTTTAGAGCTTCAAATTCCTTGGCGTCCTCATTACCAACAAACTATCACGGTCCAAACACTCTTAAGACAGTCATGAAGAGGGCACAACGAAGTCTATTCCCCCTCAGGAGACTGAAAAGATTTGGCATCCTCAAAAGGTTTCAGCCACACACATTGCTGACAGGTGTATAAAATCGAGTGCATTCTCATAGGATGACACCTTTCTAAATAGTCAGTTCATCAAATTTTTGTCCTGCTATAGCTGCCCCGGTCATCTGTAAGTGTTGTTATTGTGAAGTGGAAACAACAGGTCAGCCGCGAAGAGGTAGGCCACACAAGTTCCCAGAATGGGACCACTAACTGCTGAAGCACGTAGCGCTTATAAATCGTCTGTTCTCGGTTGCAACACTCACTATCGATTTCCAAACTGCCTCTGGAAGCAACGTCAGCATAAAAACTGATCGTCTGGAGGTTCATGAAATGGGTTTCCATGGCCACGCATCCGCACACAAGCCTAAGATCACCAAGCGCAATGCCATGCATCGGCTGGAGTGGTGTTAAGCTCGCCGCCTTTGGACTCTGGAGCAGTGTAAACAAGTCCTCTGGAGTGATGAATCACACTTTACCATCTGGCAGTCCGACGAACGAATCTGGGTTTGGCAGATGCCAGGAGAAGGCTACCTTCCCAAATGCATAGTGACAATTGTAAAGTTTGGTGGAGGAGGAATAATTGTCTGGGGCTGTTTTTCATGGTTTAGGCTAGGCCGCCTAGTGAAGGGAAATCTTAACACTACAGCATACAATGACATTCTAGACAATTTTGTGCTTCCAACTTTGTGGCAACATTTTTGGGGAAAGTCCTTTCCTGTTTCAGCATGACAATGCCCCGCTCCACAAAGCGAGGTCCATACAGAAATGGTTTGTTGAGATTGGTGTTTAAGAACTTGACTGGCCTGCACAGAGCCCTGACCTCAAACCTAATCGCCCAATATCAGTGCCCGACTTAACTAATACTCTTGTGGCTGAATGGAAGCAATTCCCTGCAGCAATGTTTCTACATTGAGTGGAAAATTTTAACTGAGGAGTGGAGGCTGTTATAGTAGCAAAGAGGGGACCAACTCCATATTAATGCCAATGATTTTGGAAGGAGATGATCGGCGAGCAGGTGTCCATATACCACACCCCCATTTCATTGCACCTTCACGAACTGTCACTGGACAACATCGCCCACGTACCCCAAGGAAACTCAATTTACCTTGTCCCTATGTTCAACTTACCCCATACCCCTACGACCATGCTTCACCATAGGGATGGTGCCAGGTTTTCTCCAGATGTGACACTTGGCATTCAGGCCAAAGAGTTCAATCTTAGTTTCATCAGACCAGAGAATCTTGTTACTCGTGGCCTGAGCGTCTTTTAAGTGCCTTTTGGCAAACTCAAAGTGGACTGGCATGTGCCTTTTACTGTGGAGCGGCTTCTGTCTGGCCACTCTACCATAAAGGTCTGATTGGTGGAGTGCTGCAGAGATGGTTGTTCTTCTGGAATCTTCTACCTTCTCCACAGGGGATTTCTGGAGCTCTGTCAGTGACTATTGGGTTCTTGGTCACCTCCCTGACCAAGGCTCTTCTGAACCGAATGCTCAGTTTGGCTGGGCAGTCAGCTCTGGGAAGAGTCTTGGTGGTTCCAAACCTCTTCCATTTAACCTCTACGGATCGGTGCATGTTTTTTTCTTTATTGTCTTTTACCAGATCTAATGTGTTATATTATCCTACATTCATTTCACATTTCCACAAACTGCAAAGTGTTTCCTTTCAGATGGTATCAAGAATATGCATGTCCTTGCTTCAAGTCCTGAGCTAGAGGCAGTTAGATTTGGGTATGTCATTTCAGGCGACTTTAATTGAAAAAAAGGGTCCGATGGAGATGACTGATGGAGGCCACTGTGTTCTTGAGGACCTTCAATGCTGCATACATGTTTCAAATCAAATCAAATTTTATTTGTCACATACACATGGTTAGCAGATGTTAATGCGAGTGTAGCGAAATGCTTGTGCTTCTAGTTCCGACAATGCAGTAATAACCAACAAGTAATCTAACTAACAATTCCAAAACTACTGTCTTATACACAGTGTAAGGAGATAAAGAATATGTACATAAGGATATATGAATGAGTGATGGTACAGAGCAGCATAGGCAAGATACAGTAGATGGTATCGAGTACAGTATATACATATGAGATGAGTATGTAAACAAAGTGGCATAGTTAAAGTGGCTAGTGATACATGTATTACATAAGGATGCAGTTGATGATATAGAGTACAGTATATACGTATGCATATGAGATGAATAATGTAGGGTAAGTAACATTATATAGGGTAGCATTGTTTAAAGTGGCTAGTGATATATTTACATCATTTCCCATCAATTCCCATTATTAAAGTGGCTGGAGTTGAGTCAGTGTCAGTGTGTTGGCAGCAGCCACTCAATGTTAGTGGTGGCTGTTTAACAGTCTGATGGCCTTGAGATAGAAGCTGTTTTTCAGTCTCTCGGTCCCAGCTTTGATGCACCTGTACTGACCTCGCCTTCTGGATGATAGCGGGGTGAACAGGCAGTGGCTCGGGTGGTTGATGTCCTTGATGATCTTTATGGCCTTCCTGTAACATCGGGTGGTGTAGGTGTCCTGGAGGGCAGGTAGTTTGCCCCCGGTGATGCGTTGTGCAGACCTCACTACCCTCTGGAGAGCAGTTGCCGTACCAGGCGGTGATACAGCCCGCCAGGATGCTCTCGATTGTGCATCTGTAGAAGTTTGTGAGTGCTTTTGGTGACAAGCCGAATTTCTTCAGCCTCCTGAGGTTGAAGAGGCGCTGCTGCGCCTTCTTCACGATGCTGTCTGTGTGAGTGGACCAATTCAGTTTGTCTGTGATGTGTATGCCGAGGAACTTAAAACTTGCTACCCTCTCCACTACTGTTCCATCGATGTGGATAGGGGGGTGTTCCCTCTGCTGTTTCCTGAAGTCCACAATCATCTCCTTAGTTTTGTTGACGTTGAGTGTGAGGTTATTTTCCTGACACCACACTCCGAGGGCCCTCACCTCCTCCCTGTAGGCGGTCTCGTCATTGTTGGTAATCAAGCCTACCACTGTTGTGTCGTCCGCAAACTTGATGATTGAGTTGGAGGCGTGCGTGGCCACGCAGTCGTGGGTGAACAGGGAGTACAGGAGAGGGCTCAGAACGCACCCTTGTGGGGCCCCAGTGTTGAGGATCAGCGGGGAGGAGATGTTGTTGCCTACCCTCACCACCTGGGGGCGGCCCGTCAGGAAGTCCAGTACCCAGTTGCACAGGGCGGGGTCGAGACCCAGGGTCTCGAGCTTGATGACGAGCTTGGAGGGTACTATGGTGTTGAATGCCGAGCTGTAGTCGATGAACAGCATTCTCACATAGGTATTCCTCTTGTCCAGATGGGTTAGGGCAGTGTGCAGTGTGGTTGAGATTGCATCGTCTGTGGACCTATTTGGGCGGTAAGCAAATTGGAGTGGGTCTAGGGTGTCAGGTAGGGTGGAGGTGATATGGTCCTTGACTAGTCTCTCAAAGCACATCATGATGACGGATGTGAGTGCTACGGGGCGGTAGTCGTTTAGCTCAGTTACCTTAGCTTTCTTGGGAACAGGAACAATGGTGGCCCTCTTGAAGCATGTGGGAACAGCAGACAGGTATAGGGATTGATTGAAGAAACCCGTTGGCTACACCACCTCGGATAGCGTCGTTCCAGTGAGCCATGTTTCCGTGAAGCATAGAACGTTACAGTCTCTGATGTCCCTCTGGAATGCTACCCTTGCTCGGATTTCATCAACCTTGTTGTCAAGAGACTGGACATTGTCAAGAAGAATGCTAGGGAGTGGTGCACGGTGTGCCCGTCTCCGGAGTCTGACCAGAAGACCGCCTCGTTTCCCTCTTTTTCGGAGTCGTTTTTTTGGGTCGCTGCATGGAATCCACTCCGTTGTCCTGTTTGTAAGGCAGAACACAGGGTCTGCGTCGCGTCGCGAATCCTGTGTTCTGTTTTAGTCCCTTCCCCAGATCTGTGCCTCAACACATTCTTTTCTGAACTCTACGGACAATTCCTTCGACCTCGTGGCTTGGGTTTTTCTCTTGACATGCAGAGTCAACTGTGGGACCTTATACAGACAGGTGTGTGCCTTTCCAAATCATGTACAATAAATTGAATTTACCACAGGTGGAATCCAATCAAGTTGTAGAAACATCTCAAGGATTCTCATAGCAAATGGTCTCATAGCAAATGGAATTTCAGTTGGGTTTTTTTGTAATACATTTGCGAAAAATTTTAAAAACCTGTTTTCACTTTGTCATTATGAGGTATTGTGTAGATTGATGAGGATCATTTTTCATTTAACTTCTTGATGCTACCAATCCCTGTAGCGGGATAATTTTTGTCTGCAACCGCTGAATAGCATAGCGCAACAGTCATATAATATTACTAGAAAATATTCATATTCATGAAATCACAAATGCAATATTTTGAAACACATTTTAGCCTTTTGTTAATCACCCTGTCGTCTCAGATTTTGAAATTATGCTTTACAGCGAAAGCAATCCAAGCGTTTGTGTAAGTTTATTGATAGCCTACCATAGCATTATGTACACTTAGCATCAGGAAGCTTGGTCATTTACTTTACTTTATTTAATTTACTTTGGGAACGTTATTTTTCAAAACATAAAAATAGTGCCCCCTAGCTTCAAGAGGTTAATGAATTGCAAAATAAGGCTGTAATGTTGAAAAAGTCAAGGAGTCTGAATAGTTTCCGAATGCACTGTACAGTTGAACTCAGAAGTTTACATACACTTAGGTTGGAGTCATTAAAACTCGTTTTTCAACCACTCCACAAATTTCTTGTTAACAAACTATCACAGAAATGTTCCATGCTCACAAACTGCTTATTTGTCACACATTTTGTGCACAAATGTGTTTACATCCCTGTTAATGAGCAAGGTAATCCATCCATTTGACAGGTGTGGCATGTCAAGAAGCTGATTAAATAGCATGGTCATTGCACAGGTGCAACTTGTGCTGGGGACAATAAAAGGCCACTCTAAAATCAGCAGTTTGTCACACAGCACAATGCCACAGATTCAACGTGTATGACAGTGTGTTCCGGTTCCCCAGCAATATCCAGCAGCTTCGCACAGCCATCGGAGACATGTCGGTAACATTCCACATGCCACAATCAACAGCCTGATGAACTCTAAGTGAGGGAAATGTGTTGCGCTGCACAAGGAAAATAGGGGTCACACCAGATACTGACTGTACATCCATTCTTTTTTTTCTAAGTGTACAGTATCTGTGACCAACAGTATTCTCAGTCATGTGAAATCCGTAGGTTAGGGCCTAATGAATATTGTATATTTCAATTGACGGATTTCCTTATGTGAACTGCAACTTAGTGAAATCTTAGAAATTGTTGCATGTTGTGTTTATATTTTTTGTTCAGTGTACGTAGCAGTCTTACGGCTTAGGGTAGAAGATGTTTGGGGTCCTGTTGAGCGGCAGGTAGCCTAGCATTTAAGAGTTGCAGTTGGGCCAGTAACCAAAAGGTTACTGGTTTGAATCACTGAGCCGACTAGGTGAAAAATCTGTCTGTGATCTTGAGCAAAGCACTTAATCCTAATTGTTCTTGTAAATCTCTCTGGATAGATACGTCTGTTAAATGACTAAAATGTAATGTAAAATGTTCCAAGTGCATTGGTACGGCTTGCTGTGCAGTGGCACAGAGAATAGTCCATGACATGGGTGGCTTTGACAATTTTTAGGGCATTCCTCTGACACCTCCTGGTATAGAGGTCCTAGATGTCAGGGAGCTCAGACCCAGGGATGTACTGGGCCATGCATACTACCCTCTGTATCGCTTTGCGGTCGGATGCCAAGCAGTTGCCATACCAAACGGCGAATCAGCCAGTCAAGATGCTCTCAATGTCGCAGCTGTAAAACGTTTTGAGCATGTCAAATCTTGTCAAATCTTTTCAGCCACTTGATGGGGAAGAGGTATTGTTGTGCCTTCTTCACGGCCGTGTTAGTGTGTGTGGACCATGATCATTTCTTAGTTATGTGGACACTGAGGAATTTGAAGCTCTCGACCTGTTCCACTATGGTGCCGTCAATGTGGATGGGGACATGCTCAGCCCTTCGTTTACTGCACTCCACAATCAGCTCCTTTGTCTTGCTGACGTTGATTGAGAGGTTGTTGTCCTGGCACCACACTGCCAGGTCCTCCCTATAGACTGTTTCAAAGTCATCGGTGATCAGGCCAACCACCGTTGTCGTCAGCAAACTTAATGATGGTGTCAGTCGTGGGTGAACAATTGAGTACAGAAAGGGCCTAACACGCACCCCTGAGGGGCCCCCGTGTTGATGATCTGTGTGGCGGATGTGTTGTTGCCTACCCACACCCCCTGGGGGCGGCCTGTCAGGAAGTCCAGGATCCAGTTGTAAAGGGAGTTTAGTGATGAGCTTGGAGGTCACTATGGTGTTGAACACTGAGTTATAGTCAATGAACAGCATTCTCATGTAGGTGTTCGTCTGGTCCAGGTTGGAGAGGGCAGTGTGGAGTGCAATAGAGATTACGTCATCTGTGGATCTGTTGGGGTGGTATGCGAATTGGAGTGGGTCTAGGGTGTCTGGGATGATGTTGATGTGAGCCATAACCAGCCTGTGTTTCATTTCTACAGATGTGAGTGTGTCGCGTAGAGTAGACCAGAAGGCTAAACTGAAAAACCTTACCTCTATCAAATAAAACGATGGAGGAGCCGCAAAAGTACTTCTGTGATTCCGGAGGAAAACAGTACTGCCACCAAAAGTATACATTATGGGACAGCTAAAAACAATGCTGCCCCATCAACAGCTTGTAAGCAGGAATCCGGTGGATAGAATTACGATCAGATTTGCCAAATGGAGGGCGAGGGAGAACTTTGTATGCATTTCTATGTGTGGAGTAAAGGTGATCTAGAGTTTTTTTGCCTTTAGTTGCACAAGTGAAATGCTGGCAAAAATTAGAAAACGGATTTCAGTTTCCCTGCATTAAAACCATCGGCCAGTAGGAGCGCCACCTCTGGATGTGCATTTTCTTGTTTGTTTGTTTAATGACTGCCTTGCCTGGTTCACCGACTACTTTGCAGACAGGTTCAGTGTGTCAAATCGGAGGGCATGTTGTCCGGTCCTCTGGCAGTCTCTATGGGGGTGCCACAGGGTTCAATTCTCGGGCCGACTCTTTTCTCTGTATATACAACACCATTCTGTATACTTCTGGCCCTTCCTTGGACACTGTGCTATCTAACCTCCAAACGAGCTTCAATGCCATACAACACTCCTTCCGTGGCCTCCAACTGCTCTTAAACGCTAGTAAAACCAAATGCATGCTTTTCAACCGTTCGCTGTCTGCACCCGCATGCCCGACTAGCATCACCACCCTGGATGGTTCCGACCTATAATATGTGGACATCTATAAGTACCTAGGTGTCTGGCTAGACTGTAAACTCTCCTTCCAGACTCATATCAAACATCTCCAATCCAAAATCTAATCTAGTGTCGGCTTTCTATTCCGCAACAAAGACTCCTTCACTCACGGCGCCAAACTTACCCTAGTAAAACTGACTATCCTACCGATCCTCGACTTCGGCGATGTCATCTTACAAAATAGCTTCCAATACTCTACTCAGCAAACTGGATGCAGTTTATCACAGTGCCATCCGTTTTGTTACTAAAGCACCTTATACCACCCACCACTGTGACCTGTATGCTCTAGTCGGCTGGCCCTCGCTACATATTCGTCGCCAGACCCACTGGCTCCAGGTCATCTACAAGTCCATGCTAGGTAAAGCTCCGCCTTATCTCAGTTCACTGGTCACGATGGCAACACCCATCCGTAGCACGCGCTCCAGCAGGTGTATCTCACTGATCATCCCTAAAGCCAACACCTCATTTGGCTGCCTTCCAGTTCTCTGCTGCCTGTGACTGGAACAAATTGCAAAAATCGTTGAAGTTGGAGACTTTTATCTCCCTCACCAACTTTAAACATCTGCTATCTGAGCAGCTAACCGATCGCTGCAGCTGTACATAGTCCATCGGTAAATAGCCCACCCAATTTACCTACCTCATCCCCATACTGTTTTTATTTATTTACTTTTCTGCTCTTTTGCACACCAGTCTCTACCTGCACATGACCATCTGCTCATTTATCACTCCAGTGTTAATCTGCAAAATTTTAATTATTCGCCTACCTCCTCATGCCTTTTGAACACATTGTATATAGACACTTTTTCTTTTTTTCTACTGTGTTATTTGACTTGTTTATTGTTTACTCCATGTGTAACTCTGTTGTCTGTTCACACTGCTATGCTTTATCTTGGCCAGGTCGCAGTTGCAAATGAGAACTTGTTCTCAACTAGCCTACCTGGTTAAATAAAGGTGAAAAAAAAAATGAAAAAAAATAATAATAATAAATAAATATGGCCCTATACAGTTTGTTGAGTCCGATCTTAGTGCCAGCATCGGTTTGTGGTGGTAAATAGACAGCTAATAATAATATAGTTGAAAACTCTTGGTAAATCGTTTGGTCTGCAGCTTATCATGAGGCATTCTAATTTAGGCAAGAAAAATACTTAAAGATTGCGAACTAGCTGTTGTTAAAAAAAGAGACACACACCTCCCCCTTAACCTTACCTGAAGCTGCCGTTCGGTCTTGACGATGCATAGAAAACCAGCTCGATGTATATAAGCCATGTCGTTGTTCAGCCACGACTGAAAAACACAGAATATTGCAGTTCTTCAGGCGCCATTGATTGGATAGTCTTCGATTGAAGCTCGTCAAGTTTAGTGTACATTCATCATTAGAACGGAGGATAGAGGCAATTTTATTTACTCGCCGACGTAGACTCGTCAGGGAACCCTCTCGTCTGCCTCTCTTGTACCGTCGCTTTCAAACCCCATTAGGGCCTGGTCCAGAATGAGCAGTACATCCATAGACTCAAAATAAATCAAATCAAATCAAATTTTATTTGTCACATACAAATGGTTAGCAGATGTTAATGCGAGTGTAGCGAAATGCTTGTGCTTCTAGTTCCGACAATGCAGTAATAACCAACAAGTAATCTAACTAACAATTCCAAAACTACTGTCTTATACACAGTGTAAGGAGATAAAGAATATGTACATAAGGATATATGAATGAGTGATGGTACAGAGCAGCATAGGCAAGATACAGTAGATGGTATCGAGTACAGTATATACATATGAGATGAGTATGTAAACAAAGTGGCATAGTTAAAGTGGCTAGTGATACATGTATTACATAAGGATGCAGTCGATGATATAGAGTACAGTATATAGGTATGCATATGAGATGAATAATGTAGGGTAAGTAACATTATATAAGGTAGCATTGTTTATATATTTACATCATTTCCCATCAATTCCCATTATTAAAGTGGCTGGAGTTGAGTCAGTGTCATTGTCAGTGTGTTGGCAGCAGCCACTCAATGTTAGTGGTGGCTGTTTAACAGTCTGATGGCCTTGAGATAGAAGCTGTTTTTCAGTCTCTCGGTCCCAGCTTTGATGCACCTGTACTGACCTCGCCTTCTGGATGATAGCGGGGTGAACAGGCAGTGGCTCGGGTGGTTGATGTCCTTGATGATCTTTATGGCCTTCCTGTAACATCGGGTGGTGTAGGTGTCCTGGAGGGCAGGTAGTTTGCCCCCGGTGATGCGTTGTGCAGACCTCACTACCCTCTGGAGAGCCTTACGGTTGAGGGCGGAGCAGTTGCCGTACCAGGCGGTGATACAGCCCGCCAGGATGCTCTCGATTGTGCATCTGTAGAAGTTTGTGAGTGCTTTTGGTGACAAGCCGAATTTCTTCAGCCTCCTGAGGTTGAAGAGGCGCTGCTGCGCCTTCTTCACGATGCTGTCTGTGTGAGTGGACCAATTCAGTTTGTCTGTGATGTGTATGCCGAGGAACTTAAAACTTGCTACCCTCTCCACTACTTGTTCCATCGATGTGGATAGGGGGGTGTTCCCTCTGATGACGAGCTTGGAGGGTACTATGGTGTTGAATGCCGAGCTGTAGTCGATGAACAGCATTCTCACATAGGTATTCCTCTTGTCCAGATGGGTTAGGGCAGTGTGGTTGAGATTGCATCGTCTGTGGACCTATTTGGGCGGTAAGCAAATTGGAGTGGGTCTAGGGTGTCAGGTAGGGTGGAGGTGATATGGTCCTTGACTAGTCTCTCAAAGCACTTCATGATGACGGATGTGAGTGCTACGGGGCGGTAGTCGTTTAGCTCAGTTACCTTAGCTTTCTTGGGAACAGGAACAATGGTGGCCCTCTTGAAGCATGTGGGAACAGCAGACTGGTATAGGGATTGATTGAATATGTCCGTAGAAGATGTTTCCTTGATATGTTAACTGCACTGTAAGCACTCTGTGTTCATATTGAAGTCGTGTCTCAGTTGTCCTCGGAGTACACTGTGTACATCTGTAGTGTCATACCACAGACTGTTACTCAACGTTTCTGGAGTGTAGACTAACTTTGACCACAAGGAGGCAGCAAAGAGTCACAGATGAAACACAAACTTGTGCTGCCTATGATGATACTGTATAACCATATCACAATGGGATCTCCTGGTTGAATAGAGGTTGCCTTGATAGTTAGTATATCAGTAATGATATATCATAATATAATTATTGATAAATAATTTGATATCAGATACAGTATAGAAAAGCTGCTATTGTATCTTAGGTGCAAAAGATGCACGGAAAATAGGCTCAGCATGATTTCAACCCCCTACGAAACACTATAAATGGTCTGGTCTGCCTCCCTACAGAAGAGTAGAAATGGTCTCATCCCTACCCCCTGATTTCCCCCCCCACCCAGGAACCAAATCCCGGTGATGCCATTGGACGAAACCATGATGGGCAGCAAGAACAGCCAATCAGACGGCTGGAGCAGTGAGGATGAGGATGATGAGACATTTGATGCTAAAGGTCAGGAGACCATGTCACCCTTCCCAGGTACAGGGTCAGGGGAGGGTGGCCAGTTCAAATCCTACTCTGGCAGACAGGAAAATGTGTTTCCTTTGTGCCTTTGAGCAAGGCACTTACCCCTAAACTGCTCCAGAGCTCTGCACCATGGGCTATTATTATTATTTAACACTGTTAAATTGTTGGTTTTTGAAAACCTAACTACAGTGCATAGGTCCCATATTTATAATCATGAAGAACTTATTCCCCCTCCTCTTTCCAGGTCCACCTATAGTATCAGAAGAAGAGTTGGCCAGACTAGCCATGATCAGTCCAGCTAAGACCAGTCAATATGCTGGGTCCAGAGTGAAAGCCCTCATACAGATTCTACAACATCAACTAGACCAGCAAGAACTGGTCCGAGAGTTCATGGTGGGTAGACACTATGTGTTCCTCATTCATACACATGCGCACACACACACACACACACACACGCACGCACGCATGCAAACACACACTTTTGAAGTATGTTAACCATGTCCTGTAACTTGGTCTGCCTTTTCAATAGCAGCAGGAAACATTTTCAGTTGGTGTTGTTTGTTTCAGGCCTTGGAACATCTAAAGCCGTCTGATAACTGTCTAGTGGGGAAAGCTCCGGAGAACCGGGAGAAGAACCGCTATCGTGACATCCTGCCCTGTAAGTCCCTGTTAAACCGGTTGAACTATAGTCCCTTTCTTGCCTCTATGTAGTCTGCACTAGAACCATCTAATCTGGGCTGGAGAGGACAGCTGCGGGAAAAATTGTCACAAGACATTTTAATTACGTAATTTTCCGGTTGTAAGATTGCAACCTAACGGTCCCTGTTGCAACCAGATAATGACGGCTTTTTCATGACTGTATCGAGACGTCATATTTTGTTTGTTCTCTGGTCATATAATAGTTAATACACAACCTAAAGGGTATACTACAAAGCAGATTCAATGAGTTAGCCAGTATTTCTGTATTTTTAAGTGGTATATCTTGAAAACTTTATTGCTGTCATGCAAAACATTTTGGGACTATATCAACAATGGACTAATGAAACAAATACCAAAAGATAGTTTGGTATTATATCATTTTGGGACTATATCAACAATGGACTAATAAAACAAATACCTACATTTTTGGGGTGGAATTTTGCTTTTAAATTTGATAAACAACCAGAAATAACTATTTATTTTCTGTTTCAATGAGAAAGCTAAACTTAGGAGTTCAGGGTTTTTGAGTCAATTAGACCATGTCCATTTCAAGCTCAAGGCCATCTTCCTAAAAAAATCTAAATGCATTTCAGAATATTTTGTCAAGTTAGCTGGTTAACTAATTTATGCTGCTTTGTAGTATACACCTCTGAACATAACGATATAATAATGTCATTTCAACCAGTTTTGCTAGCTGGGCAGTGGTCACTCTAGTCTTATCCCTTATATGAGTTCCCATATTTAGTATATTTCTTTCCTCTCACACTCACACACTCCAATTTCAGTGGTAATTTACTCTGGTGACTCTTACCCACTCTAGTTTGTGCCAATTGCTTTCTTGTTAACGTAACGACCGTGGAAACGTTCGTAATGACCTCTCAACAACACTCCGTTGCGGATTTAACTCAGTGTCTCCACACTTACATCACAAGAAAGAGAGGAAAGTTCACTTTTATTTTAGTGGGTGTGGATTTTTTTTTGTGCAATTGAAAAAAAAAAAGAAGATTTAATACAGTTGAAATGTTTACAAATTAGATGTGCTGAAATGAAAGCATCCACACTCGGGTTATAGTGATATTATGTCTGCTCTCACAAACAATGTAAAGTATGTACAGATAAGTGTAATCTACAGTCAAGTGTTTAGATTTTAAATCTGTGGGCATCCTTCTCTTGACATGGTTGTTGTCACGTTCTCTTGCATAATTCAACAACAGTAATTCATTTGGCAGTCTAGACAGCGCAGGTGAGTGCAGATAGGGGTGTCGGCAGGAAAAGTCGGCGATGAGGGCCGCGTCTAGGATGTCTTTAGCAGGGACCCAGCACCTATCGTCCGGGCCATAACCCATATGTCAATCAGGTACTGGAAACCCCTGCCCCGTGGTCGAACACTCAGGAGGCGTCTCACCTTGTACTTGCTTCTCGTTTTCCAGCGTCTGTCCTCACACCCTCTCTGTCATTATTAAAGTAATCACCAATCACTTTAATAATGCCACTTTAATAATGTTTACATATCTTGCATTGCTCATCTCACATGTATATACTGTATTTTAAACCATGTATTGCATCTTGCTTATGCCTTCTCTGTCATTGCTCATCCATATATTTACATGTACATATTCTCATTCCAATTCTTAGATTTGTCGTGTGTTGTGTAGTTGGTGTGGAATTGTTCATTTTAGATATTGCTGCACTGTCGGGAACCAGAAGCACAAGCATTTCGCTACACTCGCAATAGCATCTGCTAACCATGTGTATGTGACCAATAAGATTGGATTTGATTCTCTCTACTCCTGCTCTCTAGACGATAAGACGCGTGTTCCAGTGGGTGATAACCAGGACTATATTAACGCCAGTTATATCCGTATGGAGGTTGGCAGCGAGGAGTTCATCTATATCTCCTGCCAGGGTCCTCTGCCCTCCACCGTGCCCGACTTCTGGCAGATGGTCTGGGAGAACAGGTCTGTGCTGATTACTGTGTTGTGAAGTTCACATACAGTGCATGACATTAGTGTATACACAATCGTTTTTCGCCGGGCATCGTTTAGACAGAAGGCGTTTTGCAGGGGAAAATTAGAAGTTCTTATTGTCCCATGTAGTCCCTCCCTGTTTCAGTCCTTTTTCTTCTGTTT
Organism: Oncorhynchus tshawytscha; assembly: GCF_018296145.1. Classification (NCBI taxonomy): domain Eukaryota; kingdom Metazoa; phylum Chordata; class Actinopteri; order Salmoniformes; family Salmonidae; genus Oncorhynchus; species Oncorhynchus tshawytscha. The sequence goes on along the minus strand of NC_056434.1, from coordinate 59,254,797 downwards.
GGTGCCTAATGAACACGACCTGTAACTAAAGTCCTATGGCATGAATAGTACAACATGGTTAACAACCCTCTTTCCCCACTCCCCAGGTCTGATGTGATTGCCATGATGACCCAGGAGGTGGAGAGAGGCAGGGTGAAGTGTCACTGCTACTGGCCAGAGAGGGTGAGCTGTCCCCTAGATACAGGGCGCTTCCAGCTCAGCCTGGAGAACCAGCAGATCAAGGAATACTTCCACATCAAGATCATCCGCATGGTGGAGAAAGAGGTGAGGGGCAAGGAGAGACGATAGAAAGAGGGGACAGCTCAAATACAATCCACTCACAGATGTGAAGGAGAGTATACTAAAAAGAAGGGAAAGAAATGTAAAGCATGAATTAGCATGAGTACAATGTGTCTATTTTTTTGTGTCTACTAAATCCAGCGAAAGTCATTTTGAAGGATACACTATCTCTCATATCAATTACACTTTTCATCAGCCACTGTCATCTCTGCTGTCTCTTAGAGGGTTTAGGCACTGGTCTCCTTTATGACAAAAACACATTTGATTGGTTGATCAGTTGATTGACATCTGCTCCCTCCTCCTGTTCCAGTCTGGTGAGACCCACTTTGTCCGTCACCTGAAGTTTATCCGTTGGCCTGACCACGGTGTGCCGCGGAGTTCAGAGCAGCTGGTCAGATTTATCCGCTACCTCCGTGCAGTCCACCATAAAGGACCTGTCACTGTACACTGTAGTGCTGGGATAGGACGAACAGGAGTACTGATCTGCACCGATGTCATCCTGAGTCTCATAGAGAACGATCTCCCGGTGAGTTCGAACACACAGGTGCGCACCAATGATGTATAAACACTAGATTGCTGCTACTATGTATTGGCCAATGAGAGTCTTTGAAGCCACCATATTGGTACTCCTCAGAAGGAGCCAGTCCTCCATAGAAATTAATAGAATCTGCAGTATTTCAATTTAATGTTTTAATTTAATGTATTTCTTTGTTGTAGTGGAGACGTTAAAGGTATGCATTAAGATGTCTGTAATATAATATATTAGCAAACATAAATGTAGTCACAGGATCGGACCCTTTAAAAAATATGTTTTTTCCTAAATGGGTATACCCAAATCTAACTGCCTGTAGCTCATGACCTGGAGCAAGGCTATGCATATTCTTGATACCATTTGAAAGGAAACACTTTGAAGTGTGTGGAAATGTGAAATTAATGTAGGAGACTATAACACATTAGATCTGGTAAAAGATAATACAAAGAAACAAACATGCGTTTAAAAAATATATATATCTTTGAAACGCAATAGAAAGGCCATTATATCGCTTAGGAGTCTAGGTACAATTTAGCTTTTGGTCACTAGATGGCAGCAGTGTATCTGCACAGTTTTATACTGATCCAATGAACCATTGCATTACTGTTCAAATGTTGTATCAAGTCGGCCCAAATGTGCCGAACTGGTCAATTGATACATTTTCAAGTACATAACTATGGAGAACATACATTTTTTATTACCATATCATTTTTGTAAGTTTACACACTTCCAGGAATGATATAAATGATGGATAATTGGCTTCACTAACCTTCACGCATCTAGATGGGGGGGACACAGCAGGGGTTCAAACTGTAGAACCCAGTTCCTACATTTTAATATCAAAACGGATTTTATCAAGCAAAACTATGCTATGTTTTATTTCTGGGATCCTCAGGATAACAAATCAGAGCAAGACTACTGAATGTAAGAATAATATTTACCTTCAGAGGTGAATGTATCAAATCAGTTGCTGTGATAAATGTTTTTTGTTGTTCACTCTCCTCAGACAAAAGCATGGTATTTTTTCACTGTAAATTGGACAGTGCAGTTAGATTAACAAGAATTTAAGCTTTCTGCCCATATAAGTCGTTTCTATGTCCTAGGAAATGTTGTTACTTGCAATGTCATGCTAATCACATTAGCGCACGTTAGCCCAACAGTCCTGCAGGGGGGATACCGATCCCGCAGTGCCTCTGGTCAGTTATCTAGTGTTTATATACATAATTGGTGCACACCCAGACACAAACACATGCATGCACACACTCCTTAACTCAAATAAGGATACAAACTATGCTCTTCACTTGGTGTTCTTAAAAGTCCTTATACAGTGGGGGGGGGGGAGTATTTAGTCAGCCACCAATTGTGCAAGTCCTCCCACTTAAAGATGAGAGAGGCCTGTAATTTTCATCATAGGTACACTTCAACTATGATGGACAAAATGAGAAAAAAAATCCAGAAAATCACATTGTAGGATTTGTAATGAATTTATTTGCAAATTATGGTGGAAAATAAGTATTTGGTCAATAACAAAAGTTTATCTCAATACTTTGTTATATACCCTTTGTTGGCAATGACAGAGATCAAACGTTTTCTGTAAGTCTTCACAAGGTTTTCACACACTGTTGCTGGTATTTTGGCCCATTCCTCCATGCAGATCTCCTCTAGAGAGTGATGTTTTGGTGCTGTTGCTGGGCAACACGGACTTTCAACTCCCTCCAAAGATTTTCTATGGGGTTGAGATCTGGAGACTGGCTAGGCCATTCCAGGACCTTGAAATGCTGCTTACGAAGCCACTCCTTCGTTGCCCGGGCGGTGTGTTTGGGATCACTGTCATGCTGAAAGACCCAGCCACGTTTCATCTTCAATGCCCTTGCTGATGGAAGGAGGTTTTCCCTCAAAATCTCACGATACATGACCCCATTCATTCTTTCCTTTACACGGATCAGTCGTCCTGGTCCTTTTGCAGAAAAACAGCCCCAAAGCATGATGTTTCCACCCCCATGCTTCACAGTAGGTATGGAGTTCTTTGGATGCAACTCAGCATTCTTTGTCCTCCAAACACGACGAGTTGTGTTTTTACCAAAAAGTTCTATTTTGGTTTCATCTGACCATATGACATTCTCCCAATCTTCTTCTGGATCATCCAAATGCTCTCTAGCAAACTTCAGACGGGCCTGGACATGTACTGGCTTAAGCAAGGGGACACGTCTGGCACTGCAGGATTTGAGTCCCTGGCGGCGTAGTGTGTTACTGATGGTAGGCTTTGTTACTTTGGTCCCAGCTCTCTGCAGGTCATTCACCTGGTCCCCCCCGTGTGGTTCTGGGATTTTTGCTCACCGTTGCGTGAAGCCCCAGATCGAGGGAGATTATCAGTGGTCTTGTATGTCTTCCATTTCCTAATAATTGCTCCCACAGTTGATTTCTTCAAACCAAGCTGCTTACTTATTGCAGATTCAGTCTTCCCAGGCTGGTGCAGGTCTACAATTTTGTTTCTGGTGTCCTTTGACAGCTCTTTGGTCTTGGCCATAGTGGAGTTTGGAGTGTGACTGTTTGAGGTTGTGGACAGGTGCCATTTATACTGATAACAAGTTCAAACAGGTGCCATTAATACAGGTAACGAGTGGAGGACAGAGGAGCCTCTTAAAGAAGAAGTTACAGGGCTGTGAGAGCCAGAAATCTTGCTTGTTTGTAGGTGACCAAATACTTATTTTCCACCATAATTATTGCAATTGCAATAATAATTGCAAATAAATTCATAAAAAATCCTACAATGTGATTTTCTGGATTTTTTTTCTCATTTTGTCTGTCATAGTTGAAGTGTACCTATGATGAAAATTACAGGCCTCTCTCATCTTTTTAAGTGGGAGAACTTGCACAATTGGTGGCTGACTAAATACGTTTTTGCCCCACTGTATATATCAGAACCTAACTCCTTGTTCTTCTCTCTCCACAGATCAACGTTAGTAACATTGTGAGGGAGATGAGACTGCAGCGATATGGCATGATTCAGACTAAGGTCAGTACAGTAGGCCTACCCGTATGAGGTTAGTGTCACAGGTAAAACTTTTGATTGAACAGAATACCATCAATCAGGCTACCATTGATTGTTTGTCTATGGCTTCCATAATCCTATCCACTATTTGTTTACTACATAATCAAAAATGAAATATTCCACAAACCCAGTTTGAGTGGTGGTTCTTTGGTTCTACTAACCTGTTGTGGGTTTCCCAAAGCCTTCATAGCTAATGTCTTGTCACTCAGCCACCGAGCCCTGAAAGAGTAACAATTATAAAAATCTATGTTTGACGGTCAATCATCTATGCATGAATCATATATCATTTGTAAAGTAAAGCACTTTGCGGTTCGAGTGGCACGAGTCTGGATGATCGAAAGAAAGTATGTTCGCTGCCACCCAGAGAGTTAGAGCTCTTTACTGCACTGTGTGTGTGTGCGTGCGACAGTGCATGAGCGTTTGGGGGTGTGTGTTGCAACATCTCTGTCTTGTCTCTGGTTATAGGAACAGTACCTGTTCTGCTACAAGGTATGGTTGGAGGTTCTACATCGCATCCTGCAGCTGCATGGTCAGCATTGGCAACCAGAGAGCCCCCGCGAACTTAATACGAGCCCTCGCACACACAGTAACCGATGGCAACCTGAGAGCCCCCATGAAGAGAATCAATTTGTTTGACCAGTTTTCTTTTCCCCCACCCGTTAGCTGATTTTGTTATGAACACTGTATATGTATGTGTTTTAGCCAATTCCTCTGTTTGTTTTATGTCATGCCAAAACATGACAGATGGGACGACCAGGCTACAGTATGTTTCTGCATGTTTTTGATATTTGGGTTCTGGATTTATTGATGGAGGTAGACATTTTTACTGTTGGTTCTTTTGTGTGGGGGGTTTTCTAGATGGCAGTGACTGATTAAAAACTTAATTGAAATGAGAGATACTGTGATTGCAGTATTGGTTTGAGTTAGATAAATTATTTGACAGCCTTTAGGGGTTTAGTGACTTTGTCTTCTGTGTTAAGTTAGGAGTGTTTTGGTCATGTGACTTTTAAAGGGTGTTTACTATTTAAATTGTTCTATTTAATCATTCCACATTTTATTTTGAAATGAATGTGTATATTTTGCATGTTATAACCTAAATACATTTAATTGCACCACAGCACATCACTAATCAACGATGTCACTGCTCATTGCAATGCACAGGGTGAGGTGTATTATACCAAAATATATATTAGAATATCTTTAAATATGTAGCTAATATATAGAGTTCATGAAATATTGTGTTTAAATATTGTGAAATAAGTGCATGTAAATCTTGTATGAGTTTTGTCAGTGACTGAAACCAGAAGTGAATAGAATCAAGTGCCTTGGAAAGACTTTGTTTCACCTTCGGAAACCTGAAAGGTTTGATTGAACAGGACCCTGAGAACACGTGCTCTGTGTGATTCTGTAAGGAATCTCTGTCCGATACTTTCACCGTTTTTTGTTCATGTTGTGTTGTCCCACAGCTTGGATTCACTGTATTGTGAATTAGTGGTGAAACCATCTTCATTTGGCAGTCTGTCTACAACCACAGAACAAGTGCTTCGGCGTTTTGAAATGTAATAGGCAGTCAAATGCACAAAAACGTATTGGATTTCTGAAAGCATTTCTCATCATTGTACAGTAACATCACTATTGTAGCTGCAGTTTCAGTAGCATGATAGTATACCTCACTGTAACATACACTACCAGTACAGTGTAACCTTGGTCTGGTCACTATGTATTACCTCTGACTGTCATATAAAGCTGTTCTCAAATACATATTTGTTTCAAATCGTGGTAAGAGACCGGATCAGGATTAGAAACAGATTTTCTTAATTTGATAGGTCATAGGTATTGTATATGACAAGGACTATTTACAAACTGACAGAACATGGAAAAGAGGGAGAGAAAGGAGAGATGTCTACAGTCAGGGCTAACTGACAGAACATGGAAAAGAAAGAACGAGAGAGAAGCTTAACTGTGACTACATGGAGCCCTTCTCTTGTACAGAGTAAATTCTCTCTCCGGGTTTACTACATGATAAATAAATGTGTCTCACACGGGCTTTTGTGACTGCATGGAAAACCCACTGGGTACACACTAGTTGAATCAATGCTGTTTCCATACACACACACTTCTTAAAACCTGAGACTGGGGAAAGCCCTGCATCAATGTCTCCCTCTCCCACTGTCAGGACTCCATACTTCACTCCTTCACTAAGTCCCTTCCTCATTCCCTCTCTCACCCTCTCTCCCTCCTTCACTCTCTACCTCAGATGTTGTTACAGTTGTGCTTTATTGTGTAATAGGTCTGACATGGGTTATTCAGGGTCCAGTCACTTTTAGGTTTATAGAGTTATATACATCCTAATAGGCTTTTATAGTTTTGTATAAATAGTTATTTCCTTTTTTATAAAATGTGATCGCAGGAGTCTTGGCTGAATTAATGAAATATTGTAATTAATGCAATATGGTAATCCCTGGGCAGGGTCTGAGTGAGAGCTGGAACCTCTCTGGGAGGATCTCAATTGCATTGCCTTGATTTCTTGCGACCTCTGACCTCCAACGGGTTTTGAGAAGGAGACAAGGAGAGAGGAGGCAAGGAATTTAGGAAATGCAATTTAGATGATCCCCCCCCCCCTGATCAAGTCTCACATCCTCCTTATCCGTCACCAGCCACCATTCTAAAGCACCACTGAATTACTGCCCTCTCCTTTCTAACCACATGACACATGGGAGCGGATAAACACTGCTTTAGCTGTAAGGAGAAGAGAGGAGGAGGGGAGGAGAGGAGAGACAGAGGTGAAAGAGAAGGAGTGGAGGAGAGGACAGACGGTGGTGATGGAGAAGGAGTGGAGGAGAGGACAGACGGTGGTGATGGAGAAGGAGTGGAGGCGAGGACGTACAGAGGTGATGGAGTGTGGAGGACATGGGGAGGTGGTAAAGTAATTAGTTGTGGTGTGTTCAGTGAGAGAACAGTAATTTATAGACCACGCGGGAATGTGTAGAAATGAACTCACTGACTTCCAGTAAATCCTCATTCTCTCGGTTGGGTTCACACAGCAACACACACACGCCACCATGATTTCTGTTAAGTAGATATATATTTTTTTTAATGACACACATGAGCTGCTGCATTACTCATCCCACACACATCTTGTTGGGCTTTAAAGAGCGTCTAACTTCTATGGGAAGGTTGGTCTCGGACTCATCACCTGCGGGACACTGGGAATTAGAATTTTCTCATGACTACTGTGGACTCCTCATGGACAGTTAAATGAGTGATATGAAGAACAGACAGACATAAACACTCAGGGAGGATAGAACACATCTTCCACATATCCTGGAGTTTGAGTGACCAGAGAGCCTTAATTGACACACACACACACACAGAGAAGGTGCTGGAGGTTCGAAGGCAAGCAGCTGGATTTTCAATTAGACCTAGGGGGGGGGGTGTATTTTTGTCTCAGCGGAGGTGTGTTGTCGGCACCAGCATGTTGTTGGATGGGGGCCAAAGGTTAGTGATGGTAGGGGCTCAATCGTCTTGGAGCATACAGTACGAGTCAGTACATACCTCACTGTCACCACCACAACTTAGCAGTAGTTGGTGCCTGTGTGTGTGTGTGTGTGCACATATGTGTGTTTGTGTGTGTTATTCACATCCCTTGTGTGTGTAGACCCCATTGTCGTCTCTGGAGTGACAAAGTGACACTCACAGAACAACCATTCATGACAACACTGAATAAAACCACTTATTTTACAGACAGACTCAAAGGAACAAAGAAGTCAAGGGAAAATGATGAGAAGTCCCGCTTGTCGGTCGACTTATAATTGTCTTAGGACTGACTTAAGGGGGAGTAGCTGCTGTCATGTTCTGTGGTCATGTGGGATTTTGAGTTACTGCCAGAAGTAAATAAAACACAATTTTATTTGTCACATGCTTCGCAGGTGTAGACTGACAGTGAAATGCTTACGTACAGGTCCATTTCAAACAATGCAGAGTTAAAGATAGAACAAAAATAAATAGAAATAGTGACCCGAAGAATAAATACACAGTGAATTACGAATACAAATAAAGAGTAAAAATACCATGGCTATATATAGGGGAGTAGAAAATAACGTGGCTATGTACAGGGAGTACCAGTACGGAGTCGATGTGCGGGGGTACGAGGTAATTGAGATAGCTATGTACTGTACATATAGGTAGGGGTAAAGTGACTAGGTAACAGGATAGATAATAAACAGTAGCAGTAGCGTGTGTGTGGCGTCACTATGTGTGTGTGTCAGTGTCAGTGTAAGTATGCGTGAGTATGCGGGTAGAGTCAAGTGTGTGTGCATACAATCAGTGCAAGAGAGTTAGTGAAAAAAAGGGTCAATGCAGGTAGTCCGGATAGCCATTTGTTTAGAAGTCTTATGGCTGTGTGAGGGTAGAAGCTGTTCATGGTCTTGTTGCTTCCAGACTTGTTGCATTGGTACTGCTTGCCGTGCAGTAGCAGAGAGAACAGTCTGTGGCTTGGGTGGATGGAGTCTTTGACAATTTTGGGGGCTTGGTATAGAGGTCCTGGATGTCTGGGAGTTCGGCCCTGTGATGTATTGGGGCGTACGCACTCCCCTCTGTAGCACCTTGTGGTCATACCAAGCTGTGATGCAGCCAGTCAAGATGCTCTCGATAGTGCAGCTGTAGAACGTTTTGAGGATCTGAGGGACCATGCCAAATCTTTTCAGCCTCCTGAGAGGGGAGAGGAGTTGTCAATGGCATTATGTACAAAGAAAGTTAACATTAGCGGGGGAAAAAAACACACAATAATTGATTGATCTGTGAAACGGCTGCAGTACACCCCAGCGCCATTCTCTCCTGCTCTCTGCGCATGCTCCTCTTTCTTTGAGTTGGTGAGTGTTTTGAGGCTGTTTTGAGGCTGTTTTGAGGCTGTCAGTTGGTGTTTTTCCACAAAGAGTATTTTCTCATTGAGTGGTTGTTGTACTGTGAAAGCAGGAGTTACTATATCGGCAAAGGACAATTGCTGTCTTTGAGATCTACCTGTGAGATTGATGTAAATGAATAAGTTCTTCAAAAAGACAACGTTCTAAGAAATGGACAGGTGAAAGCATTACACCAGTGGGCCTTCACTTAATTGCTTCCACCTACATTATGTTTCCAGATCAGTGCAGATAAAGGAGATGAAACCAGTAGAGGACGCCACTGTAGACTATTGAGATGCAGCCCTGGGTCTATGGAAGGAAAGGTCTAAGAAGCAGATGTGAAGTAGCTATTGTAGGGTTGGCTAGGCCATCATGCTGTGACATCATCTCCCCTGAGACTTGAAGTAGTGTGTCATTTCCTATCTACCAAAGCTGCTGTTTACCCAGGGATATAATCCCGGGTCAGGCATACAGGTAGTATCTGCTTTACATCTACACTAAAGATACTGGATCTGAATACACCACTAGCTGGGTTAAATACACCACTAGCAATCCGTTTCCACTAGCATTGCTACATGCTCCTGAAATGCTTCTACACAAACCATACTGGATCTAGGCAGGAATCAGCTTTCCCGTCCCCACTGATAGGCTCTTCTGTATCTGCTTGATTATAATTAGATGGCTGATATCTGAAGCGGACAGGGATACTGATGATGACGGACACTGATGAGGTAGAAACACTCATTGGGTTAACATGTGGTGCATTGACCCTGAAATAGAATACTAGTCAATGATGAGAAAATGTAGAGAAAGGTCTGCACTCTTAATATTGAGCCAATGAAAAGATCAATTACGCTCGTTCACTATTCAATTTCATCTCATTCTCCACAATGCACCTCTCCTTACCACGGTCTCTTCACAGACACTGATTCATCTAATATCTTACCGCCCATAGGGTTATTCATGATCATCAATCCCTATTCCTCCATAGAATAAGAATTATATTTCCATGAATCTGGCTATTCACCTCATCAGTCAGTCTTCTTCCAGTAACCCTAACGCAGAGAGACCATCTATCCGTGTAATGACAGGGGTGGTATAAGGATGGTCTAGACATTAGTAGTGTGTGTGTGTGTGTGTGTGTGTGTGTGCATCTGTGTGTGTGTAATTGCACACGTGTGTATGTGTGTGATTGAAAAGCAGACTGATCCCAACATCTGTCCTCCAGGTCTTTGATGTGTCCTAATTAAGGAGCACTGAGTATCTCAATGGATGGGTTAACTTTACTGTAAACTCTATGTCAGTCTCTGTTCAATTAGACTGCTAGTCCTATTACGGATCTCAGAGGTCCCTTCTCAGTTAAATATATGGGATAACCATACTACCTCCCAAGATGGCGCCGACGGAGATGGCAGCGTCGCAACTAGCTCTTAGGAAACGTTGCAGTATTTCGTTTTTTATGTACTATTTTTTACATTATTAGCTCAGGAAATTTTTTTTTGTCATTACATACAGCCGGGAAGAACTATTGGATATTAGATAGGTGGTAACTCATCAGAACTACCAGCATTACGACCAATAATATGAATTCCCTGGAGCAGATCCTTTGTTCACTCTCCCCAGTGCAATTGAACTTATTCCAGAGGCCGATCCAAAACATCGCCGGCGGAGGAGAGACACTCAAGGCGGCCTGCTGGTTCGATTTAGGAGACATGCACACCACCCACCGCTTCAGAGTATATTACTCGCTAATGTTCAGTCTTTGGATAACAAAGTTGATGAGCTTAGAGCAAGGACTTCTTTCCAGTTAGACATCAGGGCCTGTAACATAGTTTATTTCACAGAAACATGGCTCTATTGGGATACTCTGTCAGAGTCGGCAAAGCCAGCAGGATTCTGAGTACATCGCGCAGACAGGAATAAATATCTCTCCGGGAAGCAGAAGGGGCGGAGGGGTGTGTTTCATGAATAATGACTCATGGTGTAATTCTAGGAACATACAGGAACTCAAGTCAATTTGTTCAACCGACCTAGAATACCTCACAATTTAATGGCAAACATTATATCCCAAAATAATTATCCTCCGTCATTTCCACGGCCGTTTACATCCCACCTCAAGCCGAACCCTCGACGGCCCTCAAAGAACTTCACTGGACTTTATGCAAACTGGAAACCACACATCCTGAGGCTGTATTTATTGTAGCTGGGGATTTCAACAAAGCAAATCTGGGGACTAGGCTGGCGAAGTTCTATCAACATATCGACTGTACTACTCGTGCTAATAAGACTCTCGACCATCGCTATTCAAACTTCTGGAATGCTTACAAGGCCCTCCCCTGCCCTCCTTTCAGCAAATCTGACCACGACTCCATCTTGCTCCTCCCGGACTATAGGCAAAATCTCAAACAGGACGTGCCCGTGCGTCGTACTATTCAACGCTGGTCTGACCAATCCGAATCCACGCTTCAGGATTGTTATGATCACATGGACTGGGACATGTTCCGGGTATCTTGCGAAAATAATCTAGACGAATACACGGATACGGTGACTGAGTTTATAAGGGAGTGTATAGCAGATGTAGTACCCACTGTGACTATGAAAACCTACCCTAACCATAAACCGTGGATAGATAGTAGCAATCGCGCGAAAATGAAAGCGAGAACCACCGCATTTAACCATGGCAAGGCGATTGGTAATATGGCAGAATTTAAACAGTGTAGTTATTCACTCCGCAAGGCAATCAAACAAGCTAAACGTCAGTATAGAGATAAAGTGGAGTCGCAATTCAACAGGCTCGGACACAAGACATATGTGGCAGGGACTACAGACAATCACAGACTTCAACAGAAAAACCAGCCACGTCTCAGAGACCGACGTTTTGCTTCAAGACAGGCTAAACACATTCTTTGCACTTTGAGGATAACACAGTGCCACTGACATAGCCTGCTCCCAAGGACTGTGGGCTCCTTCTCCGTGGCCGACATGAGTAAAACATTTTAACCTGTTAACCCTCGCAAGGCCAGACGGAATCCCTAGCAGCGTCCTCAGAGCATGCGCAGACCAGCTGGCTGGTGTGTTTATGTGCATATTCAATCTCTCCCTATCCCAGTCTGCTGTCCTCACATGCTTCTAGATGACACCATTGTTCCTCTACCCAAGAAGGCAAAGGTAACTGAACTTAATGACTATCACCCCGTAGCACTCACCTCTGTCATCATGAAGTGCTTGGTGAGACTAGTCAATGATCATATCATCTCTACCTTACCTGCCACCCTAGACCCACTTCAATTTGCTTACCGTCCCAATAGATCCACAGACGATGCAATCGCCATCACTCTGCCCACTGCCCTATCCCATCTGGACAAGAGGAATACCGATGTAAGAATGCTGTTTATTGACTATAGCTCAGCATTCAACACCATAGTAGCCTCCAAGCTCATCATTAAGCTCGAGGCCCTAGGTCTGAACACCGCCCTATGCAACTGGGTCCTGGACTTCCTGATGGGCCGCCCCAAGGTGGTGAATGTAGTAAACATCACCTCCAGTCCGCTGATCTTCAACACTGAGGCCCCACAAGGGTGCGTGTTCAGCCCCCACTCATGACTGTGTGGCCGAGCACACTCAATCATCAAGTTTGCAGACGACACAACAGTAGTAGGCTTGATTACCAATGATGATGAGACAGCCTACAGGGATGAGGTGAGGGCTCTGGGAGTGTGGTGCCTGGAAAACACCCTCTCACTCAACATCAACAAACAAAGGAGATGATCATGGACGTCAGGAAACAGCAGAGGGTTACCTACCTATCTACATTGACAGGACTGCAGTGAAAAAGGTGGAAAGCTTTAAGTTCCTTGGCATGCACATCACTGCCCAACTGAAATGGACCACCCACACAGACAGTGTGCTGAAGAAGGCGCAACAGAGCAAACTCAGGAGGCTGAAGAAATTTGACTTGTCACCTAAAACCCTCACAAACTTTTACAGATGCACAATTGAGAGCATCCTACCGGACTATATCACCGCCTGGTATGGCCACTGCACCGCCCGCAACCGCAAGGCTCTCCAGCGGTCATGCGGTCTACCCAACGCATTACCGGGAGAAAACTACCCACCCTCCAGGACACCTACAGCACCTGATGTCACAGGAAGGCCATCAACCACCTGATCCACTACCTGCTCACCCCGCTATCATCCATAAGCGAGGTCAGCACAGGTGCATCAAATCTGGGACCAAGAGACTGAAAAACAGCTTCTATCTCAATTCTATCAGAATGTTAAACAGCCATCAGTAGCACATTAGAGGTTGTTGCTTATAGGCATAGACTAGAAATCACTGGCCACTTTAAGGAATGGAACACTAGTCCCTTTAAATTATTTTGGGAGGTCGTTAAACCATTGCAATCACATTGCTGGACATGATATGATACCCACCTTTGCTCCTTCTGGTAGGTCGTCCATTCATAACCAGGGGATAAGTCTGGCAGCCAACTGTGCACTTTGTCTTACAGAAAAACAGGGTCAACGATTGTCATCATCCCTGAATTATGAACATTGCTTTAGAAATAACGTAATCTTGTTTGGAAGCTAATTATATGCTTTACAATGTAGACTGACTAGGCTTCAGATTGGATTAGATACAGGCCGGTGACACCGTTACTCTATGCAACCAACTGTGACATGTTTTGCTATGGCCCTGGATTGGTTTGACTTTATTGCTGCTAGTTAGAACACTGTTGTAGTCAGACATGAGTTATCTAGCACCACCATAGCTGCATCCAATGTTTATTTGTGCCCTAGACATGGGTTGCACCTCAGAGGCTGATGTGCCTATTTAGTCTAAATTACACTCATTTATAGTGGACAGAAATACAATGACATTGCTAAAGTATGCAAATAATTCGTAGCAAACAACTTTGCCATATTATGACGTCAACAAATCTACTTGAAATGTACTGGGAGTGTTGCCATTACTATTACTAGCAAGTTTGTCAAAAATAGCGAGCAATGCTAATGTTAGCTAGCTAAAATACGGTGGTCCCCTCAATGTTAGTTAGCTGGATAAAGTTATAACGCATCTAAAGTCAATCTGGCAACATCAAAATCATGACAAAATGTTTTCCTACTAATTATTTTTTTTATTTTTAAATGTTATCATGTTTCCAAGCCAAATCCAAGTTGTATTGAGGTAGGTTAATGTTAGCCAGTTAGCTATCTAGCTAATGTCAGCTATACTAGCGATGACAGTTGATCATGATTAGCAAAATATACATAACCAGATACAGTACATAACCAGCAGTTTATGGTCTAGCTACCGGTATATTCAACACCACTGGGGACCAACGAACTCCAACCACCTATTCCGCAGGGTCCTTTGGCAGGACATGCAAACCATAGTTGTTGGCTGTGCACCCTGTTGGATGCATTGCATGGTCAATCCGTATAGGGCTTAGACGAGATTGACTTCATGATTAAAATGAACCTATTTACACTTTCTGGTAAATTTGTCACTAGAATAAATGTTTGACTCATATTGATGCCACATGGTTTTTAGGTGCAGTCGCTCTTTAATTAATAGATTAAAAGACAACTCTTCAATGGATAATTATCAGGAAAGAGAGGTAATATTATTATAGGGCGAAGTGAAGATGATTTCTAACTAGTCTTTAGGAATGTTGCACAGTGAGTTTTATTAAGTATGTTTTGTCTCTCCCGGAATGTGTGTATGTGTGCATATGCATGTAGGTCTATTGGCCTATGACACGTGTATGCATGTGGTTATTTAATTGCTTTCCCGGAGCACTCTCCCCATCTCTCCTTTACGCAAATGCAGTGTCCATCAGAGCGGATGTCTCAACTGGAAGTAGACACAGATTGATGGCGCTAGACTGCAGTGAGGACTGTCGTCGTCCTCATCCATGGCACTACCGGTTAAGGGCAAATCTCCGAGCCAGTCACCCGAACCAGAGGTCTCATCAGCGGCTGTCTCCGCACTCGGCACCCCGCTGCCTGTTACAGTCACATTTTAATCACAAACCCTAATTAGAATTTACACTAATGAATACAAACGACTCCCAGGACTCCACAAGCTGAGAGTCATCAATTATCATCGCCCCTAAATAACATGGATTCGAAGCTCCGAAGCTGTTTTTCAATTACTTGCCCCTGCCGGAGCCGCTCAAGGATGGTCTGCCATAGATGAAGATAAACGACGTTCCTAACCGTGGAGTGTGTGTGTGTGTAATATCGTTTTCTCATTTGGGGAGCATCTTCGATGTGGCGAGCCGCAGTTATTTATTTCAAACAACAGCTTGACGAAGAGGGTTGGCTAATTGGCAGCAGGTGTTAATCACAATATTCTGATGCGGCTGTTGAGGGGTGGGGGAGTTCGGAAGTGCGTGTGTGTGTGTGTTTGTGACAGAGAGAAGACTGTCCTTGACACTCACGTGACATGGTGTAGTTGTGAGAACAGAAAGTCCTTGAAGTCTGTAAGAGAGTAAAGAAAGTGGATAAAAGCGGTCTGACAAGGCTGCTAGGTCTCAGAAGATCATGACCCACATGATTTTGGATAAATGTCTTTCTGATACGATTTATGAAACAGCTTTTCATTTGTGACCTATAGGAGTTTAAAGGGACATTACACCGCAAAAGCTAAGTTTGACAGATATTTTCATACCTTAAAAATTGGTCTTCTGTTGATATGCGTTCACATAACAGTCCATTGAATGGAAAAGATAAGCACCATGTAACATCCAGATTTGCAGTGCCGATGTTTTCCATTCATTTGGGTCGAGACGTGTAGCTGGATCTACACCACCGATGGCATGGAATGTTGACTCATCTTGATATAAGACTACTTTGAGGTCTGAAAACAGCTGACAAAACTTGATTTTTGAAGTGTAATGTCCCTTTACCGAGGGACATTTTACTCAGTAAAGTCGTTTCCAGTCCCAGAGTTGTGGTGGTGAAACCCTCAGTACTGTTGGTGACCGATGCCCATTCACATGTAGTCTGCTTCTCTCCTGCAGGGAGAGATCATCACAGAAATGGAGTGGAAACAGTGCGTGTGTGTGCTTGCGTGTGTGTCAGTGTTTCCAGAGCTCTGAAGATGGGCCCTGTCCAGGCTCTGTCCCCAAACACCTTTTGATTTACTCTCTCCAGACCAAACCTCTACAATGCTTCCCACATTTCTGGGAGTGAAGGAAGAGGTGTGTGTGTGTGTGTGTGTGTGTGTGTGTGTGTGTGTGTGTGTGTGTGTGTGTGTGTGTGTGTGTGTGTGTGTGTGTGTGTGTGTGTGTGTGTGTGTGTGTGTGTGTGTGTAATTATAACGGCCTTGTGTATGTAATAGGAGGATCATAGGATGTGATGTGACTGAGAAGGACTGGAAGTGGAGGTGTGTGTCTTTATGATTGATGTGTGTTGTGTTTTGTGGTTTGGGAGAGGCATGTTGTGTTGAAGGGGGGTGCATCTCTCCCTCTCTCTCTTGATCGGATGTTGGCAATCGGATCGAATTCATTCTTAGAATTTTGTATTTCAAAATTTATAATCACATTCTCATCATTCAGATTGGGATTCAGATTTGGTACTCCAATCCAACTTTTATCAGGATTATATGTGCTGAAAATCTGAATAATCTGGATTCAGGGTGGATTCAAAGAGTTGAAAAGCACCACAACCAATACATTTCAATGTAACTAAAATGGGAAGGTTTAAAACCTGTTTAATCTTACATCTGAAAACCAAAGTTTCATTACTTTAAATTGACTGCAGTAAAGGTATGTGGTCAGTTGTAACATAAACTGTCCAGTAGATGGCAAGGTGTAGGTCTAGTCAAAGCACTGGAAATTTGTATTGTGTGATATCTGGATCAGAACGATTCTATCCAATTATTTTCAGAAAGACTGGCTAAGAATCAGCCAGATTGATCTGATCCTGGATTGCAGAAAAGTTTTGAAAAACTGGGCCCAGAGCTGGCATCAGTGGGCTAATCTGAATTCATTGAGCTCAAGACAAGAGAAAGAGCGAGTTTCCTGTAGAAGACAGACAAAGTCATATCAATTTAAATCAAATGTTACTCATCACATACACGTGATTAGCAGATGTTATTGAGGATGTAGCGAAATGCTTGTGCTTCTAGCTCTGACAGTGCAGTAATATCTAACATATGGACGAGCGATGTCAGAGCGGAACGAACTAAGATACAGTAGAATAGTCTAGAATACAGTATATACATGAGATGAGTAATGCCAGATATGTAAACATTATTAATGTACTCTCAGGTAAGACCTCAGAAAAAAAATTAATGCAACATGCAGCATATATACTGGACAAAAATATAAATGCAACAATTTGAACAATTTTACTCAGTTACCGTTCACATATGGAAATCAGTCAACTGAAATAAATAAATTAGATCCTAATATATGGCGCAGTCATGGGAGGGCATAGGCCCACCCACTTGGAAGCCAGGCCCACCCACAGGGAAGCCAGGCCCACCCACAGGGAAGCCAGGCCCACCCACTTGGAAGCCAGGCCCACCCACAGGGAAGCCAGGCCCACCCACTTGGAAGCCAGGCCCACCCACTTGGAAGCCAGGCTCACCCACAGGGAAGCCAGGCCCAGCCAAACATAATGAGTTTCCCCCACAAAAGGGCTTTATTACAGACAGAAATAGTCTGCAGTTTCATCAGCTCTCCAGGTGGCCAGTCTCAGATGATCCCACAGGTGAAAAAGCCGGATCTGGAGGTCCTGGGCTGGCGTGGTTACACGTGGTCTGTAGTTGTGAGGCCGTTTGGACGTACTGCTAAATTCTCTAAAATAACGTTGGAGGTGGCTTATGGTAGAGAAATTAACATGGAATTCTCTGACAACAGCTCTGGTGGACATTCCTGCAGTCAGTATGCCAATTGCATGCTCCCTCAAAACTTCAGACATCTGTGGTGTTGTTTTGTGTGACAAAACTGCACATTTTAGAGTGGCCATTTTTAAAACGTGGGCCCAACACTTCACAAGCTACATTTCTATTTTTGTTCAGTATAGAAGACCTAGTAAGGGGGCTCTCTCATCAGCATCATGCAGACATGCACTAGCAGTGAGCATTCCAATTAATGGAACAGTCAGACACATGTTGGCAAGTAATCTTTGTGTGTGTGACCGAACAATATCTTTTATGAGGGGCCAGGAGCTGATCTATGCTGCTATGTCCATCAATGAGGTTCTGGCAAAGACCTCACCTCCAGCCTCACTTCTTTCCTGCTCTTCAACAGTCATCAATGGGGTGAACAGGGTAGCCTAGTGGTTAGAGTGTTTGACTAGTAACCGAAAGGTTGCAAGGTCAAATCCCAGAGCTGACACAGTACAAATCTGCTGTTCTACCCCTGAACAGACAGTTAATCCACTGTTCCTAGGCTGTCATTGAAAACAAGAATTTGTTCTTAACTGACTTGCCTAGTTAAATAAAGGTAAAATAAATTTAAAAAACAGAATTAGGAGGTTTAGATGGACTTCACCAAGGTATATGTTTGCGTGACAGATTTCACCTGTTCTGTGATGTTGGCCTTCTAGGCAGAGTTTCTCTGTCCAGTGTCTGTGTTCTTTTGCCCATCTTAATATTTTATTTTTATTGCAACTCTTCTGGTCTGCGCATACTCTGAGTGACTGTGTGTATGTGTCCACAGATGCAGAGAGACCTGAGGCCTATTCTCAACCGTGTATATCACAAATCTTAAAGTGACAAGTGATCCATTAATTAAAGTGGCCAATGATTTCAAGTCTGTATGTAGGCAGCAGCCTATCAGTGTTAGTGATGGCTGTTTAACAGTCTGATGGCCTTGAGATAGAAGCTGTTTTTCAGTCTCTCGGTCCCAGCTTTGATGCACCTGTACTGACCTCGCTTTCTGGATGATAGTGGGGTGAACTTGCAGTGGCTCGGGTGGTTGTTGTCCTTGAGGATCTTTTTGACCTTCCTGTGACATCAGGTGCTGTAGGTGTCCTGGAGGGCAGGTAGTTTACCCCCGGTGATGTATTGTGCAGACCGCACCACCCTCTGGAGAGCCTTTACAGTTGTGGGCGGTGCAGTTGCCGTACCAGGATGTGATACAGCCCGACAGGATGCTCTCAATTGTGCATCTGTAAAAGTTTGTGAGGGTTTTAGGTGACAAGCCAAATTTCTTCAGCCTCCCGAGGTTGAAGAGGCTCTGTTGCACCTTCTTCACCGCACTGTCTGTGTGGGTGGACTATTTCAGTTTGTCCGCGATGTGTACACCGAGGAACTTAAAACTTTTCACCGTCTCCACTGCTGTCTTGTCGATGTGGATTGGGGGGTGCTCCATCTGCTGTTTCCTGAAGGCCACGATCATCTCCTTTGTTTTGTTGACGTTGAGTGAGAGGTTGTTTTCCTGACACCACACTCCCAGAGCCCTAACCTCCTCCCTGCAGGCTGTCTCATCGTTGTCGGTAATCAAGCCTACTACTGTTGTGTCGTCTGCAAACTTGATGATTGAGTTGGAGGTGTGCATGGCCTCGCAGTCATGGGTGAACAGGGAGTACCGGAGGGGGCTGAGCACGCACCCTTGTAGGGCCCCATTGTTAAGGATCAGTGAACTGGAGATGTTGTTTCCTATGTTCACCACCTGAGGGCGGCCCATCAGGAAGTCCAGGTCCCAATTGCACAGGGCTGGGTTGAGACGCAGGGCCTCAAGCTTAATGATGAGCTTGGAGGGTACTATGGTGTTGAATGCTGAGCTATAGTCAATGAACAGCATTCTTACCTAGGTATTCCTCTTGTCCAGATGGGATAGAGCAGTGTGATGGCGATTGCATCGTCTGGGGACCTATTGGGGCGATAAGCAAATCGAAGTGGGTCTAGAGTGACAGGTAAGGTAGACGTGATATGATCCTTGACTAGTCTCTCAAAGCACTTCATGATGACAGAAGTGAGTGCTACGGGGCAATAGTCATTTAGTTCAGTTACCTTTGCCTTCTTAAATACAAGAACAATGGTGGCCATCTTGAAGCATGTGGGGACAGCAGACTGGGTTAGGGAAAGATTGAATATGGCCGTAAACACACCAGCCAGCTGGTCTGCGCATACTCTGAGTGACTGTGTGTATGTATCCACAGATGCAGAGAGACCTGAGGCCTATTCTCAACCGTGTATATCACAAATCTGTGTTTAAACCATATAGGGGGATCATTTCCACGCGCAGTGTGAGATTGATCAATATGAACGTTTGCTTGAGTGTGGTTAAATTTACGCACAGCCATGACCATGCGTAAGCACAGTGCCAAGTGGTGGAATAAGGGAACTTGTTGTCAAGTGTAGAATGGGGAAAATATAGGTTGAAAATGTGTGAAATATAATTAATAATGAAATAATAACATCATTTCATTGTATTTCCACTGTGAATTTAATGCAACATATCTTGTATTATTTTTATTGGTCCATCCACCACCGCCCCTCTTCAGAGGACAAAGGTACATTTGTTTTACAATTAGTTTTATTTCATGCTATGTAATTTGACCACATCAGTGCATTTGTTACAATAATAATCCATATAAAGAACAGTCATTTGTTAAATGAGAGATACGTGTGAGAGTGACAGCATTTTTGAAATACTATCAACGACTGAGATAATGGGATATTGGCTAATGGCTAACCTTGCTCTGTTTGAAGATTTGGCCAGTGCTACATTTAGCAGAAAGCTCATTTTTAGAGACAGGTGGGACTTTTTCTGCAGAAAGTACAGAATGCCTTGCGAGGTTTAATTAAGGCAAACACATGCCATTCCGGTGCACATCCAACTGCTATCTACCCCCGGGTTTTTGGCAACAGGCACTTTTCAGCGGGAGCTTGCCGATCGACATCTCACAGCCCTAGATGAGCCAATGTTTTGGATACAATCATCAGCAAAATGAACAGTAACACATACCATTTCCATACACCATCGCACAACGGGATGAAGTCAAAAGGGGTTTCTTTGCCACGATGCCATCAATTGGTTCCAAAGTACGAACGGAGCAATAGACGGCACCCACATCACCATAAAAGCACCATCCCAAAATTATTTCATCTATGTGAACGGAAAAGGCTTCCACTCTTAATGTGCAGGTGATAGGTTATGTAAATGCACAAAACAAGCTGCTGAATGTGGTGGCAAGGTGGTCCGTTGGAACGACCCCTTTAGGTATCCCAAAAATATATAAATAATGTTGGCCCTCCTGCCATTAGCCCATAGACACGTAATGAATCACAGATTCATACATGGAAAAACAGATGGTCCCCAAAAAATCTACAGGAAGTTTGTTTTCAGGTGTCTGTCCTATATCTGAGAGATATAGGAAGGATCAGGAAACTATAATTTATTTGTACACATATTTAACCCCTTTTTCACCAAACTACTTCTATAATATATTTCCATTCATTTTATTTTACATGCAGTGGTCATATTAGTTTATGTAGGCCAAACCGTTCAAACGCTACAGAAGTCTTTGTGAGAAGCCCGATTTTCGTGGTCTGACAAACACCGTTGTAGCTCGGCAGTGGATTGAGATGCCACCCATGCAAAAAAACTTAAACGTACAATATGTAGAAATCGCTGCGCCATTTCCTGGTTGCTAAAATTCTAAAAGTTCAGTTTATGTGACAAAACAAGCAATGGATAGTGTAGAGAATCATTGTACCATCTAAACCACTGAAATATACAGTACCAGTCAAGTTTGGACACACCTACTCATTCAAGGGTTTTTCCTATTTTTTTCCTATTTTCTATATTGTAGAATTAATAGTGAAGACATCAAAACTATGAAATAACACATGGAATCATGTACTAACCAAAAAAAGTGTTAAACAAATCAATATTTTATATTTGAGATTCTTCATAGTAGCCACTCTTTGCCTTGATGACAGCTTTGCACACTCTTGGCATTATCTCAACCAGCTTCACCTGGAATGCTTTTCCAACAGTCTTGAAGGACTCACACATACACTGAGGACTTGTTGGCTGCTTTTTCTTCACTCTGCGGTCCAACTCATCCCAAACCATCTCAATTGGGTTGAGGTCGGGTGACTGTGGAGGCCAGGTCATCTGATGCAGCACTCCATCACTCTCATTTGGTCAAATAGCCCTTACACAGCCTGGAGGTGTGTTGGGTCATTGTCCTGTTGGAAAAAAATGTATAATCCCACTATCGCTGCAGAACACTGTGGTAGCCATGCTGGTTAAGTGTGCCTTGAATTCTAAAAAATCACAGATAGCGTCACCAGCAGAGCACCCCCAGACCATCTCACCTCCTCCATGCTTCTCGGTGGGAACCACACATGCAGAGATAATCCGTTCACCTACTCTGCATCTCACAAAGACACCGCGGTTGAAACCATAAATCTCAAATATGGACTCATCAGACCAAAGGACAGATTTCCACAGTTCTAATGTCCATTGCTTGTGTTTCTTGGCCCAAGCAAGCCTCTTCTTATTGATGTCCTTTAGTAGTGATTTCTTTGCATCAATTCGACCATGAAGGCCTGATTCACACAGTCTCCTCTAAGCAGTTGATGTTGAGATGTGTCTGTTACTTGAACTCCATGAAGCATTTATTTGGGCAGCAATTTCTGAGGCTGGTAACTCTAATGAACTCTGGGTCTTCCTTTCCTGTGGCGGTCCTCATGACAGCCAGTTACATCATAGCGCTTGATGGTTTTTGCGACTGCAATTGAAGAAACTTTCAAAGTCCTGGAAATGTTCCACATTGACTGACCTTCATGTCTTAAAGTAATGATGGACTGTTGTTTCTCTTTGCTTATTTGAGCTTTTCTTGTCATAATATGGACTTGTTTTTTTTACCACATCTTCTGTATACCACCCCTACCTTGTCTCAACACAACTGATTGGCTCAAATACATTAAGAAGGAAAGAAATTCCACAATTGAACTTTTAACAAGGCACACCTGTTAATTGAAATGCATTCCAGTTGGTTTTGATGTCTTCATTAATATTCTACACTGTAGAAAAATAGTACAAAAGAAAGTAAATAAAGAAAAACCCTTGAATGCGTAGGTGTGTCCAAGCTTTTGACTGGTACGATATTTGAATTAAACCAAAAATATTGTATTTTCACCTGTTTGAAACCAGTGTACAAAACCTGAAGTAAAAGACGCAAAAACAAAACTTAAGAATTGTAAGCATAGAAATGGAGCCCATTTTACATATTAGCGCAATATTTTTTATTACCACACAAATGACCAAAACTACAGGTCGGGTGGACAAAGAGATATGCCTATGTGTTCATCTTATCATATTTCTCCAAATCAGTGTGTCTTGTTTGCAATGAAACTGTCTCAGTTTGCAAATAATTACAATAAATCTGAGAAGTCATTAGGAATCTGAGCATGGTACTTTCAAAAGTTAGGCCTATCTTTCCACCCCAGACAGAGTAAGCCTACCGACGCAGAAAAATGTCAGCTTTAACTGTTGGCTACTCTTCTTCCATGGCTTAACCCAACAATAGGTGACAGGTGTATTCCTAAAAGCTGTCTGGGTTGAAACATCTATTGTACAGAAAGGGAATAGGTTAATCAATTGATACTTACAGAATTAGATTACTTCACAAGCAAAGTCATTCTTTGTCTCCTTGGCTATAGAAAGTTTTAACTCAGCATCTGAATGTCAAAGAAACAAAGCAACAATATCCCCATATGCATCAGTTACGTCTTTCCCGGGAATTTCACAGCTTATTTCTAGCTAGAAGCATCGCGGGCCAAAGCGCTGTTACAGATCACTTAATTTAATCAGATCCATTTTTTTATTTCCTTCAAAGCTAACAAGGGGTATGTAGGCCTGTGCCTTTAATAAAAAGTAGGCTTATGGCATACCTTCTCAATTCAAGTCTTGTATTGAACTTACTAGCCCTTCACTGACATGGATGTAGGCTTTTTAAAGAGTGCATGGTGGGTAGAGGAATTGACAGACAAATCTATGAAAATAGCAACCTATAGGTTAATTTTGTCTGTCAAACAGGTATGTCTACCTCATATTTCTTTAATAGGAAGAAATAAGCTCCAACACAAAGCCCTCTTGTTGTTAAAATTAAAATGAAGACGTTTAAATGAATTATGCCTACTCGAATTGGCCTACTTTCAGCACCATGAGCTCTCCATTTCCGATTGACTGTGTCGCGGCATCTGCTTTAGGTTTCAGCACCACAATGTCAGTTACTAGAATCTGTCTTATTCTGAGGTCCATAACTAAAAAAGAAAATAGGCCTACATCATGGCAGGAAACATATTGCTTTTAATTAAGTCAGTTATAGTAGTAGCGAGCTATAGTGTCAAAGTTGATCTTCGGTCCTCCTTCTCATCTTCATGCTTTCCTTCTCAAACTGAACAGAATCTAGGCTATAGGCAAGATCGTGCATTTTCTGGACTAGGCCTAATAAATTAAAACATTTGGGAGAAGACTTTGACTCTCCTCCTGAACTGCCACCGTAGGCCTACACTGCATTGCGGGTGGTTAGGCAGCACACACAAAAAGTGAGCAAGATCAGAGCAGGACAGGGCTCAGGGTTGGAATATCCATTGCAGTGTGTAATGTAGCCTAGTTTTATTTAAACCATCCCAGCAGCTAATGTATCTTGGATATAACTTTGCTCTGTGCTTCTCCAAGCATGCACTTAGTAGCCTACAGCCAATATGCTATGGCTCATTTGATTGAGACCACATTAAATAGCCTACAGGCGCCCTTGATATTGTGCGCACAGCGCAGAATCGGGAGAGGCAGCATCAGGCACACATTGACATATAGCCAGCCTAATAAGCAACTTATTTTAAACAGTGAGAAATATTGAAATGTCATCTTTTCAATATGTCTCACTGTTACAAATTACATGACCCTCACCTTGACTAGATTTTTGAAATACTAAACCCTCCCATTCACTGAAATTGAAAAAGCATGACTGTCCCACATTATCCTCCAGGTACTCATTATGTACCTTTCGATCCATCCCTAACTGCCATTGATAATAGAACAGTGACTATGTGTTCACAAAAACATGTATGGAGCCAGCAGATGGAGACTTGCAAGATGACTGACAGACAGCCTTGATACGGATGTCTCGGAATGGAGAGAGACCTGGAACTCAGCATAACATTTGTATTAGATACAACTTTAACTTGTAATGTCTATTTTTATTATTGAATCGAGTCAAAATGGGAGGGAGAAACCCTGTATATTCTGTACCAGGATCAGGACACTCCTGTTGTATACGGGACACCGTATACAACAGACAGGCACGAGAGTTTTAACCGGACATGCCCACTCTTTGACTGGATGCAAAAAGTCAGAAAGTCGTTTTCATTTCAAGTTAGTGCACTGTTAGCTGGCTGGCTCGCCAGCTACGTGTATGATCTGTGTGTAGTTGTATTATTCGTATCTCAGAGTCATTTGCAAGTTATAGCCTAATGTTAGCTAGCTAACATTGAAACTGGATCGTTAGCTACCTGCAGATTCATGCAGGGTAGTGAATATATGAGTTGGGATTATGGTTCATTGTTTAGCTAGCTAGCTACATGTCCAAACAAAAGACTCCACTACTATGCAAGTAACCATTTCAATTGAATGTTCATGATGTCACTGCGACAACTGTCGATAGCCAGAGCGAATTTAACAGCTACGGCTATCTACGGAAAGGTGCACATTGTTATATTAACAGAACACTGCTTCTATGGCGTTATGTAAATGGTTGTTTACACTACATGGACCTGTTATTACATTTGAAAGTTATCAAAAAACTTTGTTTGGCATAGTTACATGATTTCAGCAATTGCATTCTTCTCATATTACTCTGTATGCTAGTGACCTACTGCTTCCTCCGGCATCTCACCATACACCTCCCTGTAGTTATTGAAGTCAACCTGCAGGAGGTGTGTTTGTTGTGATTGAGTGAGGGGAAACGGCTGTGGGCAAGGTTCTGACAGATGGGTGTGTCTTGCTGTCGACAAGGACACACCCAAGATACACCCACTACAAACCACACCCCCAAGCTTCCGTCATGGCCGCCAACATTTCTTGAGGAGCAAGCCCCCAAAAGAATGAGGCCAAATCAGCTCATACAGTTCCCCTTTAAATAAGCGTGCACAGATAACGATGTCCAAGCACCGTCCATCCCCAGACGTGCTGATACTGTGACGTGTTTGACATCCCAGTGGAGGGGACAATAAGTAGGTCACAGTGATACACATCAGACATGGCGCATCCCTGGCTGCGCCGCTCCTCCACTTGGCAGCCGGTCACTAAATGGACAGGCAGGACGGCTTATTGAGTGCTCCTTGAGGGAGTGGCGGAGCGCCATACATTACTGCTAATGCATGCTGTCTCTACGGAATAACGCAGCGCCCTGTCACGGTGGGTGGGAGAGGAACATTATTAAACGTGCCATGCCAAAGGTCATCTGTCACCGGCCTGATATGTGACAGACAGGTCCCTGTCTGTGTGGACTACAATGTGAGCGGGAGGGAGAGGGTGGAAGGGGCGGGTAGAAGGTTATGGAGAATAGGGGAGGGCAGAGTAGGGACCTATAGAATCTGTTATTTTTTTGCCTGATTCTGTTTTTTTAAATTCCTTTTTTCTCCTAGTTTCCATTTTCCCCATTTTTTTATAACAATATTTTCATCCAAATCGGAAAATGAAGGCTACAGTAGTCCTAGTGCTGACAGTAAATAGTGAGCTAACACAATATTTAGCTAACTCTCGACTGATAGAAAGCATAATATGAATTAGGTAATAGCAACTACTATTTCCAATGTATCACATCATGGGTGCGCTCACCAGTGATAGAAATAATTGAGTAAATACTTTCTGGAAGTTGAAAGAAATCCGTTTGTGCTCACCGCCAGGTTTGTTTCGCCGTCAAGGTGATTTGGGTCTGTTTGCAGTATGCATGTTGAAGGCATTCATTTCCCACCCTTCACTTCCGGAGGTTTACTTGAAAGATGAGTGAACCATCCCTTCACCTTGTTTTGCTATAACATCTTTGGTCTGACAGATGTTTACGTTTTGTCACCACAGAAGTTTTGTTTACGTTTCTACTGTTGTGGCTAGATGGAGGAGCTAGGCTATCTAAACTCAGCAAAAAAAGAAATGTCCCTTTTCCAGGACCCTGTCTTTCAAAGATAATTTGTAAAAATCCATATAACTTGACAGATCCTCATTGTAAAGGGTTTAAACACTGTTTCCCATGCTTGTTCAATGAACCATAAAACAATTAATGAACATGCACCTGTGGAACGGTCGTGAAGACACAAACAGCTTACAGACGGTAGCAAATTAAGGTCACAGTTATGAAAATCTAGGACACTAAAGAGGCCTTTCTACTGACTCTGAAAACCACCAAAAGAAAGATTCCCAGGGTCCCTGCTCATCTGTGTGAACGTGCCTTAGGCATGATGCAAGGAGGCATGAGGACTGCACATGTGGCCAGGGCAATAAATTGCAATGTCTGTACTGTGAGACATCTAAGACAGCGCTACAAGGAGACAGAACGGACAGCTGATCAACCTCGCAGTGGCAGACCACGTGTAACAACACCTGCACAGGATCAGTACATCCGAACATCACACCTGTGGGACAGGCACAGGATGGCAACAACAACTGCCTGAGTTACACCAGGAACGCACAATCCCTCAATCAGTGCTCAGACTGTCAGCAATAGGCTGAGAGAGGCTGGACTGAGGGCTTGTAGGCCTGTTGTAAGGCAGGTCCTCACCAGACATCACTGGCAACAACGTCGCCTATGGGTACAAATCCACCGTCGCTGGCCCAGACAGGACTGGCAAAAAGTGCTCTTCACTGACGAGTCGCGGTTTTGTCTCACCAGGAGTGATGGTCGGATTCGCGTTTATCGTCAAAGGAATGAGTGTTACACCGAGGCCTGTACTCTGGAGTGGGATCGATTCAGATGCGCACTGGAGACCTGATACGTGGGACTGGTACAGGTGGCACCGGGCTGATGACACACACCTCAGGACGAGTGCGGAGAGGAGGCACAGGACTGTGGAGTCGCACTGGAGACCTGATGCGTGGGACCGGTATAGGTGGCATCGGGCTGATGACACACACCTCAGGGCAAGTGCGGAGAGGAGGCACAGGATGTACTGGACGTGGAGGCGCACTGGAGACCTGATGCATGGGACCGGTACAGGTGGCACCGGGCTGATGACATGCACCTCAGGACGAGTGCGGAGAGGAGGCACAGGACGTACTGGACTGTGGAGGCGCACTGGA
Source organism: Oncorhynchus tshawytscha (assembly GCF_018296145.1). Taxonomy (NCBI): domain Eukaryota; kingdom Metazoa; phylum Chordata; class Actinopteri; order Salmoniformes; family Salmonidae; genus Oncorhynchus; species Oncorhynchus tshawytscha. The sequence goes on along the minus strand of NC_056434.1, from coordinate 59,226,759 downwards.
GGTCTGATGCGTGGTGCCGGCACTGGTGGTACTGGGTTGGTGACACGCATCTCAGAGCGAGTGCGAGGAAGAGGCACATGACGTACTGGACTGTGGAGGCACACTGGAAGTCTGGAGCGTAGAGCTGGCACAATGCGTCCTGGCTGGATGCTCACTTTAGCTTGATAAGTGCGGGGCACTGACATAGGATGCACTGGGCTGTGAAGATGCACTGGGGATACAGGGCGTAAAGCCAACGCAGAATATCCTGATCCGAAGAGGTGTACTGGAGACCAGGAGCGCTGACCCGGCATAACCCGTCCTGGCTGGATGCCCACTCTAGCTCGGCAAATGCGGGGAGCTGGAATAGAGCGCACCAGGATATGAATGCGCACGCATCACTGCATAACACGGTGCCTGACCAGTCACACGCTCCCCACGGTAAGCACGGGGAGTTGGCTCAGGTCTAAACCCTACCACCGCCAATCTCCCCGTGTGCCCCCCAAAAAAAGTTTATGGAGCTGCCTCTCGGGCTTCCGTGCTAGCCATGTCCCCTCGTTCCTCTTTCGCTGCCTCCGCCTGCTTCCATGGCAGGGTCTTGTCCCCTGCCATTACCTCCTCCCGGGTCCAGGATGTCCTCCACTCACTTTTCTCCTGGGCCCAGGATCCCTGCTCCTCTTGAACATGCTGCTTGGTCCGTTGGTGGTGGGATCTTCTGTCACGTTCGTCGTATGAGTGAGACCAAGGCGCAGCGTTGTATGCGTACATTCTCATTTTAATGATTGAAACACTTAACAAAACAACACAACCAATGCACGAAACGTGAAGCTATACAAATTAGTGCAGACAGGCAACTAAACATAGTACAGATCCCACAACACAAATGAGGCAAATGGCTACCTAAATATGATCCCCAATCAGAGACAACGATAAACAGCTGTCTCTGATTGGGAACCATATCAGGCCAACATAGACATACAAAAACCCCTAGACATACAAAAACCCTAGACATACAAAAACTAGAGTACCCACCCTAGTCACACCCTGACCTAACCAAAATATATAAAAAAAACAGAGATATCTAAGGTCAGGGCGTGACATTCACCCACACCAAAAGCGATTAGGACACGCAGGTTGAAATACAAAAAAAACTCTGAACCAATTATATTAATTTGGGGACAGGTCAAAAAGCAATAAACATGTATGGCAATTTAACTAGCTAGCTTGCTGTTGCTAGCTAATTTGTCCTGATATTTAAACTTTGGGTTGTTATTTTACCTGAAATGCACAAGGTCCAACAATTAATCCACAGATAAAAAGGTAAACCAAATTCGCTTCTCGTCATCTCTCCTCCTTCCTTAAGGCTTCTTTTTCTTCTTCGGACTTTATATGGCGGTTGGCAACCAACTTTACAGCATTACTACAACCAACCGGTGTGGTCTTAAATTAATCTTTCAATCACCCACGTGGGTATATGCTCCTAAAAACCAATGAGGAGATGGGAGAGGCTGGACTTGCAGCGTGTTGAGCATCACAAATAGAACCAATTTCTATTTTAGTGCCTGGCCACGCAGACGCTCGCTGACGCCCGTGAGCAATGATGGGGGTGCAATGATTGAATATCATGTATGTGTACATTTATTTTGCAACGCTTGTGCAAGCGATGTGAGCGGTGTGGTCAGCATGCAAGTTTAATAAATGTTTTTATATTGTTGAGTTCCACTTTAATGTCTGCGTTCTCCGTATTGCAGATTTTATAGGGCCCAAGTAGAGGGATGAGGAGGTAGGTGGGAGTAGAGGGGGAGAGAGAGGGTGGGAATAGGCAAGGAAGGAGGGGAAGGCCTGTGGTGGGAGTCAGTGGTTGTTGTGCAGGGAGAGTCAAAGATGAGAGGGGGGCGACATACAGGGTTGTGAGGGGAGACGGTGTGTAGATTGGGGACGTGGAGGGATACTGAGTGACACAGGTGCAGTGTGATATATTAATGGTCCCATGAGCCAGTCAGTGGAGCCAACCAATATAGTCCTGAAAGGCCTGACTGATATCACCACCTCTAATGTCAAGTAACAGCTTTTTCCCAGAGTAAACTTCTCTAAAGCACATGTATCTGCTGGGTCAACATCTACTATCAACTACCTTTGGCAGAATAGCAAGACTGTTGGTTCAGATCAAAGAGATAGAGGACTCATCTTTGTATCTGTGCCATTAGAGCGTCTGTGACAGCATTGGCAACACCATTGAGGCAATCTCCATTTGAAGTAGTCCATTTTCTTCTTCACGGTCCCTTGGCTGATCCCTCCTGATGACGTAACTCCAACAGGGTCACCAGGAAGGATCCGCCAATGAAGTTGGAAGTCCCACCCCAAAATGGTGAAAGCCCTCAAAAGGCGACGATACTTTTGGCCACTAGAGGCCTCTATCATTCTCTATGGTTCAGATACAGAGCTCTACCCCAGTGGCTTCTAGATGTATTTGAATTGTGACTGAACTCAAGCTTTTCATATTGCCTTGGTGTGATCTTCCAAATACATGAGACTCCTTTGTTTTACTCTATGCTATAATAGCCTACAACAATGCACTTTGGAGAAAGAAAAACAAATTGTAACCTCTAACATTTTTGTTTCTATCGTTCTGCTTGAATCTTTTGGTTAATCGCTTTTTAAAAAGGCCTCTGCAATAACTGGCTACAGCAATTATGCTAACCACATGCTCTATTACCTCTAGGTTACACAGGCTCTGTGTGCATTCCCTCGGTCAACACTCCACCTCCACCCTCCACCTCCGCATGTAAAAACAGAGTTCCCCTCTCAATTACGTATGAATCGCCCACTTTAAACTTCACACATCCCTGAGCAAACATGTGTAGCCCCTTTCTCTCTCACACACACACACACACACACACACACACACGCGGGCACACACAGATGCGCGTAACCATACACACATGAACATACAAACACGTGCGTGGGCACACACACACTCGCAGGCCTATGTTCAGTCAACTGTGGAAAATCCCATCATTTCCTTCTGACCTGCTGCTAGCTTCTTCAAACAGGAGACCAGCGGCCAACATCAATGGGACTTTCTCCTAGGTAGAGGGCAACTCCCTGTGTACACACACACACACAGGACAACCCTCTCACCCATACACCTCTCCAGGCCAGTGTAAATGTCCGTTCCAGGGTTTATCTTGGAGCAGCAAGGTATTTTTACACCTTTCGTAACAACTTCTCACGTAATCACACACACAACCTAGTGATGAGCAATTAACCGAAACGTCTGTTATTTTTTGTTTTTTAAACGATGGTTAAACTATTTGAATTCCATTTCTTTCAGTTTTTGTTTTCTGTCAGTTTTCTGTTCTCTAGATACTTTTGGTCATGTATTGTATGTGGACACCTGCTCACCGAACATCTCATAAAAAAAATCATGGGCATTAATATGGAGTTGGTCCTCCCTTGCTGCTATAACAGCCTCCACTCTTCTGGGAAGGCTTTCCACTAGATGTTGGAACATAGCTGCAGGGACCTGTTTCCATTCAGCCACAAGAGCATTAATGAGATCGGGAACTAATGTTGGGCGATTAGGCCTGGCTCGCAGTCGGTGTTCCAATTCATCTCAAAGGTGTTTGATGAGGTTGAGCTAAGGGCTCAACACCAATCTCGACAAACCATTTCTGTATGGACCTTGCTTTGTGCATGGGGGCGTTGTCATGCTGAAACAGGAACGGGCCTTCCCCAAGCTGTTGCCACAAAGTTGGAAGCACAGAATCGTCTAGAATGTCATTGTAGGCTGTAGCATTAAGATTTCCCTTCACTGGAACTAAGGGGCCTAGCCCGAAACATGAAACACAGCCCCAAACCATTATTCCTCCGCCGCCAAACTTTATGGTTGGCACTATGCATTGAGGTTGTAGTGTTCTCCTGGCATCCGCCAAACCCAGACTCGTTCAGATGGTGAAACAGGATTCATCACTCTGGAGAAAGTGCTTCCACTGCTCCGGTGTCCAATGGCTGGGAGCTTCACACCACTCCAGCAGACGCTTGGCATTGCTCATGGTGCTCTTAGGCTTGTGTGCGGCTACTCGGCCATGGAAACCCATTTCATGAAGCTCCCGACGAAGAGGTATTGTGTTGGCTTTGCTTCCAGAGGTAGTTTGGAACTTGGTAGTAAGTGTTGCAACCAAGGACAGGAGATTTTTATGCTTTATGCATTTCAGCCTTCGGCAGTCCCGTTCTGTGAGCTTGTGTGGCCTACAACTTTGTGGCTGAGACGTTTTTGCTCCTAGATGTTTCCACTTAGCAGCACTTACAATAGCAGCACTTACAGTTGACCGGGGCAGCTCTAGAAGGTCAGAAATTTGACCAACCGACTTCGTTGGAAAGGTGGCATCCTATGACGGTGCCACATGGAAGACACTGAGCTCTTCAAGGCCATTCTACTGCCAAGGTATCTCTGTGGAGAATGCATGGCTGTGTGCTCAATTTTATACACCTGTCAGTAACGGCTGTGGCTGAAATAGCCAAATCCACTCATTTAAAGGGGTGTCCACATACTTTTGTATATATACTGTAAATCAGATCAAGCCCGAACTGTTGGGTGTAGTAGGGAGTTGTAATTTTCAACAGGCCAATATTCTACATCAGGGCACTTCAACCCTGCCCCTGGAGAGCTACTCTACCCACTTCAACCCCAGTTATAACCTGATTCAGCTTATCAATCAGCTAATTAATAGAATTGTGTGCACTAAATTAGGGTTGGAGCAAAAACCTACTGGACGGTAGCTCTCCAAGGAACAGGTTTGGAAAGCGGAATTTAGGGCCAAAAAGGTGGCAATTCACAACAATTACCATAATCTATTGTGCACCTACTTGTCCAGTCTGTGTGGTGCAGACACTGAGATGGAGAGAAGAGACAGAAGAATGCGCGATTGAGAGGGATAGAGAGCAGTTGATTGAGAGTTGGTATCCAGCAGTCATAAAAATATGCCTGATTTACTTTGAAGAACTACTAAAATAGCGATTTTGTCAGACAGCGTAGGCAGCAGCTCTATAGAGATGAGATGATGACTTGGAATTAAATAATAAAGTTGTCAAATGGGCCTAAAACAAATGTAATGTAGCTACACAACAACTGAAAAATGTTATTAAAGTAATGTGAATAAATGATGGTTAATAAGTTGTTACAGCCCTCAACCCACATAATGTATAGTGCATTTAATGTCAAATACATTTCTTCTTTATAAATAATTGAACAGGCCTCAACAAGCATTAATTGCTTAGCCCTAACTCAACCACTTACTGTAGATACAGACCTTTCATAACAACCTTTCTCTCCTCTTATATTGTTTTCCTTCACTCCCTCGCTTTGCACCCTCCCTCCCTCAATGTAAACTGTTTAGACATCAAGTGAATCTGATTAATGACGCTTTAAATAGGCAATAACAATCGTTTACTGCAATTATTTAAAAGCAAATAACGAGATGGTAATTCATTACCGTACACAGCCACATCATCCCTAGTACGAGAATGAAGATGTTTAGCTAGCTGTCAGTGGAAGTGGCCCCCTCTGCTTTTAGCAAACAACAACTTCCTGGTTGAATTTCTATATATTTCATTTCCGGTTTGACAATACAAACATGACCGATAATGCTATTATATAGTCTTTCTTTAGCCACCATACTCTAGCCCCACCCACCCCAATATAATGAGCTTTAAAGGACTTCTAACCCCAATGTTACACCCCACACACATAACAAACACACACAGAGCTCAATGTTACACCAAACACATTCATGTCTCTATCCTTACCCATCTCAAGCACCATCTCTCTATTTGACCATTTTGTTCTTTCAACAATGTGTCCAACCCCCTGGAGAATGGCCCCGAGTAGAGCTCTCTGACATGTATTGTTACTGAAAGGGAATTTAGACCCTGAGTCTCTGCCCTTACTCCTCCACTGCCTACCAATCGACAGCCAGGGCTGACACTGTGACGAATTACCTCCCTATAGACCTGGCTGTGTGTGTGCATGAGACTAATGCAGAGTATACATCAGGAGTCCAATAGTAGTTTAGGCTTCTGGAGGACACAGCAGGGAGAGGGACAGCCATTGTTGTGGCCCCCATCATCCCTATCATAAGCTATGTTTCCATTAACTTGTCTAGTGATTTTTTTCGTCAACGTTTAGAAAGTTTGCATGGAAAATAGGTGCGACTGTTAAGGTGTGTTTCCATTTCACGTCTTGTGTCGATAAAAACAGCTCGACGTAATACAATACAAAACATGTATTTTTTCCCCGCAGAAAGCCAGTGTCCAATAAAAATGAAGTGGTTGAAGTGTTTCCATGATCCATTTAGGCAAATTGCGCATTAACAAATTGGCGACAGCCTGTATGCCCTCCCACCTATCTGTTTCATGTCTCCGCCTGCAAAAGCCAGCATGGATAGAATGCAAGAATTGACAAATATTTTGCAACCCTATCGCCACGGTCAGTGCCATTGGTGAGACTTGCACTCCTGTAAATCTGATGGTGAAAGTCACATCAGGCCAACCAGAATAGCAATGGGAAGCAATTCTTACATTTCTTCAAAATCAAGACAATCCTTGTCCTGCTGTAGGCATTTAGAATAAAATATGTAGTGGAGCTTTATAGTTGCGACCAGGAATATGACTTTCCCGAAGCGGATCCTGTGTTCTGCCTTCCACCCAGGACACTGGATCGGATCCCAGCAGGCGACCCAAAACAACGACGTCGTAAAAGGGGCAAACGAAGCGGTCTTCTGGTCAGGCTCTGGAGACGGGCACATCGTGCACCACTCCCTAGCATACTACTCGCCAATGTCCAGTCTCCTGACAACAAGCTACAGTGAGGAGAACAAGTATTTGATACACTGCCGATTTTGCAGGTTTTCCTACTTACAAAGCATGTAGAGGTCTGTAACTTTTATCATAGGTACACTTCAACTGTGAGAGACGGAATCTAAATATCCAGAAAATCACATTGTATGATTTCTAAGTAATTAATTTGCATTTTATTGCATGAAATAAGTATTTGATACATCAGAAAAGCAGAACTTAATATTTGGTACAGAAACCTTGGTTTGCAATTACAGAGATCAAACGTTTCCTGTAGTTCTTGACCAGGTTTGTACACACTGCAGCAGGGATTTTGGCCCACTCCACCATACAGACCGTCTCCAGATCCTTCAGGTTTCGGGGCTGTCGCTGGGCAATAAGGACTTTCAGCTCCCTCCAAAGATTTTATATTGGGTTCAGGTCTGGAGACTGGCTAGGCCACTCCAGGACCTTGAGATGCTTCTTACGGAGCTACTCCTTAGTTGCCCTGGCTGTGTGTTTCGCGTCGTTATCATGCTTCTCCCATTCCTCCTCTGGATCATCCAGATGGTCATTGGCAAACTACAGACGGGCCTGGACATGCGCTGGCTTGAGCAGGGGGACCTTGCGTGCGCTGCAGGATTTTAATCCATGACGGCGTAGTGTGTTACTAATGGTTTTCTTTGAGACTGTGGTCCCAGCTCTCTTCAGGTCATTGACCAGGTCCTGTCGTGTAGTTCTGGGCTGATCCCTCACCTTCCTCATGATCAATGATGCCCCACGAGGTGAGATCTTGCATGGAGCCCCAGACCGAGGGTGATTGACCGTCATCTTGAACTTCTTCCATTTTCTAATAATTGCACCAACAGTTGTTGCCTTCTCACCAAGCTGCTTGCCTATTGTCCTGTAGCCCATCCCAGCCTTGTGCAGGTCTACAATTTTATCCCTGATGTCCTTACACAGCTCTCTGGTTTTAGCCATTGTGGAGAGGTTGGAGTCTGTTTGATTGAGTGTGTGGACAGGTGTCTTTTATACAGGTAACGAGTTCAAACAGGTGCAGTTAATACAGGTAATGAGTGGAGAACAGGAGGGCTTCTTAAAGAAAAGCAGGTCTGTGAGAGCCAGAATTCTTACTGGTTGGTAGGTTATCAAATACTTATGTCATGCAATAAAATGCGAATGAATTACTTAAAAATCATATAATGTGATTTGGGGGATTTTTATTTTAGATTCCATCTCTCACAGTTGAAGTGTACCTATGATAAAAATTACAGACCTCTACCTGCTTTGTAAGTAGGAAAACCTGCACAATCGACAGTGTATCAAATACTTGTTCTCCCCACTGTATATGTATATGCTGTACTCTATATTATCTACTGCATCTTTATGTAATACATGTATCACTAGCCACTTTAAACTATGCCACTTTGTTTACATACCCTACATTACTCATCTCATATGTATATACTGTACTCGATACCATCTACTGCATCTTGCCTATGCCGTTCTGTACTATCACTCATTCATATATCTTTATGTACATATTCTTTATCCCCTTACACTTGTGGGTATAAGGTAGTAGTTGTGGAATTGTTAGGTTTGATTACTCGTTGGTTATTACTGCATTGTCGGAACAAGAAGCACAAGCATTTCGCTACACTCGCATTTAATTAACATCTGCTAACCATGTGTATGTGACAAATCAATATTGATTTGATTTTGATTTAGAACATTTCTCCTGCGCTTTCCATTGCAAGTCGTAATGTTGTTTGTTTTTGCGACATTGCCTTTGTCGAATAAACCTGGGTCAATGGAAACCTGCATACAGTCACTCCTAAAGCACTTTTGGGGAAGTCTTGATGTAGCGCAGTTCAGTCACTGCCAGAAGTGTTTTTGTCTCAACTTTCTGGTTGTTTTTCTCTATCACAGAGGCTGTTCTCACCAGCAGTCAGTCCAATCATTACTTCCAGTGGTTACTTTGGGATTTGTTGTGATGGGATCAAAGGCAGATACTTTTCCATGTTGATTTTAACCCATAAGAGTCTAAGCCAGCCAAACTCAGCTGGTGGACCGCGGTCCTGGTCCGGACCCAGAGAAGGGTAAATCCGTACCGGACAACATCGCATTTTGTTATATAAAAGGCCATCAATTATTTTTAACCAGCTTTAAGAAATCAACCAGGCGCAGCGGCCTCCTTAACTAAGCAACCTCTATTTCTCGCTCTCTCTTGAAGCAACGCCAATCTCTGCTAGTGCCCCATCTAATCATGTATGCAAATGCAAGGGGCCACGTCTTACCCAATCACATCGCTGTCAATATCTTCTGCAGAACCTTGGGACAACAGGCAGAAAGAAACATAAATATTTGTCCGCGGATCAACTGTTAATATCACGCATAGAAAGACTTTAGTTGCCAGTATCTATGTTAATATGGCTTGTCCAAAAAAAAATACTCTAAAAGCCGATTATATTCAAAGACAAGTAGACCGAACAGTTTATTCATTCTCCCCGCAACTAGCACAAAACCAAGAGGCCTGATATGCAGCGAGTCTGTAGCTCTCATGAAAACTGCCAATGTTAAGCGCCATTATGACACCAGGCATATTACATTCGATCAGATGTATCCCCTGAACACAGAGGTGAGAACAAACAAGACTAACCAACTCAAATCCCAAGGTCCACCAAAGTCCTTGTCAATTCCCTGACGGCCTAACAGTGGAGTGTTCAGTGAGTATAGCTTGGGTTTGGGAAAACACCCCAAAATAATTCAGACACTGGGATGGTAAAAGTTTCTTGGCCAAAGCAGGTCTCTTCTTATTATTGGTGTCCTTTAGTAGTGGTTTCTTTGCAGCAATTCGACCATGAAGGCCTGATTCACACAGTTGATGAACAGTTGATGTTGAGATGTGTTACTTAGCATTTATTTGGGCTGCAATCTGAGGTGCAGTTAAATCTAATGAGCGTATCCTTTGCAGCAGAGGTAACTCTGGGTCTTCCTTTCCTGTGATGGTCCTCATGAGAGACAGTTTTATTATAGCTGTGAGCGGACCAAGTAATTGGGTGTCACTCTAAAGTGGAAAGGTGGAATACACGAGTCAGGAGTAGGTTTTCTTGATTGAACACAGTTCTCTATTGAGGGCATTTGGTCAACACAAACACTCCAACATAATCAATGAAAATCTTCTAAGGAAAAAACATACATCTTCTTCTCCAGATGAAACAAGAACACAATAGGATTATCTTTAAACTACAACAAAAAGTCACGGGATTGTCACCGTCTTAGTGGTTCTTCCTGGATAGCTCCTCTCTCTCGGTGGCCATCTTCCAGAGATAGTTTCCCCCCCCATCTCTGCTGGTTCCATTCTCTCTCTTATAGGGGAAGGAGAGTATGTCATTAGTACCGTCAGCTGTGCTTAATTGCCTCTGGTTACCTTGTCTCCCATGCCTTGTTGGGCTACTATCCATGAGCCCAGCCTGCCCTCTGGTGGTCCTTCCACATACCTTCCCCCCCAGGACCGAACCGGAGGGTCGGGCACCGTCTTGGTCGCGTCGGGACAGCGCGTCTGCATTCCCGTTCCTCGATCCGGCCCTGTGGATGACATGGAAAGAGAACGGTTGTAAAGACAAAAACCATCTGGCTATTCTGTTGTTATTGTTTCTCTTACCAGCCATCCACGTGAGGGGCGCATGGTCAGTAACTAATGCAAACCTCCGACCCAGTAGGTAGTACCGGAGATAATCGAGGGCCCACTTGATGGCTAAGGCCTCTTTCTCTACGGTCGCATACCTCTGTTCCCGATCGCTGAGCTTCCTACTAATGAAGAGAATCGGCTTCTCTGCTTCACCTTTACCCTGAGCTAGTACGGCCCCGAGCCCTGTATCCGAGGCGTCGACCTGCACAATGAACTCTTGTGAGAAGTCCGGAGCCTGTAGAACGGGATCAGAACACAGGCCATCTTTTAGCAATTGAAAGGCCTCTTCCATCTCGTCTTTCCACTCTACCTGGTTTGGCAGGTTTTTCCTGATGAGGTTTGTGAGGGGGTTGGCAATGGTTGCATATCCCGGGATAAAACGGCGATATCCTGTTATCCCTAAGAAGGCCCGAACGTCTCGCTTGGTCCGGGGTCGAGGCCAGTCACGAATTGCCCTGGTCTTCTCTGCCTGTGGGCGTATTTTCCCATTCCCCACGGTGTACCCCAGGTATTCCGCTTCGGACAGGCCCAGGCAGCATTTATTTGGATTGGCTGTCAACCCTGTGGCTTCCAAACTCACGAGCACCGCCCGTAATCGCAGGAGGTGACTATCCCAGTCCTCGCTGTGGATGACCACATCGTCTATGTACGCCGCTGCATACTCTTGATGGGGCCGTAGAATGGCATCCATGAGGCGTTGGAAAGTTGCAGCGGCACCATGCAGTCCGAAGGGCATCCTCACATACTGGAAAAGCCCCTCTGGGGTGGCGAAGGCAGTCTTTGGGCGATCCTCCGGAGCCACCGGCACTTGCCAATATCCCTTTGTCAAATCCAGGGTAGTGATGAACTTGGCCTTTCCTAAGCGCTCCAAGAGTTCATCCACGCGGGGCATGGGATACGCATCGAATGTAGAGATGGCATTCACGCCCCTAAAGTCGTTGCAGAGTCTCATACTACCATCGGATTTGGGGACCAGGACTATGGGACTGGACCACTCACTCGTCGAGGGCTCGATCACGCCCATCCTCAACATCTCCCTCACCTCTTTCTTAGCGATGACTCGGCGAGCCTCAGGAATCCTGTAAGGGCGGATATGCACCTTCTTGCCGGGTTCAGTGTGGATATGGTGGAACAGGACATCTGTTTGTCCTGGGAATGGAGAGAATATTCGACCGAAGTTCATAATCAGCTTGTCTAGCTGTCTTGACTGCTCCGGTAGGAGAGTTTGGCCACGGCGCACCTGTGGTAGAGCCTCCTCTTTTCCTTTGCCCTCCAGGGCCATCAAAGCCATCTCCTCCTCTCGTCCATGGTACGTCTTCAGCAGGTTTATGTGATAGAGTTGGACCTTCTTCCTCCTGTCAGGTTGCTTGATGAGGTAATTGACCGGTGAGACCCTTTTCATTACCTCGTAGGGCCCACTCCACTGCGCCAGCAAGCGATGTTCGGCCGTGGGCACAAGCACCATCACTTTCTCTCCCACGGTGAACTCACCGGGGGTCGCAGACTTATCATAGGCCCGGCCTTGGGTCCTTTGGGCCTTCTCCATATGCTCCTTGACTATGGGCCACCCTGCTGACAGGCGGTCTCTCATCAGGGTAACATGTTCTATTGTGGATCGAAAGGGGCATGGTTGGGTCTCCCAGGTCTCCTTGGCTAAGTCGAGGATTCCTCGACAGGGTCTGCCATAGAGCAATGCAAACGGAGAGAATCCAGTGGATGCCTGGGGTACTTCTCGCAGGGCAAACATTAAGTGTGGGAGAAGCATGTCCCAGTTTTTCCCGTCTCGGGACACCACTCTTCTCAACATGCTTTTAATCGTTTTGTTCAAGCGCTCACACAACCCGTCTGTTTGAGGGTGGAATATGCTTGTACGTATCTGTTGAACCTGATATAACCGACACAAGTCCTTCATCAACCGGGACATGAACGGGGTTCCTTGATCGGTTAAGATAGTCTTGGGGAGGCCCACACGAGAGAACATCAGGAATAACTCCTTGGCAATTCCCTTTGACGACATGTTACGCAGGGGTATGGCCTCCGGGAACTTGGTAGCGTAATCTATAACCACTAGGATGTACTCGTGTCCTCTGGCGGATTTTGGGAGGGGTCCGACGAGGTCCATAGCTATGCGTTCAAAGGGAGTCTCTATGATGGGGAGAGGAATCAAAGGGTTACGTAGGTGTGGCCGTGGAGCTGTATGTTGACATTGATCACACGTCCTACAATACCTGGCCACATCCCGGGTGACCCGGGGCCAATAGAATCTCTGCATGATTCTGTCAATAGTCTTGTCTCGTGCCAGGTGTCCTCCTAGGACGTGGGAATGGGCTAACTGTAGAACTGTATCCCTGTATGGCCTAGGCACCATTAGTAATTCCCGGTTTTCCCCCCTTCGTCGTACGACCCAGCATAAGAGACCCCGCCTGATTGCATAGTAAGGAAGAGGGGGCTCACCTGATCCGTCCGACGTTCCTCCCGTCGATCACCTTCACCTTCCTCATGGCCTCCCTTAGGTCTGGGTCTCTATGCTGCGAGGTGCCGAACTGTCCTTTTAATTCCTGGGGCAGGTCGACCTCGGTAGAGGGATGTGGAGGATGTTCCACATCCCCATCAGGGGTGACCGAGGAGAATCCTTCCAGGTTCCCTCCTCGGATGGAGCTTCAAATCTATCCCTTAGCGCCTGGTTGCTCCTTCCTTCCTGTGTTGTGTTTAACCCTTCACAGGTGTCTTCATCGGTGGTTTCCTGGAATATCTGTCGTAAACGTTGGGTCGCTATTTCTTCCTCTGCTGCAGAGGACGAGGATGCGGCTACGTCTCCTTGTAGGACTACTACCTCGGGCTTGGATTTTCTCTTCTTTCCTGTCCCCCTTCTTCCCGTGCATAACGTCATCTGCCGAAGCTCCTTATATAGGGGACAGTCTCTCCCAATCAATAATGGCACCTTCAGCTGGGGCACTTTCCCTGCCCTGACTGTACACCTTCCTTTTGGAGTGAGAATAGGCAGATTCACAGTGGGGTAATAGTGGGTGTCTCCATGGATACAGGATACGGCTACTTTGTCTGGTAGCAGTGTTGCGTTGGTCACCATCCGCTCCTCTACTAACATAACCATACTTCCCGAGTCGAGAATAGCTACCACATCTTGTCCTTCGACTCGCACCGGAATCTCTGAGGCTGGGGCTATCTCTGCTAACCAACAGTGTTGATCCTGCCCCCTCAAAACAAGATGTGTGGGGGTAGGCAGTGATGACTCCGTGACCATGGGCTCATCCTTGCTAGGACATCGTGGGGCATAATGGTTGGGAGACTGACATTTATAACACCGACCCTGCTGTGTGGTGGCTGACTTCTCCGACCTCCGGGGGGGGCTTGGACGTTTCGGTGGCAGGCGCGCCGGGGTGAGTTGTGGTACGGGATTGGAAGACTCCTTCCGTTCCTCTTTGTCACTTTTTAACAACTCCCCTGTAGACCGATATGTTTCCACCGCCTGGGCTATGTCGTCGGCTGACAACGGGTTGGCTTGCCCCACAACCCTTTTTAAGTCACTGGGTAATTCTCTCAATATCTTGTCCACTACGAGAGTCTCTATCACATGTCCTACTCCCTTTCCAGGTTCTAGCCACTGTTTCGTCAGTCGTATTAATGCGAAGATCTGGGCACGGACGGGTTGATCAGCTGTATAGGTCCATTGATGGAACTTTACAGCCCTATCTCTGGCAGTCAGCTGGTACCGGGACAGGATCTCGGTTTTTAGTCGCCCATAGTCCGCAGCTTTGCGGGAATCCAGGTCAAAATAGGCTTCCTGAGCCACCCCGGTCAAAAGAGGGGCTAATGCGCTCGCCCATTCTGTGGGCGGCCACTCTTCCAAGGTGGCCGTCCTTTCGAAGGTCATGAGGAAGGCCTCAATATCATCCTCCTTGGAGAGACGAGGTAAGATGGCGTGAGCAGCCGCTCTTGGCTTAACTCTAGGTTCTTCTCATCGGCTCAGCTGTTGTTGCAGGAGTTGTCTGCTGTGCCGTGATCAATTGTTGTAGTAGGGCGTTATCCATCGTTCTTGAATGGTTCCTCCTGGTCTACTGGAAGAATCTTGATTTACTCACTTATCCTTGTGTCACTCGTCCACCTAATACCCGCATCCTCCACCAATGTGAGCGGACCAAGTAATTGGGTGTCACTCTAAAGCGGAAAGGTGGAATAAACGAGTCAGGAGTAGGTTTTCTTGATTGAACACAGTTCTCTATTGAGGGCATTTGGTCAACACAAACACTCCAACATAATCAATGAAAATCTTCTAAGGAAAAAAAAACATACATCTTCTTCTCCAGATGAAACAAGAACACAATAGGATTATCTTTAAACTACAACAAAAAGTCACGGGATTGTCACCGCCTTAGTGGTTCTTCCTGGATAGCTCCTCTCTCTCGGTGGCCATCTTCCAGAGATAGTTTCCCCCCTCATCTCTGCTGGTTCCATTCTCTCTCTTATAGGGGGAAGGAGAGTATGTCATTAGTACCGTCAGCTGTGCTTAATTGCCTCTGGTTACCTTGTCGGGCTACTATCCATGAGCCCA